>NC_080071.1:76508930-76809732 GCF_949987535.1 Balaenoptera acutorostrata | reverse complement strand
TGGCAATGGCAGCAGCTCTGCACATCAGCCCCAAGGACACCCCAGATATGCGAGGCAGAGGGGACAGGAATCTTTACCTCTCTCTGACCATCAGGGTTTGCTGAGCACAGGTATCTCTAAGAGTCAAATCTGGACTCATCCTCTCTATTTCTACACACACGTGCACACGCACGCACACACACACACACACACACACACACACACCCATATCCGTAGGTAGACTCTCACCGTATAGACAAAAAATGTAAGATAAACATCTGAAAACTAACGTTTAACTGTGAGATGCTCCTCACCTTACTCAAGGTTGAAATATAGAAATGATGGTAAATTTTTCCAAAAATTTCTCTTGATGTAGGACATCTGATGCCGTCTGATGCTAACTGGTTAAAAAAAAATCATTCAGCCGTAAAATATTTAATGGAATGTTTAATAATCAACATATTTTTTAAAAGAATATTTCTTCTGGCAGAATCAGATGCAAGGATATTAAAAAAAAAAAAAACTAACAAGTATCAAGTCAGCCAGTAGCCCCTAAGATGCAAGATTATTCCTATAATGTATTTACAAGGACTTATTCATCAAATGGACTCTCCATGGCATACCTTGGAAGACAACTACATGGTTTTATAGGCAATATTCTCAAAAAGCTTATTCTGATGATAGCGTGAAAAGAGCCAACCCCAAAGAAAGGCTGGACCTCTGGGGTTGAGACCATCCCCCTGCACAAATAAATAAACGAGAGAATTGAGGCAATTATCTGAATAATTCCATCTCACCTTTCCCCCTTCATCTTATGTCAAGAAAAGCCTCAGAGAGCTCAGACAAAATGTTTTCTGTTTGTTTTTGCCTTTGTTTTTCACATTCGCCTAATTATCCAGATAAATACATTATCCACCCCTTTACTCTGGGAAAGGCAAAGGATCAAGTAATGTCTTCATATCTTTACCAGCTACTGGGGAAAAAATAATCTGCAGCCCTGCACCCAGGCAATGTGACACATTTTTGTCAGGTTTTTTTCCCAGTGGGTGAAATTTAACCAATACTTTGTTAGTGAAGGTCTAGTCGTTCCCCAGAGGAAATTACAGGAGTGAAGATACAACCTCTGCCATGCCACATATGAGCTTAAAAGGATAGATTTCTAGGTCTAGCCACCGTTTTGAAATTAGGTTTTAAAAGGAATAGGTTTGTTGCTATGGATTTAAGGGGCATAAGGGCCAACAATCACTTACAGTTCTCAAAAATAACAGCGAGCAAGAATATTTCCATCCTGTTACAGCTCTGAAGAAGGATTAAAAAATAAAAGCTCCCTGTTGGACAAAAGTGAAGTAAGGATGGCCACAAATACTAACAACATTAACTATGCATTATTGAGATTCACACACTCACTTCATTACCAAAGCATCCTCCAGATTAAAACAGACGTAACTGGTAGCTTGAAACTAATAGTAAAGAGCTGCCTGGCCATCACTCTGTCAATTTCATCTCACCACTATTTCCCCTGACAGCTTCTTCCGGTATATTTCAACCAGCTGTAAAATCTGCCTTCTCCTTCTTTTCGCCCTTTAAAGGAAAAGTCTGCCAGAAGATTTTGGTGCATTAGGACAGACTTTATTAAACAACTTAATCCATCTCTGCCTGCCTAGTGGGGCCTGGGGAGTCCTAATTAATCAATAAGCATTTATTGAGTGTTCCAATGTGCATAATAGTCCTGAGTCAGGTGCTGTGGAGTCTTCAAGATCTAGTTAGGAAAATGGAGAACATTGCCTCCTAGAGGGTTTCCTGACAGTGTGAGTTAGTACGTAGGGAAAAGGATGGAACATTTGTTGAAGGCCTCCTGGGTACAAATACTGTGTTAGATGCCCTATATACATTATTACTTCACTTAATCAGCATTTATTTGCTAGGGCCGCCATAACAAAGTACCACGGACTAGGTGGCTTAAACAACAGAAATTTATTTCCTCACAGTTCTGGAGCCTAGAAGTCCAAGATCAAGGTGTCAGCTGAGTTGGTTTTATTCCGAGGCCTCCCTCCTTGGCTTGTAGGTGGCCATCACCTCCCTCTGTTTTCACGTGGTCCTTCCTCTGTGCATGCTCATATCTGTGGTCAAATTTCCTCTTCTTATAAGGACACCAGTCCTATTGGATTAGGCCCCCTAAAGACCTCATTTTAACTTAATTACCTCTTTAAAGACTTTATCTCCAAGTATAATCACATACTGGGGGGTTAGGGCTTCAACATATGAATTGTGGGGCATAGGGCACAATTTAGGCCATTTTATAACTCTACCATCGAGGTGAGAGAACATGTCAGATAATACTCTGTTTAAAAAAAAATGAACACACAAAGAATACAGGAAAATCTGACTCTGACTCAAACTTGGGATCAAGTTCAGTAGTGAATAACAAAAAACAAACAAACAAAAAATAGTGGCTTAAATATAATAGAAACTTATTTCTCACTTTCAAAAAGATAAGAAATAGTCCAAAACTGGAATGATGATCCGTGGGGGCAGGAGCCCAGGCATCTTCTATAGTTTTCCTTCCCCAGGTCACCTCATGGTCCAAGATGGCTGCTGAAATTCTAACCATTAAGTCTATATCCCACTTTGTTGATTCTGTTCTCAGAAAGGCTCTCCCTTCACAGTTGTAAGATAGCTGCAGCACACTCAGGCCTTATCTTCCCTATGCTTCAAATCCAATGGGAAAGAGCAAGAGCCTCTTTTCTAGAAATACCAGTAAAGTTATACTTGTGACCCACTGATCTTGATTGGGTCACATGCATATTGTGGTGGCCACGGGAATATGATGGACTGATCACCTTGGGTCTGGATACCTACCTATACCCCTGGGTTGAGAGTGTGGCTGGCATGAACTCCTGAGGGCAATTTCATTTGATGTTTCACTAGAAGGACAAATGGATGCTGCAAAGGGCAAACCACAATGTCCACAGAGTATTATACACATTTTTCAGATAAGTACAATGAGACTCAGAGAAGCTAAGTTAACTGTCCAGGTACCCACACAACTGGTAGAGCTAGGATTCAAACCCTCCTGTCTGACAGCAAAGTCCTTCCTCTTCTTACACTGTTGTCTTAATAGATTCAAAGCCAGGGACATCACTAGGGGATGAAGCAAGGTGGGAAGACTTCCTGAAAGAGGTGAGTTAATGAACAGTAGGAAAGACTATCATTGGATGCCAGGGAAACCAAAGTAAAAGCACCACAGGCAAGGAGACTTTCTTCATGTCAGTCGGTGCCTAAAGGCAACCTGCAGAACAGTTGTCCTGGCACGACACCAGGACACACCCAGCCACCGCCACTGAGGGTCAGTTTGCAAACTCCTCAGATCATTAGTAAGTATTCTGTGGGGAAAATGGCTCTCAGAGACAAAAGGTTTGGGGAAACCTGTTCCTATCCTATTGGCGAGTCACAGGAGACAAAAACTAAGGTTCTAAGAAGTCCTGAGTTTTCTCATTTGGCTTGACCAGAATTTCCCAGACAATGTTCATTTGTTCCTCAAAGTTTTTGTTTTTGTTGCTGGCTTGGTTTTGAACACCTATTAACATCTTTCATATTCAAGAAACCAAAGTTCTTTGAAATGCACTTCAGGAAATAGGAATTGCTGATTTAATCCAAAGCTTGATTTTTCCAGAAGAGGAAATCAAGGTTCAGGGAAGTTCAGAGATGTCACCAATGTTGCCTAACCGATGAGTGGCAGCTCCAAGACAAGGACCCAGCCATCCTCACTCCCAACTCCTTTGTACTAACTTGCATGTGGGTGGTAGTTTTCAAAGTACTTTTATATGAAATTATCTTATGCTGAGCATGACGAAACTAAGCTTAACATTGCTCTCTTTTAACATTTCAGTTTTCATCTAAGTAGATAATCAGTTTCCGCTTTCCAAGAACTGGTATGAGTGTGTGTGTGTGTGTGTGTGTGTCCATCCACAGGATCCTGCATGTACCCCCACCAGAAGCAAAGGCACTCAGAGTGAAATGACTTACCTATGGTCATTTAGTCAGTATAGGGCTAGAAATTGTTTCTGTGTCTTCCCTTTCATCGGTAGGTTTTGAGTAGATACATTAATCAATCCATCAAGAAATGTGTATTAAGTGTTTACTATGCTCTCAGAACTGTTCTAGACCCTGTGGGGCACAAGAAACAACTATAAATCAATCCAGTGATTATATATTGAATATTTACTATGTGAGAAGCCCGGCACTAAATATTATGGGAGGTACAAACTTAAGCTGTTGAACCTTTCCCAAGAATTTTATTATCTAATGAAGGATATAAGATAAGGGCTCAAATAAATACAATGAAAGGCAACATAGGATCACAGAAGGAAATTTTGTTTGTTTCTTTATGGAGGGAGAGGCGTTTGGGCTGGAGTTAAAGCATCTGATCCAACTGCGTCATCTCCTCTCTGCAGGTGAGAAAGGTGAAGTTATAAAAGCTGTTGGGCTCCTGAGTTTGCAGCTGAATGCAGGAAAGCCTCTAACAGAGATGCTTAACCCGGACTGCAAATTGGAATCACCCCGGGGAGATTTTAAAACACAGATGTCTGAGGTTTCATCCCTGACTAACTGAATCAGAATCTTGGGGCTTAGGACGTTAGGACTGTATTTTCTTTGTAAAGCTGCTCCAGGTGAGTTTGGTGTGGCCAGGGTCAAAAGCTGCCGGCCTCCAGCTTTGCAGCAGGCCAGACGGGGGGTGGGGGAGGGGAAGGCAAGCTGGGGTCGATAGAAACAAGGAGGGATAGCCAGACCTGAGGACCATGGCGGAGGAAGAATTAGGGTCCTGATGAGATGTTGGGTACTCAGAGAAGACAGCACCAAAGATGACTTCAAGACACAAGCAATAAAGCCTAGTAGTACTGCCACTGTGGAGAATGTGCTGGGCAAGAACATAAGGGCTCAAAAGAAGAGCTGAACAGCATGGGTCAGGTCTGCCTTGAGTCTTTCCCTCCCAAAATTTTGGGGAGCAGCACTCTCCAGGGCATTCGTCCTGATCCCCCAGCTAGTTTTTAAAGCACCTTACAGGCTATAATCGTGCAAGGATTCCACAACCACTGCTCTGCAGCATTTTCTTTTTTCAATTAAGGTAACATTGGTTTATAACATTATATAACTTTCATGTGTACAATAGTATAATTCAACTTCTGTACACACTACTCCTGTACACATTCCAAGCATTCCTGGGGACCTTGAAATAATAATTGCATGAAGGGCTAAGAGCTAGTGAGTGTTTACTGTGTGCTAGGGATGCAGGAACACTTTGGCTATAGTATCTAATCTTCCCAAAAATCCCACCAAACAAGCCCAATTCTCAAGGAAACTGAGACACAGGAAGTTAAGGAACTCAGCGAGTTTCCACATCTTATGAGTAGAAGGACTAAAATGTTGTGAATTGATCAAAAACAAATGTTTTAGTCTCCTTATTTTCCTTTGTGAAAACATATCGTGTGTAGAGTCTTCATACAATTTTTGTCCACTGAATTTCTGACTTTCTATTAGCACCAGAGACTGAGCTAAGTAGGATCCAAGATCCAGAAGATGTTCGGAGCTGACAAGATATGAACGGAGAGCCCCAGGAGATTTGGAACAGGGAAACATGTACCATTTCATTTTCACAAGTCTGAAGTTCATAGAAGTTAAGAATCTTGCCCAAGCACCACTGGAAAAAGAGGTGAAGGTGGGATTTGAATCCAGGTTTATCTGAATCTGAAAATATGTGCTTTTACATCATAAGCCTATACTGCCCCCAATGTATCTAGGACTAATGTAGGACCCTGACCTGATGGGCAACTGTCGATGAACAGTCCCCCGATGTGTTTCTCTCCCCCCCCCTCCACCATCTCCCCTCCAGATGCATACTCCCAGCTCTGTCCTCTCCCACCTGCCCCATCCTATAGGGGGAACCCTGGCTCTGGCTCCAGCTGCAGGCCACTCCCCTTTCTAAAAAGGCCAGTAAGTGGCTTCAGGTGGCAATTGGGACTAACAGCCTCTCCGTGCCGGTGGAAAATGTGGTTGAGAACAAAAACCCAAGAGAATTCCTCGGCAGTGCTGCCAGCCAGTTGGAGCACAGAAGGCATTTCATTTTGATGCAAAAGGATTACACTTGCGCAACATCCACACACCAAGGTGTAACTGACTAGTCTTGTTGTCCGGGGCAGAAAGCAGGGAGGTCGGGCACCCTCCCCGCCGCTCCATCATTCCTGGGTTCAGCTGCGCTCAGGCCAACTTGAGGCCAGCCAGGGATGTCCGGCCTGCCACCAGCTGCTCTGTCAAACCACCTGGCTGCCAGAAGAAGGGTTTGGCCAGAGCCCTCGAGAAGAGGAAAAATACCCATCTCATCTCACCAGTGCCCTAAAACAGATGCAGAGTTAGGCTATAAACAGAAACAAGTACAGGACCCCTCTGCCAAGACCTACAGTGGAGAAGGATACCCAGGAAAATGACTGTCCCTGTATGCTAACAATGGCGTTTGCAGAACAGCTCACTGATCACACGACCACGGAATGCCAGCAAAATCATCTGGCCCCTTCTACTCAATGTGTGGGTCCCAGTGCAGCAGCTTCACCTGGGACCTAGTTAGAAATTCAGAATCTCAGCCCTCTCCCAGGACCTACTGAATCAGAATCTGCATTTCACCAAACTCCCCAGGTGACCGTATGCACATTAAACTTTAAGAAGTACTCATCTACTGCGCCCCTCTTGTTTGACAGATGAAGAAACAGTTCAGAAGAGGTCGAGGGGCTTTCCTCAAGGTCCCATGGCTAAACAGTGGCAGCCCTCAAATGGCCAATAACTCACATACGCCCTGCACTTTCCCTTATGTTCAGTCACTTAATCCTCAAACAGCTGCCATGAAGTGGGCAGGACAGAAGTATTATCCCCATTTTACTTATGGGAAACTGAGCAACAGAGACACTAGGTAACTCTCCCAAGGACACACAGGAATTGGCAGAGTCAGGATTCAAGCCAGGGATTCTGTTTCATTTTGCTTAGTGTTCTGGGGGAGGGGTCCACAGACTTTTTCTATAAAAGGCCAGATAGCAAATGTTTTAAGCTTTGTGGACCATACCGTCTCCATCATGACTATTCAACTCTGCCACTGTTGTAGGAAAGCCATCATAGACAAGAAACAAATGGTTGTGACTGTGTTCTAATACAACTTTATTTATAAAAACAGGCAGCGGGCCAGATTTGGGCCCCCTGGGGCTGTAGTTTGGCAAACCTTGCATCATGTTTCCATGAGAAAATAATCTCTATGTCGGCCTTCCTATCCTATTCCAGAGTCACTAAAGAGAGGAAGGAGTGAGTGGGGCTTTGTCCCCCCAGGGAAGGCCCCTCCCAGCATCTCATATAGCACAGGGCACTTCTCTGGGCAGAGGGAGGCTTTTACCCTAGTCCAAAGGAGGGTTGAGCAAAAGTATGTAGACGTCACCTGGGATGCTGGGTATGGCTGTGCAGGATACACCCTAAGAGAGCTGCCTGAAGTCCCTCCTCTTCTCTGCTCACCGAGCTAAGACCCTGGCTTAGGGGGCACCAGCTGAAGAGAAGCGAGCCCTTTGCTAATTGCTCTGCCCCAAGGGAGCCCTTTCTGCAAACTCCCTCCCAGAGCGGGTGCCTTCTCTCCTCCACGTGAAGGAACTTCGGGCTCGCATCAACCCTGGTACCTCCACGTCCCACCATAGGCTGAGCTCCACCCCCCAAAACATTCCCTCAGCGAAGACCCCCTGCAGTGCTGGATAAAGAAGATGTGGCACATATATACAATGGAATATTACTCAGCCATAAAAAGAAACGAGATTGAGATATTTGTAGTGAGGTGGATGGACCTAGAGTCTGTCATACAAAGTGAAGTAAGTCAGAAAGAGAAAAACAAATACCGTATGCTAACACATATATATGGAATCTAAGAAAAAAAAAAAGGTCATGAAGAACCTAGGGGTAAGACAGGAATAAAGACACAGACCTACTAGAGAATGGACTTGAGGATATGGGGAAGGGGAAGGGGAAGGGGAATGGGAAGCTGGGACAAAGTGAGAGAGTGGCATGGACACATATACACTACCAAACGTAAAATAGATAGCTAGTGGGAAGCAGCCGCATAGCACAGGGAGATCAGCTCGGTGGTTTGTGACCACCTAGATGGGAGGGATAGGGAGGGTGGGAGGGAGACGCAAGAGGGAAAAGATATGGGAATATGTATATGTATAACTGATTCACTTTGTTATAAAGCAGAAACTAACACACCATTGTAAAGCAATTATACTCCAATAAAGATGTTAAAAAAAATTATAAAAAAATAAAATTAAAAAACATGTTTACTAGGTGAGAAGATGTATTAATTGTAGCTTAACTGCAGTAATTATCTCACTAAGTGTATGTATGTTCAATTATCATTTTGTATGCCTCAAATATATACAATTTTTATTTTAAAAATTTAAAAAGAATAGATTGAGAACTAAAAAAAAAAGAAAGGACAGAGAGAGAGACAAAAGGAAGAAACCCCAGTAAGCAACGTCTGACTCAGCAAACAAAGCTGGGAATCATCCTTTAACGTGTGCGTTCATTAATGTTCCCGTCCATTTTAAACACTGGGGTAAGAGTTTCCAGACTTTGCAGACCATTTAAAAGCTTAAAGGATTATCAAACCAGTCATTTAAAATGACATCGTCACTGCGCAAATATTATTCCATCAAAGAGCATGCATGGCACAGGCTGAGATCAGCTTTGGGTACCGGCCCTTCCCCCACTGCAAACCCCACTGCTTCCTCATAAAGCTGTCAAGCCCCCACTTCATGAAATGTATATAAACGCAATGATGTTAGCCATGTCACAGCAAGCTAATTCATTTTGGCTTTCCCCGCCCCCCCACCCCACCCCCACTGTGCTGCCCTATTAAGGCTTTTATCAGTGTATCCTCTTAGGATCACCCCCAGCAGGTCTGCCATTGGCCCAAGGAGATGAAATCCAAGAAAGTGTTTAATTTCCAAATGGGCCAAACATCTTAAATAAATAAATAACCAACAGACCTGGTTTGAATGTAATGGTAACATGCACAAGGCCCACTGCTGGGGTTTTATCAGGAAAGAGATACTGTAAGATTAATAAACAAGCCTGTTCTCTTCCCAAGGTCCTCTGACCTGATACAGCCGCTGGCTTCAGCTCTTGGGGGCTGGGGAGGTTTTTCTTCTTTAATTACTAAATCACTAAAAGAAAACCTACTTGGCATGGGTAGGGCTTAGGAAAAACCTCCTTAAGCTCTGTTTCCAGTTGTTTTTCACCACGTGTATCCATATGGCTTCTCCGGCTGTGCCGTTCCAGCCTTGTTAGGGTTTGCCCAGGCAGCCTGAGGAACAGAGGGGTCTTTTGGTGTGGTTTCTTCTCCCAGTCCAGGGAGACAAAAGTGATTTTGATGGAGAATGTGGAAGCCTTCACAGACCCCGAAACCTCCAGTGTTCAGACCCTTTTAGACAGCAATGCAAGAGGCCTGACAAAATGACCAACCCCCTGGGAATCCACAAAGCCAGGGAAGAATATTCACCCACTGTATCAGAGGTGCCTGGGCTGAAGCCAGCCTGAAAGGTCCTGTGTCCTTTTTAAGGGTAAATAAGAGGACATAACTTCTCAGGGAAACAACCATTTCCAGAGACATTCTTCTTGCCATACAATTACTCCCCTGAACACATGTCCTTGAGGAAAATTCACAAATTGTCCCAAATGCCTGGACGTCACTATTTTCAGCTGCAGAAATCTGCTTACGTCAATGACAAGCTATAAATACCCAGTCACTGGGAGCAGCTTTTACAACAATTCCATTTAGGACTAGGCTTTGGCAGTTGAGGCCTAGGAAGAAAGAGTTCTTGAGGAAATCCGTAAGCCTGGGTGTTCCCGTGGGGAGAGGACAGGTTCTCCTCAATTCTTCCACTTTCCTCTTTCTACTGTCCCCATTCCAGCCACCAGCCCAGACACACACACACACACACACACAATGCCGCGTGCTACATATGACACCTGACTCAGGCCTCCTCTCCAGGGACAGCCTGGCATCCTAGCAGGAATGCTGTGGACCACAGGGGAAATGCCAGCTCAACCTGCTTCTAGTGGGGGCCACTCCTGCCCGCTAAGAGAAAGTAGTATTTCCCAGCATGCATCTGTGCAACAAAGGGTCAGATAATTTAGGGAGTAAAAACCCATCTCTTTTTAGGGGATTCAAGACAAATTTGCATACTAAAGGCTCTGGAAAGTCCCGCAGTAAAGATACTTGTTAAATTTTGTCTGACCTAGCACTTGGTAATCTTACTTGATGATCGTAAGTTGTTTTTTTTTTTTTTTACTGGAGTATAATTGCTTTACAATGTTGTTAGTTTCTGCTGTACAACGAAGTGAATCAGATATATGTATACCTATATCCCCTCCCTCTTGGACCTTCCTCCCACTTCCCCCCCCCATCCCACCCATCTATGTCATCACAGAGCACCGAGCTGAGCTCCCTGTGCTATACCGCAGGTTCCCACTAGCTATTTACTTTACACATGGTAATGTATTTATATCAAACCTAATCTCCCAATTCATCCTACCCTCCCCTTCCCCCCCACCATGTCCGTATGTCCGTTCTCTATGTCTACATCTCTATTCCTGCCCTAGAACTAGGTTCATCTGTACCATTTTTCTAGATAACACATACATGCATTAATATATGATATTTGCTTTTCTCCTTCTGTAAGTTTTATTCAAGGAACATGCCTTATCAAGAAACACAGTCTTACAGAGAAAGAGAAATATCATATGGTATCGCTTATATGCAGGATCTAAAAAAAAATGACACAAATGAACTTATTTACAAAACAGAAACAGACTCACAGACTTAGAGAACAAACTTATGGTTACCAGGGGGAAGGGTGGGAGGGAGGGATAGTTAGGGAGTTTGGAATTGATATGTACACGCTGCTATATTTAAAATGGATAACCAACAAGGACCTACTGTATAGCACAGGGAACTCTGCTCAATATTATGTAACAAACTAAATGGGAAAAGAATTTGAAAAATAGATACATGTATATGTATAACTGAATCACTTTGCTGTACACCTGAAATAACACAACATTGTTAACCAACTATACTCCAATATAAAATGAAAAGTTAAAAAAAAAAGAAACAGTCTTAGAAACACTGATGAAACATTGATTAAACACAAACTACCACAAAGAAGCTCTGATGACATCAAGTCTGTAACCCTCAAATGGAATATTTTCAAGTCAGCATGGAAACTTCTAGCAAAGGAGGCAACATATTGGTTTCTAACAATTCTGATTTTTCAAAACCCAACCACCTACCCTCCCTCACCGTACTATGAGCTAAAGCAAGTGCCACGTGGTGTGTGCAGCTGTGGACAACTGACACATGGCATTTGTGTCCAGACCTTCCAGGCCATCGAGGGGAGAGGGAAATTTGTTGCTGAGAAAGAACCTAAGTGCACAATGCCAAGACCAGTCGTCTCCCTCCACAGCAGACTCGGTACCTGGGCCAAAAATTACTCTCGGTTCCCTTTTTAATTCTTCCCTCCACCAAGATGGGGGAAATTATTTTGATTGGAATTAGACAGCCACCTGCAGCTAGATCTTTAGCTGTTATTAGTTATTATATATAGCTGTTATTATTCTGTTTAAGCCCTTGCACAACAAGCTCACTGAAAAAGACAGTGGACTTTTGAAGTTGCCCAATACTATCTCTGATGATTTTCTCAAGGTAACAACCTCACTACCCGCCAATTGTGCTAGCTAGGGAAGGTGATAATCTACTCCCCACGGTCGTGGTCAGGAATGAAAGGGTCTGGGATAAATTACAGAAGGGATCTCTGCCATGAAGTCTCTTCTCCTTGATCTCACCCCATGCTTCCTCACTGTATTTTTATTTTAACACAATGTTCAGGTGCTTTTCTACCCTCCCCTTTCCTAAATTCCTCCAATAATTCAGGCCTTGATGTCTTTCCCAAGCATCACACCCACGCAGAGTTGGCCTCATTGGTGCACAATTTGGAGCAATGGCTCTAAACATTGCTTACTTACAAATGATTTCTATCCAGGTACCTAATATTTCTTTCTAATGGAGAACACAAACACTTCCCCTTCATTTTAAAATCCCTGACACTCCAACCTCCAACACCTACTACACTTGTAATAATAAGCCTTTATATTTGTTTATCCATTTACAGCTGCTAGGGAGGCTCCCTGTACAAATTCCCCATTTACGGTCACACAGTCCTGTGGCCACGACTTGGGAAGGAACCCTTCGGGTGTTTATTATCCAGCCATTGCACAGGGAGCCAACTTTGGTTCCACTTTTCTGGATCAGCAGCTGAAGGAATTTAACCGAGTGTGAGCTGGTCTCCATGATGAATGACAAAAAGAGAGAACTCGGGGCTTCCCTGGTGGCGCAGTGGTTGACAGTCTGCCTGCCAATGCAGGGGACACGGGTTCCAGCCCTGGTCTGGGAAGATCCCTCATGCCGCGGAGCAACTGGGCCCGTGAGCCACAATTACTGAGCCTGCGCGACTGGAGCCTGTGCTCCGCAACAAGAGAGGCCGCGATAGTGAGAGGCCCGCGCACCGCGATGAAGAGTGGCCCCCAGTTGCCGCAACTAGAGAAAGCCCTCTCACAGAAATGAAGACCCAACACAGCCATAAATTAATTAGTTTTTTAAAAATTTAAAAAAAAAAAGAGAGAACTCAAATTTATTGCCAGTGGCCCAAGGCAGAGACCACAGAGCCAAAGTCCTAAGACTCAGAAGAGCCCCTGAATTCCTTGTAATGCTTAGGATGAAACTCAATGGGTGGCCGCAGAGAACAGTCTTTGATCCCTCCAACTTTGTTCTCACTTCCTCTCCTGCCACAGCTGAGAGAGCCATTCCACGAACACCCACATTATGCTGCTTTCCTTGGGGGACATAGGGAGCGGTGGGTTTCTGTTTCTTTGGTTTTAATTTTTTTCTAATCAGTGGGTCCCCAATCCTCTACTGTTAACACTTTTCTTTCCACAGGTAAAACTGGAACTTAATATTAGAAGAGTTAAACCAATGGAAGAGCTCAAAGGAAAAACTCCTAATAAAAGAAGTAAATCCACCAGGATTCAAATCCTGGCTTCACCAATTATGAGCTGGGTTACCTTGGGCAAGTTTCTTAACTTCTCCAAGCCTTAATTTCTTTGTCTCTAAAATAGACATAATAATAGTATCTCCTTCACAGAGTCCTCATGAGAACCAAAGCAGTGAATAGATGGTTTCTAGCACCTAATAAGCACTAGATGGTATTTTATTACTATTCTGTCTGAATTACTAGAAAAAAAATAAATAATAAATGAGCAATTTATTCTCCTTGTACAATGAGCACCCAGCAAGCTTCAGTAAGGGCTGCTGACAAGCTCTCCTTTGTTATGAAAAGTCCCGTCCTTCTCCTACAGAAGCTCCAATTACTAGAAAGCCCCCAGAAAGTGAAGGCTACATTCTGAAAAATAGTAATGACACATTGGTAAGTTTAGGAGAGCTAAGAAGGAAATCTGGATTCACCTTGCTAAAACACTAGAGACAGGTGAACTCACATTTACTGCGTGTCTCTCAAGGGCGTCTCTGATCTTTCCTACAGCCACGTGAGGATGGCACTGCCAACCCCATCTTACAATGACACAGGCAGTTTCCAACCCAGATTCAATAGCCTACACATGATGGAAGAGGGATTTGAACCCAAATCTCACTGACTCCAAAATCCATACCTTACACCACACCCGCACCAAACATATCAGAGAGAGGAAAATAGCCAATTAAAATTGATGCTCTTTTATCAACTGCTGAGAGAAAGCAACTATCTGGTAACCTCAGAGACAGATCTTTTGATATTGTTTTCATGCAAATTCACTGTTCCCAGCCCCAAAATCATTAAATTGGAAATCCGGACAGCTAACAGGAATAAGGGAGGAGGGAAATCCAGCTGGAGTACAAGCTAGACAGGCCGTGTCTGCTAAAACTGCACCCTATGATGTTAGAAGCTTCTAGAATACTGAAAGAGCCACTGGCTCTCAAAGAACCAGGACAGTGGCAGCAAATGAACCTGGAGCTGAGAAGCAGCCAGCATGGGGCCTGAGTTTAGTTTTGATTTTGGTTTTGTTTGTTGCTGTTGCTGTTAACTCTGCCACTTGCAGGGAAGTGAGCCTGCTTGCTCCACCTAGGAAAAGGCTTGGAAAACCTTCCCTCGAAAGATCGGCAGACGCCCCAAAGCACATCGTCATGGAATAGTGTGCTCCTCAGTGAAGGCTTCTGGAAACCTAACGGAGGCTCCTCAGGGGCCAGGACAAGGCCTGCGAGCTGGCCACTGAGAAGAAGTGAGCCAAGATCCCTCCGTCTGTCCTCACTCGTGCTGGCTTCTGTCCTGCTTCACACTGGCTGCTCACCAGTGAGCTGGAACAAAGACAGCCTGGACAAGCCAGAGGGTGGGTGGACCTGTAGCTGGTTTTCGGGGGTGTCACCTGCCAGCCTTACTCTGAGTCCCTGCAGGGAGCAGATGCTGGAAGGCGCACACTCGGCCCCTCCTAGCTCAGGCCAGTGGGAGACCCCGGTCTCAGAACCAGCAGATCTGGCACTGGGTCTTGGCTCATGTGCATGTACTCCACTGCCCCTTAGTTTCTGCATCTGTGAAATGGGGTAGCAAGATCTACAACGGGGGCTGTCTTGAGAATTAGATGAGTTAAACTTCATTATGCCTGTCACAGTAGTGATAATGACAACTGACATTTATTGAGAACTTACAACAAGCCAGGCTACCACTACGAGCTTTATATGTATTATCTCATTTAATCCTTAGAACAGCCCCACATGCTAGGTTCCATTATCTTCCCCATTTTTACAGATAAGGAGATTGAGGGGAAAGACAGCTAAGTAACTGGCTCAAGGTCACAGAGATAGCAAGTGTCCAAGAGCGGGACAGAGCCAGGGAGTCTGGCCCCAGAGCCCGTGTTCTCAGTAACTAGGATACAGATATGGCTTCCGTTCTGCCAAGCTCTGTCTGCACCACTCTCACCACAGACATCCATCTTCCCCACTAACATTCCTCCACACCAAGTGTCTTCTCTATGCCAGGCACCATTTGTGGGACTCGGAGGGACACCAGGATGAATAAGACACGGTTTCTTCCCCAGAGGGAGTCAGAGCTTACCAAAGGAAAGAGTCAAGTAGGCAGGTGGGCTTGAAGAAGCGTGACGTGTGCTCTACAGGAATGCTAGGAAGAGGCACTAAAGACCCAGCCCAGGAGCCAAGCACCTTCCTGAAGAGAGATCTAACATCTGTGTGCTTATGATGCACCAAGCACTGCTGGAAACGCCTCACTTCATTCCCACCACGACCCCCTGAGGAAGGCACCATAATTAAGCTTGTTTGACAGATCAGAAAACTGAGGCTCAGAGACTGTACCCACTTGCTGGAGTTATACGGTCAAGAGATGGTAGAACCAGGATTCCTGACTCCGTGGCCTGACCCAGTGCAGGTGGAGCGCTAATCACCAAGTTATCTATCTCCTGTATGTGCAACACACCCTCCGTACCAAATGTCTAAGATGTCTCCTGATCCTCATATCAACCATGAGAGGCTTGGAGGGTAGGAGCTATGACTTGACTTGGGCAGATAAGCTGCTGCGTCACGCTCAGTATCAGAGAGCAGGTTTGCCACGACTAGGGCTACAGCCTGCGTCTCCCCTGACAATGGTGCCTCATGGCAGGCAGACAAGAGTGGAGCTGGCAGCCGTGTCAGACACCCGCTGAGACCCGTGGGCAGCCACGGCTGACACTCTCTCCAGGGAGCCCAGCCAGGCCCTTGTGAAGTCAGAGGCTTTGTGTTGCAGCCCTTCCACTCTCCTGCAGAGGGCATGATGTGCAGGAAGGATGCGCTCCCCCCTGTGCCTTGGCCCACTCTTCAGTGGTGGCCTCTCGGCCTTGAGAATGCACGGGCATTAGCCAAGGGCCAGGATAAGCAGCCGTGGAGGAGAGAGGTAGGCGACCCATGATGTGGGCCTACTTCTCCTGCCTGGGTCTGCTTCAAGTCAGAGAGATGAGCAAGAATCTTCCAAGGCGCCCTCAGGGAATCTGCAGTCGCACCGAGGAAACCCTAAAACTCACAGGAAATAGCTGAAGACAGTTCAGCACCAAAAATGAGCGCCGGGTGACCCCAAGAACATCAAAGTTCTGAGGCAAGAGGAAGGCCCACGGGGACGGCAGGGAAGAGACCATGAACTAGGTGCAGAGTGAGCTGTGCCCAGAAGCATATGGTGCAGTTCAGAAATGTACACAGAGGCCCCTCTGAGCGCCTTCGACGCTGCTCCTCATCCGATGACAAGATGACTGCGGTTTCTGCTACAAATCTCTTTGCAATGTCTCCCTCCACATCTTCTGACACTGCCCTGTGGGGGAGAAAGGGAGGCCAGGCCCACGAACCCAGACAATCCCCAGCATCGCTCCGCTTCCTGCCGCCCTAGGAACCCGTATCTGGCAGGAACTTACGGTCCAGGCACCCTCGGTAATCAGACGGGGACTGGGCCTTGCCACTCAAGGGCCTGGCACTGTTTTAGTCCTGTTTCAAATTAACATAAGAATTTTTCAAGGCACACCTTGCACGAAACTGAAAACTAAAATCAAAAGGTATCTACCTTATAGCCAATAAAAAATGAGACTCTCTCTTCCAAATTCAGCCTTTTTCTGCACCCGATTTTATTGGGTAATGGACACGGCTTCGTAACAGGGCAGACAAAAGGGATGCTGCCGGCTTCCCCATGAAGTACTGAGCATAACAAGGGCGAGAAGAAAGGCATATAATTGTTTCCCCCTTCAGAGCAAGGCAACCTCACTTAGAGCACTGCTGTTCTCTGGCGGCAGGAATGTGAGCTTGACTTCAAGCCGGGGAAACCCAAGCCCAACTCCTAACATCAGCTCAGCCCCCGGCAGCTCCTGTCCCTTTTTTCACCTGGCAAAGATGCTGGATGCAGAGCCCTGGGGTCCTGCTGCAAGTCTCATCTACAGTGGTTTGCAGGAGGAACAGAAAGTGAGTGCGGTCCCCGAAGAGCTGAAGGTCACGGTACAGGAGACGAGATTTATAGTGTTTCCAACAGCTCCACTGGCTCCCATGCAGGAAAGAATGCCTGCGTCCCAGTGGCAAATTCTAGTTGTTTTTCCTTCTGAAGAGACGTATGAGATGGTGAGCAATTGTTGGATGCCGTGCCAGGATCGGGAAGAACATGTAATTCCTGCTTCTACTGCCTACAGTTTCTTAGGCTTTAACTGTTCATCGTCCTGTTAAAAAAGAGACTACAGGCCCAAAAGGGGGTCACTTGCGCTAAGCCCGAGTCACCAAACCAAGACTTAATACCTATCTTAATTATAGTTTCAACCTCTCCCAGGAGTAGAATCTTCCAGCTAATCTGGAATTCCCTGGTCAGCACTAGCGAGGGAATCTGCCTGATTAGACCCTTGCCATCCCCTAAAGGAAGGTGATCTTGACACAAACAATCCACTCTTTGCTAATAACTTCCTTGCCCCACCCCCTTCTGCCTAGAAAAGCTTTCAATTTGTATAGCTCTTCGGAGCCCCTTTCTATCTGCTGGATGGGATGCTGTCCAATTCATGGACTGTTGAATACAGCCAATAAGATCTTAAAATTTAATCAGTTGGATTTTTTTAACAGGCTTAAATTTTATTTTTTTTTAAATCAACTTGTTTTTGTTTTTGTTTGTTTGTTTGTTTGGGGAGGAGGTTTTTGTTTTTGTTTGTCACGCCATGCGGCTTGCGGGATCTTAGTTCCCCGACCAAGGATCAAACCCCTGAACCCTATAATGTGGAAGCACGGAGTCCTAACCACTGGGCCACCAGGGAATTCCCTTAAATTTTATATTTATGCTCATGAAACTCCAACCCTAACAAGGTAATTTGGTGGAGAATCATATTTTAAGGAATCTATCTCAATGCTCCCTGGGTTTCCACATATTTCTGGAACACTTTTATCACTGGTAGATGGGACCAGCATGTGAGCAAATCATCCTTATTCATTAGCAACCTGAAATTCAGACAAGCTGAACAGAACAAATTAAGTGGAAATAGTAGCTATAAAACAAAGCCATGTGTTTCATTCCACAGCCCCAGGCTGATCCTTGAGAAAGGGCAGCACCTGAGTCTGGGCACCCAACAATCTCCTTTCTCACACTCACCGAAGATATCCTCACCTCTGGGGCCTGTATCTTGGAAAGCTGGCTTAATGGGAAGAACTCTAGATTTGGAGTCACAAGATCCACGGCTGTGACCTTGGGCACATCATTGTATACAATCAGACATGAATTTGACCAAATTAAAAGCAACTAAAAACAGAAGAATCCATCAGAGGTCTCCCAAGTTACACATCACTAATTTGTCCACCTTCCTGGTTTCTATATGGAAGACTATGTGAAAATCTTAGAAGAGATGGAAGCCAGAAAACCATATCTTCTTCTCTCAAAGGCCAGCATAAAGTCTAAAACACACGCAAAGAAAAGCCTGTCAGCCAAGAAAAGCCTGGGCTACTTCCGTCAGGTCAGGAAGCCATTGACTGAGATGTGGGGAGAAGGCACTCGCATTTCCTAAGGGTCTCCTGAGCCCCAGGCACCTCATACACAGCTTGTCACCAGAAACCCTATAAAGTTGGTGTCACTATCACCCCACCTTCTTTTGCAAATGAGAGAACAGGTTTAGCTGTGCTGAGCAATCGTGTAGGTCACTCACCTAGAGGTGGAAGGGTCTAAGGCCTGTCTGATCCTCAAGTAGATGCTGCCTCAGATTGTGACACCGAGCAAAGTGCCAAATCACATATTCAGGGGCTTTGTCAACTGAGAAATGCAAGGCAAATACAGGGGATGTGGCCTGAGAGGGGTTTTTTGTGTGTTTTTGGTTTTGTTTTGTTTTTTTAATACTAGCTACTATTTGCATCGTACAGCTGACTTAATGTCAGAGCTTCCCTTCTGATGACCCTCTCTCTATTTAACATCAAGTGTGGCTGAAAGTAGACACTGGCTAAACAACTCAAGAAGTCAGGCCTGACTTCAGTAGCAGCTCCATGTTTACAAACTGAAAAAAAGTGGCCCAAGAGCATTGCCCAGTAGACCCTTGATCTCATGGTGAGTTTGGTTTGGTGGATGGAGAACACACAACCTGGATTCTAGTCTCAACCTCAAGTTGGACCAGCAGACTGCGAACTTCTTGAGGGCAGGGACTCTATCTAAATATCCACGTGTCTCCATGCCCAACAGAGTACCTGGCAGGTAGTGCACCCTCAATGCATATTTGCTTGTTGAATGAATGAATGAACAAATGAACAGAGATTCTGATGATATGGGAGGCATTTATGTGGAATGGAAAACACTGGACTAGTGATCTGAAGACCTGTGATCAAGTTCTGGTTCTGACATGAACCAGCTGAGTAGTGTCCCCACAAGTCAATGAACTTTCTCTGAGTCTATGTCCTCATCTCTCCAAATGGGGTAAAAACACCTTTGTTGTACCCATCTTACGGGGATGCTATATCAAATGAAGCAATATTTACAGATGAACTTAGTTCAAATCTATGCAAATACAAGTTACACCACTGTATTATATAGAGCCAAGGAACTACAGTGTGTCGCAGTCAAAGTCATTGCTTTACAGATGGGAAAACTGCAGTCCAAAGAGAAGGATAAGAACCCAGGCCTCTGGCTCGTTGCTCCACCTTGCTGATGACATTGGCTAAGTTCACGGTGGCCCTGCCAGAGCTGGCAGATCTTCTTCAGGCTAAATCCACAGCACCCACTTCACTGGGTGGACCATAAGCTTTTCTCAAATGGGATACACTCCAGAGGCAGATTTGGGTGTAAGATCGCTCCTGTAGGCCTATCTCTGTCTTCTGAACCTATCTGGGGATGCTAAGCAAAGGATTCCTGAATATGGGAAATATGGTCCAAGCCCGGCCATCAGTTCTTCTATAATCCTTGGACACTTCCACAGCCTGGCCCCAGATTCTCTCTCCAGTCTCAATCTCCATCACTCCCCAGTGGACTCCTCTGTTCCTTCCAGGCTGGTCTCCTCATCACCCTCTGACACGCTTCACATATGACAACCTCTGTGACTCCAGCCACATCACTCTTCCCTATTTCTCCTCCACCCACCTTGGAGCCCAGCCCTCCACTTCTCCATCCAGATACCATACATCCTTGAGAAAAAGCGCAAGTCCCGCCATTGCCAAGATGTCATCCCTGACTGTCCCAACCCACAGTCTTTCTCTCCTTCCTCCAGCCAACCCACACACTGATATCTGCTGTGGGATAAATCATGTCTCCTAGAAAGATATGCCAGAGTCCTAATCCCCAGTACCCGTGATTGTGACCTTATTTGGGAATAAGATCTCTGCAGATATAATCAAATTCAGATGAAGTCATGCTAGGTTAGGATGGGCCTTAAATTCAATGACAGGTGTCCTTATATGCAGAGAGATTTGAAGACACAGAGGAGATACAGGAAAGAAGGCCATGTGAGGACAGAGGCAAAGACTGGAGTTGTGCTGTCACAAGCCAAGGAACAAGAAGGATAGCCAGCGACTATCAGAGCTAGAAAAGGCGAGGAAGGACTCATCTCTAGAGCCTTCAGCAGGAGCATGGCCCTGCAGACACCTTGACTTTGGACTTCTAGCCTCCAGAACTGTGAAAGAATAAATTTGTTGTTTTAAGCCACCCAGTTTGTGGTACTTTGAAACCAATGTAACATCTCGGGCCATTCCCTGGGCTTGTGCATTACCTGGCTCACCATGTACTGCTGGTCACCCTCTCGTGAGCACGTCATAGGCCCGTGAACTGCCTGAGGATAGGAACTGCCTCTCCAATGCTTTTGTAGTCCCCCCCAGTGCCTCGTGCCTAGCGGCTTGATAGAGGTAACCTCAAGCATGGTGACTCTCAACATTCCATCAGGAACAGGGGCTGCATTAGGAAAGACACTTGCTTTCTACTCAGATTCAACAAGTTCTAGCTACGTGGCAAAAGAGAATTTGGGTGACTATTTTTCAGAGAATACAGCCCTGCTTTCCAGCTGCAATTCCATAGCTCCAACTGTTACCCAAATCCTTCCCTTCCACCTACTCTCACCAAACCCTACACCAAATGCAGCCCAAACTCCTGCCCCCGGCTCTCTCTGTCCCTGCCAGCCTGACCCAACCCTACCCTTACCTTCCATCACCACATGCACACACGCACACACGCACACACGCACACACACACCACACACACACCCACCACACACACACACACCCACCACACACACACACACACACACACCACGCACACCACACGCACACCACACACACCACATGCACACACCACACGCACACGTGCACGCGCACACGCACACACACCACACACACACCACACGCACACACCACACACACCACACATACACCACACACGCACAACCACACACACATGCACACCACACACACCCCACACACCCACACACACGCACACACACACCACACACGCACGCGCACACACACACACACACACACACCCCTATGGTATAATTAAATTGGATTTGACTCTGTGTTGTGCTCCCTCTCAATCTTTAGAGTCAAATCCTATGTGGAGTTAACCTTTGAAATTCAACGGCCCAGTCTCAGCATAGCTAGACAGAGAGATGACCCCAAGTTCAACAGTGCTGGCCACATGGCCAGCCATCCCACTGTGTGTACTTGGACATGAGCTTGGAAAGGAGAACCTGCACTCCCCTCAGCAGGTCTTAACTTGAACAGGCCTCTGATGTTTCCAGCATCTCACCACACTGAACATGCACCTAGTGTTTAAAGATCAGCATGTTTCATGCAATCTGGCCCTGAAGGCAAGCCACCTCCCGCCACTTGTGCTGGACCCAAGAAGCAACAGTAAGAGGAAATTTGCTTAAAAGTGACTTCTGCCTAACCAACCCCTAAGTAGTGTGTGACTCACAGACATTGTTTCCCTCTTCTCTCCCCTACTTGTCCTCACCTTCACCTGGATCCTCCCCTGGCCTACCTATCTATGAATCCAAATCTCCCCAACCCTCAATGTTCGATTCAAATTTCGTCTCCTCCAGTAAACGTTCTTTCATTTCAAGTAGTCACACAGGCTCCTAGCTCCCATTGAAACCTCTCTTTTGGCAGATGATTATAATTACCTTATTTCATGGGGATTTGGATATATTTTTTATCTCCTAGTTAACCCCAAACTTGAAGGTACTTGAGAGCAAAGATCATGTCTTACAATTTCTCCCTTTCAGTTTTGAGAATTAAATGAGAAAATGTAATTAAAGGGCCTACATATGCCTGGCACATTGTATGTGCTCAATAAATGCCAATTCCTTTCCTCCTTATACATCTTCGTATCCCTCAGAGCCAGAGCACCTTGCAATTCCCTTGAATCTTGCAGCTGCCTAATAAATGTTTGCTGAACACGTGAATCAATGCATATAAACGGTGGCCTTTCAACTAAGATCACTGAGTACAATTTGAATATTTTCATTTTCCTCCCTCACCTCCTAAATTTGTGGGCCCACAGAGATTATTTCTGATATACATCTCGTAGGCTGAAAGCAATATTGAGATGCTGGAGGCACGTGGTGGAAGGCTGACGTCACCCAGTAGTCAGCCCAGAAGTAATCGTCTAAGATCTCTGCAATAATCTAAGACCCCAAGAGCAGGCTGGACAAAATCAGGTAGCACCCCAACCAACCTTTAAACCAGTTAACTAATGCAGTCCTTGTAAAGAAATACTATGCAATCCATCCTTATTTTTGCACTCATCTCACACCTTTGATATTCTTTTGTTAATTTCTAATGTCTTCATGTTCATATAACAGATATCATACGTATCTGATATACAACACGTACCTATCACCACTTTCCTTAGCAAGTTTAAATCCTCCGAGGTTGAACCCAATGGGCGTATCAGGAAGTGTGCACAGAGCCGGCATCTCTCAATGCTATAAGTTAGTAGAAGCTGAATGAATTCTAGATGTTTCTGAGAGGAAGTAGCAGAGGACAGATACAAGAAGACTCCTCCTTCATCCCTACTGCTGACACCAGGGGACCTACTTCCTTTCTCTTGAAAGGGAGTGTGAAGAGTCCCAAAACTCCACAGGCAGCAGTCATCCTTTCAGCCAAACCTTTGGACGGAGCAGGCTGGCCCTCAGCATTGGGTTACCCCTGTTTACATTAACAGAAAGAAAAGCCAGCCCAGAGCCCAGGACCCCCCTGGCAGAGCCCTGATTTCACACACATTTTCCCCAGATTCCTATTGGCTTGGCTGGAAACCACATATTAAAACCCACCAATCTTTCCACTTGAGCCTGATGAAAGCTTCAACAGAAACAGCTGCACTTCACATGTGGTTTCAGTTAATATCTCATCCCGACAGTTTAACTCTAGCTGGCTGGGCTGCTTTTTTAATATTCACAATCCTCTTCTGTTTCCCATTAAGAATATGTCTTTCATGACTCGCCAGAGTAGAGGAACACAATGAGGCTGGTAGCACTTCATTTCTGGAATGTCTGAAATAACTGTTTGTATTCTGTGTTACTTGAGGAACATTCCACGTTTGGTATCTCAGAAGCACGTGAAAGTGTTAAACAACCGTAACGCGAACACTGCTCGACCTGTGTGGAACATTTTCCTATTAAAAAAGTAAAGCCACAAACTAATGGCTCAGATTCAGTGTCTAAATCCCAGCACTCGTGGAGTCAAGCAACATGATAAGTTCATTGTTCTGTTTCCCCCCAATGGCTCTCAAAACCACCCCATCCCTTCAGCATATACTAAGGTTTAATCAGTATGTGGCTAATTTCACACACAGGCGCACCACACACGTGTGCATACACATGCTTCACGTCCATACTGGGTACAGTTAACTTTCAAGTTCATAGAAATCATGCAACTCTGGTTTCCCGGGCAAAATGCACATCAAGCTCTGAGATTTTGCCACAGCGGCTTCTCCTTGCAGGATATGATGTAATCGAGGGGGCTTCTCTCCTGCTTGATGTCACTCATGATGCAACGGTGAGCTCGGGGTGCTGGGAATATCCTGCAGGTTCCTCTTTGTCCTAGTGGTTGTCTAAAAATGGTCAAAACCGGAAAGATTTCAACAAGCCTTTTTTTGTACCCACTAGGCATTAAAGATATTACTACATTTTTTGACAGCTCTTGAATTTGTCCCACGTTTTATTTCTGTGCATCATCTCTGATTTCGAATAAGAAGAAGAATGAATAAGCAGAAAACTAAGAAGAAAAAGAACTGCTAACCATTAATGGGTATTTTAATATGTGCCCGGCACTGTTCTACATGCAATCTTATTTAAGCCTCACAACCAGCCTAGGAGTGAGTTACTATTATTATTCCTGTTTTATAAGAACCTTCAACAAGCTAGATGGTTAGGAAGTTACTGTGGCAGAGACCACTAGTTAACCCCAATATCTTTTTTCTCATTCTTCTTTGGTCATAAAACTACAGAAATCAGAATTGCACTGATTATACCTACACTGCTATGGGAATGTGAAATAAATTTCCATCTTGCTTGTCAAAGGCTCTGTTATTTTGGGTCCGTGTTACAGGAACTGAAGCGATACCCTACCTAACAGTGGCAGAGCTTAAACTGAATCCAAGCCTCTGACCCCAGAACCCATTCCCTTAGCCCCTGCACTACCCTGCCTCCCTGGCAGTATATACGAGTAGAATTGGAATCGACACTGTTAGAGTTAGGTGGGATTGTACTGGTTTTACAACCAGCTGTTTTGACGGTTTTGAATGTTTCGACCCATGAGTCAAAATGGTTAAGCAGACAGGGAAGAGGCACTCAAGTCACCTTGGGTGATGGGGATTTATTCCAAGGCTACATAGGAAAATGGGATGTCACAGGAAGATGCCTTGTTGACTTTGTATCCCAGTTCTGAGACATACAGCAGCCTCCTGGAGACTCAGGTCTAGCTCAACATCTTTGTTTTTTTCTTCAGTTTACCATACTTTTATTTTTTAATTTAATTTTTATTTTATATCGGAGTATAGTTGACTTACAACGTTGTGTTAGTTTTAAGTGTACAGCTAAGTGATTCAGTTATACATATATATATATATATATATCCATTCCTTTTCTGTTTCTTTTCCCATATAAGTTATTACAGAATATTGAGTAGAGTTCCCTGTGCTATACAGTAGGTCTTTGTTGATTATCTGTTTTAGATATAGTGGTGAGTATATGTTAATCCCAAACTCCTAATTTATCCCTCCCCTAACATTTCCCCTTTGTTAACCATAAGTTTGTGTTCAAAGTCTGTGAGTCTGTTTCTGTTTTGTAAATTCATTTGTATCATCTTTTTCTTTAGATTCCATATGTAAGTGACATCATATAATGTTTGTCTTTCTCTGTCTGGCTTACTTCATTTAGTATGACAATCTCTAGGTCCATCCATGTTGCTGCAAATGGCATTATTTCCTTCTTTTTTATGGCTGAGTAGGATTCCGTTGTATGTATGTACCACATCTTTATCCATTTATCTGTCGATGAACATTTAGGATGCTTCCATGTCTTGGCTACTGTAAACAGTGCTGCAGTGAACACAAGGGTATATGTATCTTTTCGAATTATGGTTTTCTCCAGATATATGCCCAGGAGCGGGATTGCTGGGTCATATGGTAGTTCTATTTTTAGTTTTTTAAGGAACCGCCATACTGTTTTCCACAGTGGCTGCACCAATTTACATTCCCACCAACAGTGTAGGAGGGTTCCCTTTTCTCCACATCTTCTCCAGAATTTATTGTTTGTAGACTTTTGATGATGGCCATTCTGCAACTCAACATCTTTGGGTGGTACGAAACTCGAGTGACCTGCAGGTTTCTTAGCATTCCCTCTGAAGACGGACAACTTGATTTGGCCAGATTTCCACGAGGCAACTAAGCACTCTGATTAAGCAGACTCTCCACCAGGCACCTCAGAGTCCTTCAACATCCATTGTGTCAAATGAAGACATGGCGGCCTGCGGCTTCAGTAAATACATCTGTCCATCCAATCAGCTGTAGCCAGAATAAAAGTTGTTTCCCTCAGACCCATGACCTAAGCCATATGTGAGATGCAGGAAAGAAGTGGTCTGAAGCATGTTAATCTGATGGAGGTAATGTGTGCTCACATCAGCCACTCCAGTACTAAGACCTGACTGTTCTCCATTTCGGGGAGGAAGACCCCAGGAAAGGGAAGAGATTTGCCTAAATAAAGCAGCCAGTTACTTTCCCACTAACCAGGACTGAGGCTGGTCTGCATCCCCCTACCCGGGCAGTGCCTGTGGTCATGCTTTTCCACGTCTAGAAGCTATCCCTTAGGTTGCCTGAATTTCAACCTTATGGTATCTCCAGCACATAACCTTGTCTTCTGCTTATCCATGACAGCCATCTGCAGATTCTCGTCACTTGTGCAGAACATTTCAGAACTCAATAGACATACTCCATCGTACAAAATGAAGAACTGCGGCAATTATCAGGTTCTTAAAAGCCATTTCTGACTTGAATGGCTAAATAACTCATCAAGTCTCTGTTTTACATGTGTTCTTTTGATGTAAATTTGACCCTGGTGTATTTACTTTCCAATGAAGTCCGACGTTCAAAACAACACAATAGAGAAACCCTTCCTGCTACTTCACAGCCTCAGTAATGAAGCTCCTTATAGGATCTAACTTAAATCTCTCTGGGGCTAAGTCCTCTGTGCCATCCTCTGGAAATATAGAACAGCCAATGTGTGTGTCTGTGTGTCTGTGTGTGTGTGCTCATGCGTGCACTGTGAAGGGGGGGCAGGGCACACAGGGTCAGGGGGAGTCTTACAGTGAACTAGGTACACAGATCTTGATATTAAGGTTTTCTGTTTCTCCAGACTGTCCAGGTGCCTGCATTTCAATATCACACGTGGCTTATATCCCTATTCTTGTACTTTAAGAAAACAATTAAATAAAAACATAAAGGGAAACCAGCAGCATTTTAAGAGATTTCACTTCTTTTTGATGCCTGTATCCATTTGCTGGGGGCCAGGAGGAGGTCTTAGATTATACAGGGACTCTGGAAACACCTACAGTTCAGAAAGACCTGCCACCTCAATCCAAGCTTTTAGAGTAGTGAGGGTGTAAAAGCAAAATGCTGACCTGATTCTCTTCCACATCACATTGGGGTAAATGGTGTGTCTCCTCCAGGCCCAGCCTCCCTCAGCTTCTGTGCCTGGGGGGCCAACCCACCTGCCTGGCATCAAGAGGTTCCCACGCCCTCTGGTTTCTCATTGACACTGACCACTGGGCAGTGTGGTGCTTAATTTTATGCATCATCTTGGCTGGCCATGGTACCCAGATATTTGGTCAAATAGTATTCTAGATGTCTTTTTTTAAGGTGGTTTGTTTTTTTGTTTTTGTTTTTTTGTTTTGGATGAGATCAACATTTAAATCAGGGGACTTTGAGTAAAGCAGCTTACCCTACCTATTATGGGTGGGCCTCATCCAATCAGTTGAAGGCCTGACTAGGACAAAGACTCACCTCCCACCAGCAAGATGGAATTCTGTCAGCAGACTACCTTTGGACTTGAACTGCAACTCTTCCCGGGGTCTCCAGCCTGCTGGCCTACCTCATCAGATTTTAGACGTGCTAAGTCCCTACAATCAAGTGAGCCATTTCCTTAAAATAATCAATCAATCAACTAAGTGTGTGTGTGTGTGTACACATCCTGTTGGTTGCATTCCTCCGGAGAGTCCTGCCCAAAACAGGCAGCAATGGTAAGAAATCAGAGCGAGGAAGAGAAGCAGGTATTTATTGCCGTCTCCTCCTGTGGGGTCACCACAAAGGTCTTCACTCTGGACAGGCACTGTCAGGACGCAGCCCTGGCCACCTCTGGGTAAGGTGACCATACCCTCCCCTTGCAACGTCAGGCCCGCAGGTGACAACCAAGCCCTCTCTTACTAGGCCAGGGGGACTGCACTAAACCTAAATGGTTTCTCTACACTCTGCTCCCCACTTCACAAATAATCCTTTTATTAAACTCTCCTTAATTAATCCTCACATGAGCATGCTGGGACCCTGACTGACACAAACGTCACCAGAACATGGGCACCGCTGCCAAGTTGGTATGGCACTCAGAGCCTTCCTATGTCTGACCACAAACCCCTCTCCAGTGTCATTTTCCCCGTCAATTCACTCCAAGACATGCAAGGCCCCATACACAAAACACCCAGCACTTGCACCACACCAGCCGTGGGCCGGGCCTTCACACCTTCACACCAACGCCTCTGTTACTCTCTCTGGATGCCAGCAACCCACACTGCCCTATGCACATGACTTCACAAGAATGGAAGACCAACTTGAGAACTCATAAAGGCTGGCAGCCGTGGCCCATGATGGCTCTGCCCTATTTCATCATATTTCATCGTATCCCCAACTTCTATTCTAGAATCTTCTATCTTCCATCTCCTCAACCAGTCAAGTGGTTTCAGTTTGTTTATTGTTGCTGTTTTTTAATCCAAGACTCCCAAGTCCCCTCCCTCCCAACAGTCCTATTTGTAGCCAAGCAGTTATAGCACCTAGGAAGGTGTGGAGATCCATTGGAGTGACTGCTTCACTTTGTTTTCCCACCCTCTGCTTGAGCATCTTTGGGCAGGTATGGTGTTTTTGTTGTGTTTTGTTATGTTTTGTCTCTAGATTTGTTAAGACTCTCCAAAGGCTTTGGTTTTTTAAAAAAACAAATAAGTACCACAGGGAAAGCTAAGAACCTATGTCAGTAAAAATGATGCTTGCTCCTTCTCTTCTTCTGGATTTTCCTAGATTGTGTTAAAAACGGGAATACATGTCTTTTCAGCCTGCCACTGTGTCTGCCACAGAAATAATGAAAAGCAATGAAAAATGGAAATGAGCAACATGACAAAATCAGTCCTCCTGAGGGTTCAGCTGAAAAGAGCAAAATGGAACAAACAGAACCAAGGCTGGAGCAGTCCCTAAAATTAGCAGAGTCAGCAACAATGAGGTGTCAAAATAGTAGAATTAATGAGCCCAGGTCAGTCACCCAGGCAGTGGCCACATAGTCCAAGTACACAGGAAGGGACTCGCAAAGGGGAGCCTGTGGTCAGACGATGGATTCTGAAATTCTAAAGGGGGAAGACAGAGAGAAGGTAATGAGCCAACCAAAAGGCAAAGGGTACATGTATGTATGCAAATAGTTAATACCAGGTAATGGGGTTTTTGAAAACTAAAACGTGTTCCTAGTCTGGACCAGCCCAAAGAAAGCCAGTGAAACTGACCACAGGTGACAAAAAAAAGGAGGCAGAATCATTGCCTCACCTCCTCCCACTAAGGCGACTCCCAGCCTGACGTCCCCACCACCACCATGGTCTGTGGAAGTTTCCACACAAAGCCCTGCTCTCAGCAGAGGACTAATTTAAAATGTAATTGCTCATAATGACATAAGCCTAATAATGTTTACCCCTCACAGAGGAGGCTGATCCTGGCCTACTGAGTTCTTCAAAGACGGATCTTAAGCACTCACACACACTTTGTGTGCCCTTGCACACTACCTGTGGGTGAATTTTCATATGAAAAGGATACTGTGCACTTCTTACCAGGTAAATGGCGATCTTTTCTGAGACAGGTTCTGTGCATTATGTGTATCCCCTGGACTTCTTCATCCTTGTTGATACCACCGTACATGGCGATGGAGAGGCACAGATTTTAAATGTCAACCCTTTCAAAGGTAGTCGTATTTCAGAAGTTTCTTGAAGCTGGAAAAACTGAGTTAAAGGAATGTATCTCTAATAGTAGAAAGGCCATCAACTGGGATATTTTTGGAGAGATTTTCCCCATCCGTTCCTCTCTACCTCCCACAATGATGTGGCCCCTGGGGCAACCCTGGTCCTAGACTATCTTCCTAAAACTGAGTATCTACTTCCTTCCTTCAAGCTCAGGAGAGGTGAGCGTTGAGTTGCCCTTCTTCATGCGTGAGAAGCGAGAACCCCTCCACTAGACCATCTTCCGACCTTGTCTGAGCCTCTCTGTGGCCTGGGACCAAGACAGAAGCTGGCACAGACTGTGCCCCAAGATCATCTCCTCACAACATGAACAACCATCTCCTCTATTTTGGTTTGAGGCTGTCAGCCTCACGCCTCAAAATGACCAAAACACGTAATGGACAAAAGGGTTTGGCATTGGCATGCTCACAGCCCCACAGTACCCGGCTGGCGGTAGGTGACCAGTAAATATCCCTGGATGCAACATCTCTCGGATGGCATGCTTTTCCTCATTCTTTCTGAGCTCAGGTACCAACTAGCAAGTTCTTTATTCATTAACGCACTCTAACACTCTCAATCCTAAAAGATCATTCGTCTTCTTAGTGAAAGGCTGCTTTCACTCACCCCCATCCTCATCCCCTAATCAATACATACCACTGACATTCTCCCACCTGCCCATGTGATGGTCTTCTCCACTGACTTTGCAAAGATATTACGGCAAAATGGCCATTTTTCAATTGTGCCAGAGGATGAAAAACATAAAAAGCTCACACAGCAGAATATAACCCACATTTAAGTATTGAACACCTTCCAGATACAAGGTAAATTCAAAGGCTATCCTTTATACCTAAAGAAGAGGAACTGCCTACAAATCCACAAATCATTGTCAATCTACCAACTGTGACAGCTTGTCTTCAAAGATGGCCATCATCAATTTCTTCCCTCCTCCAATCAGGGAGTGAAGTCTAAACCTCTACTCCCCTCAGTCTGGGCAGCTCTGATCAATTGAATAAGGTAGACGTGACACCATATCGGTTCTGGGCAAAGCTTTTAAAAGTTTCTGCTTCTCCCTCTTGGAACCCTGAGCCCCCGTGTGAGAAGACCAGGTTATGGTGCTGGAGAGAGAGGCCATGTGGGAGCATCATTAATGTACCAGGTACATGAGTCAATAATAACGTCCCAGCTCCCATCCATTCAAGTCATCCCATCTGAGCCTCAAACATCCTGGAGCAGAGATAAGCTGCTCCCCTGTGCCCTGTCCCAATTTCTGCCCCACAGATACACACATGAAAATTAATAAAACGATTGCTGTTGTAAGTCATAAGTTTATTATGCAGCAAAAGTTAACCAGACACCAAGAAGGGATCCTTGTCAATGAAAAATTTCAATTTCTGAGTTAGGAACTGCATTAGTATGCAAATAACAAAGACCGGGAAACACTGGTTTAAACACATTAGGGTTTTATTTTCTCTCATATAACAAGAAGGTAAGGCCTCCCAGCAAGGCTCTGCAAATCTCTTGGTCTTTCCCTCACGCAACCAGGATGTCTGTTCCAGCCCCAGCTACCAGCATTCTACAGGCACCAGGAAGGAAGAAGAGACATGCCTTTATCAGAAAAGCAGAGCTTTACTAGCACTTCCCAGCAGAGATCTCTGTTTGTTATCTCATCGGGTAGCACCAGGTTGCATGGCGACCCCACACAAGGGAGACTGAGAAGGTTAGGCTTTTAACTAGCAACGGCCACCCTGAACAAAACCAGGCTTTGGTTAGTAAGGAAAGAATGATATTGAAGAGGCAACTAGATGCTTCTGCCACAGAAACACGGAAATCAATTACATGAGCCAAAGTCCAGAAGCAGAACAAGCTTCTGGGTCAATCCCGTGATGTCATCAAAGACCCAGAAATTTCCACTCTACTATTCATAGCACTGGCTTCAGCCTAAGGCCAGCTCTCCTCCACTTTGTGGGACGGCTGCCAATACAATCAGGCTACATGCCTCTTAGTTCCTATCCAGCAAGAGATTCTGGCTTCCTGTCTATCTCTCTTAGGAGCAAGGAAGCAAGGGGTCACTTTTAAGCACAGACACTAAACTACACTGGATCCACACTGAATACCTTTCCCTATCCCAGAGCCAACAGGAATCTCATTGCCAACAAGGGCTTTCATTCACAAGTTCTGGGCTAGGCTAAGAGTGGGGGGTTCTGCAGTCAGTCTGCCTGGTTTTATATCCATCCTCCCACTTTTCCAGCTGTGTATCCTTGAGCAAGTTACTTAGCCTCTCTGAGCCTCAGTTTCCCTGTGTGTAGAAATGGGTAAACTAATAGTATCTACTGGCACAGGTACTATTTAATGTAAGAAGTACATAAGAAAATACATGCAAAGGACTTAACACGGTGCCTAGATACTAGCAAGCATTAAACAGATGTTGGCGATGATGATTATGCAGAACAGTCTCACACAGGCCCTGTGTGAGTTTTGCAAACACAGAAATAAATGTAAATCAGTGGTGCACAGACCCTCCCTTCTCCTTTCTTTGCAGTTTTAATGATACCAACTTCCATGCCCCGGAAGACCCAAAATATTAGTTTTTACGAGTTCTTCTTCAGAAAAGACCTGTTCCATCCCTCAGGCTTGAAGTTCAAACCATTCATCTAACACGTGAACTCATCTGAAAAGATATCTGCAAATCTACTACTAAACAATCTGTTGAAGGACCCCGTAATTAATCCAATTCAGTCATTCTCACATCTATACTAAACGTATCATTAAACAGCTGAAACAGTGCTTTCAGTTTCTTTTCACAATTTATTTCAAGAATAATCTAAACACCTAATAACCAAATCAGATTATCTAAGCAGTAATCCCATCAATTGTATCATAGTCAGAACTTACAGTTATCCCACAAAGTAAATCTACAGTATCTTTGTTTGACTGAATATAGACAGAATATAAAACATATTCTATAATAAAAACCATCTGCTGAACATCAGTAACAATAACAGTTGGTGTTGCTTAATTTACTAGCTCCAGGCACCATGCTAAATGCTAACATTTTAGAGAGTTACAATTATTAGCCCCATTTTACAGATGAGGAAACTGAGGACCAAATAAGTTAAGTGACTTAGTTATGATCAGAGTTCCTAAGTAGTAGAATCAGGATTCAAAAAGCCAGGTCTGTTCCGACTCCAGAGCACAAGCCCTCGATAGCAAGCACACTGGTACCTGATGCCACCTCTTCAGAGAAATTTTTGGCAGATCCTAAAATTTTATATCTGGCTAGAAAGCATAATGGGTGCAGAAATCATAGGTTTTGGAGTCAAACTTGAATCTGGATTGACTCTGTCATTTAGTCTTTGTTAGCTGCATGACCTTGATCAACTTAGGTGAACTTTCTGAGCCTGGGTTTCCCCCTCTCAAAGGCTAAGGTGAGGTCAGAGCAAGTGCAAAGGTGCCAGAATGCTCTAACGCCCACCACAACAATATCAGTCCTCAAGAAGCCCTTTCCCCTGTTCCCTTTTCTCTTCCTGTCTAATCCTTACACTCTCCTTCAAGGAAAATCAGTAATTAAAGCAAGAGTTACTATGGTTCAGGCCTTTGTCACCTTCTAAAAATACATAGTGCTCAAAACGTTGTTGAGGGCTTCCCTGGTGGCGCAGTGGTTGAGAATCTGCCTGCTAATGCAGGGGACACGGGTTCGAGCCCTGGTCTGGGAAGATCCCACATGCCATGGAGCAGCTGGGCCCGTGAGCCACAATTGCTGAGCCTGCGCGTCTGGAGCCTGTGCCCCGCGACGGGAGGGGCCGCGATAGAGAAAGGCCCGCGCACCGCGATGAAGAGCGGTCCCCGCACCGCGATGAAGAGTGGCCCCCGCTTGCCGCAACTGGAGAAAGCCCTCGCACGAACCGAAGACCCAACACAGCCAAAAATAATAAATAAATAAATAAATAAATAAATAAGAAAATCCTTTAAAAAAAAAAAAAAAAACGTTGTTGAATTAATGAATGTTGATAAATGGTACGTGTTTGTACAAATCAGTACATTTCTTCTTTATAAAGTGCCTTATTAAGAACTCTCACTTTAATTATTCGATAATTAAATCCAGCATCAGACTTCAATCCTGTCCAGTACCTGTGGTGCCTCCCCTCAGGGTTACACTGGTCACAAAGCCAGGCTCAGTGCCCTCCTAGCCAGGCACCCATGAGAATGAAACCAGGAAGGAGCTCTCCTAGGAGGTCAACAGCCCCAGAAGTGCCTGGGAATAAGAATGGGAGAGGTAATCACCCAACTCAGGAACAAGCCAATCAGAGTGAACATTCTGTCACTCTTTCAACCATCCAGCACCTCTGAACACCTCTTTCGTATCTGAGGAATTCCCCACCTTATGAATTCCCATCTCCCACTGTAGAAGTCAGATACTTCCTGAGTCAGATTGTTAGCAAAAGACCACAATAATCCTCTCATCCCTGGTTGCCCTGCCCTTTGCAATGTGATTCTGCTGCTCTTCTCATCAGGAATTGGAATCTATTTCCTGACCCCTTGAGTCTGGGCAGAAGTGGTGTTTTGGTGCTTTAGAGCCTATGCCCCAAAAGGCACTGCAACTTTCACGATCACCCTCTTGGAGCTCCTGCTGCCCAGAGAAGAACCCTAGGCTGGTCTCCTTGAGGATGAAAGATCAGGCAGAAGAAAGAGATGCCCAGCCAACAAGACCAACCAGCAGTCACACGCATAAGGCCACAGTAGATTGTCCAGGCTGAGCAGCTCAGCTGACCAGCTGACGGTACAGTCACATGAGTGATGGCAGGCAAGAACAAGTTTTAAAAACTGTTCAGCTCAGCCCAGCCCAATCTGCTAGTTTTACAATCATGAGCAAAGAAAATAGTTGTTTTAAGCCACTAAGTGTTCGAGATAGTTTCTTACACGGCAATAAATAACTGAAAATTTTACTTTCCAACATTCCTTATAGCTAAAATGAAAACATGGGCTCTAGGGTCCACCCACGAGACAGACACAGTCACTCCAGGCTTTGATCAGAAGTTAGTGGCTTGGGGGCTTCCCTGGTGGCGCAGTGGTTAAGAATCCGCTTGCCAATGCAGGGGACACGGGTTCGAGCCCTGGTCCGGGAAGATCCCACATGCCACGGAGCAACTAAGCCCGTGAGCCACAACTACTGAGCCTGCGCTCTAGAGCCCGCGAGCCACAACGACTGAAGCCCGCAGGCCTAGAGCCTGTGCTCCTCAACAAGAGAAGCCACTGCAATGAGAAGCCCACGCACAGCAACGAAGAGTAGACCCTGCCTGCCGCAACTAGAGAAAGCCCGTGCCCAGCAACAAAGACCCAACTCAGCCAAAAATAAATAAATAAATAAATAAAAAGATTCCATCATCTCTTCCTTTGAAAAAAAAAAAAAAGAAGTTAGTGGCTTGAACAGTCTGTAAAGAGTAGCTACAACTATGTCTGGTTTCCCAGGGGCAGTGGCAGAGCATCTAACGATGATTCCCAGTGCCCAGGATCAGCACTGATGCATCTGTGGTCCAGCGGAGGCAGCAGTGTTGTTGGCAATGAACCAGCTCTGTGGAGGACTTAGAACACCATTTCTGGCTATGTGGCCTCCCAGCCTGATTTTCTGACCCTCCTAGGGACTCTCTGAGCTACGTGTGCGTTTGAGTTCCCTCAAAAGCAGAGCCTAACGCAACAATACGGGTGCAAGTAGTTTATGGGGAGATGATCCCAGGAATAAGGAGTGAAGGAGAGGAGAGAGAAAGACGGAGGAGGAAAAGTCAGTAAGCATGAGTAACTGGGGCTCAGTCTTACAGGGGACCTGCTGAGGAATCATGCAGAATGCAATGCAGAATGCAATGCAGAATTAGCTATCTCTCCAAAGGATGAGTATCCGAGGTTTCCATCCTCTGGTTTTTAGCCCCCATTTGTTGAGGTTTGCATCTGGAAGCACTGATTCCCCCAGGCTATCCTGTGTAAGAGCTGCGCAAACGTTGTGGCTTCGGGAGAAGCCCTGAATCATAAAAGAGAACAGAAGCAGAGGACACTTGAGGTGGGATGCAATCTGTGTGCGGTGGAACCAACCACTATAGCCCCAGCTGGAATCAAAAGTGGTCCATGAAGGTGAGACGTGAGCACAGAAAGCATTTGCTATGCTACCTAACATCCAGCCAGGTGCTGTTAAGTATTTAACAACTGGCTCCCCAGGGGAAAGATGGAGCAGGGCCTCTGAACTGTATTGTCTGCCAACTTTCGTCGTGTAAATACTCCAACCATGTCTGATTTCAAGCTACCAATGTGACATCGGCCAGCTCACAAAGTTCCTGAAAATTTAACAACCGACTCTCAAGAACCGGTATGAGCTGGCTCCAGCTCACCCTTTCTTAAGATCTTTTAAGAAAGTCCTTTTCTGCTCAAACTCACTTAATGTTTTCAACTAAAAACCTAAGCAACTAAAATCAATGGCAAGAGGGAAGATTATACAGGTTGGGAATCAGGAATTGGGCAAAGACCAAAGTCTGGCATCAGAGATATGACTTCTGGCCTCTTTTTCTGTCCAAAATGACACTAAGACTTCCCCCATCTCTCCGAGCATAATTCCTGATCCCCCATCTTCATTCTTGGGAATGAAGATCATCCAAGAATGTCATTGCAGTCCAGACAAGAAATTTGAGGGGAAGGGCTGGGCAGACATTAACAGAAACTCTTCCAATAATAAACTGTGTTCAATGTCAGGAAATTCTTCTTTCCCTGAAAATAAAACCCCCCATGCAGCAGTTTAAATGTTTTTCCACCAGTTTTATTCTTAGTGGAGACATAGTAATTATCTGCAACCTCCCGTAGAGTAACCTTTCACATACTTGAAGGCTTTTCTTCTCCAGAGGAAATAGTCCAAGTTAGGTTGGCCTTTTGTCAGAAATTCAATTTTCTGATGCTTTAACCTTCTCTGGGGCTTTCTTTCTAACCTTGTCCAAGTTCTACATGTCCTTATTAGCTGTAGAACCCAGACCTGGGTCCAGGTTTCTTGCTGAGTTTTGACTGCAGAGAAAACAGGGAAGAAAAGGGGTCTCTTGAGATCTGTGCATCCCATGGGTATTTGTAGATTTCACCATTATAGGTTCTCTTTCCAATCCAGCCAATAGCCAATACAGGGCAAGGAGCCGACTGCAGGAACAGAAGCAGTGACCTTTCTGAGTGTGAGCATCTCCCCTTTACAGATGGAGCAGAACGCCTCCTGACCATCAGTGACAGCCTGGTCATTTCTTGTACCTCCCCAACAGAAGTCCTTGCTTTCACAGACTGCCCTACTACCACAAGGGCACACCCCAAATCCTAACAGCATCAAGCACCAGGACACTGGAGCAAAAGTCATACCCAAGTGAGGGGATTCAGTAAATCTTAGAAGGGATACTACACTCAAGAACAGGTCACCAAAATCAAAGGCATTTTTACCCATCTCCCTCTCACTAATTCATGGATGTCGAAATTCAGACCCAAACGATGGCCTACAATAGCACTGTCTGATAGAAATATAATACAAGCCACAAACATGAGTCCAGATGTTTTATAAACATAAATTTTGTTTTTTAGTAGCCATAGTTTTAAAAAAGGGGAAAGTGGTGAAGTTAACTTTGATAATAATTTTATTTAACCCAATATATGCAAAATAACTATCATTTTGATATGTAATCAATATTTTAAAATTACTAATGAGACACAGTACGTTATTCATACTATGTCTTGAAAATCTAGTGTGGATTTACACATAAAACACATCTCAGTTCAGACGAGCACAGCTCAGGCACCAGTGGCCACCGAAGTAAACAGCTCAGCTTTACCTCTTGATTCCCAAAGTGTGGTCCCCAGACCAGGAGCATCACCATCTACCGGAAGCTTGTCTGAAATGCAAATTTTCAGGCCCCACCCCGCCCAGGCAGAAACTCAAGATGCAGCCCGGTAATTTGTTTTCTAAAAGACCCTCCAGGTGAGTCTGATGCGCGCTTGAGTTGAGAACCATTGGCCTACATACCGCCAAATCAGAAATGCTTAATCTGCTTTTAATGCATACGATCACCAATGTCTAATGGGGGATATGAATCTTTAAAAAACGAACTCTCCCTGTTTTCCTGCTGCTAGGGAGCCAAAAACAGCAAATTTGGTTCCCATGAGATAAGTTTTTTGTTTTTAGTTTTGTGCCAATTAAACGACTTTTCCATTGGCATGCTCCTTTTTCAAATGATCCATTTTATATCCTTCTTTCCCCCTCGTCTTTGGATTTGAATCCTTCATCTTCTTGGGTTTTTTTACAGTAACCACAACTGCCCTTACCTCTCTTCGCAGATATCTAGGGTTGCCAGATTTAACAAATAAAAATACAGGATGCCCAGTTAAATTCAAATTTCAGAGAAATGAAATATTTCCCAGAAATTGCAAGGGACATATTTATACTAGGAAGTATTTGTTGTTTTTTTGGAATTCAAATTTAACTGGGCCTCTCTTGTATTTTATCTGGCAAATCTATTCATATCCCCCTACATCCTTCTGACTCCAAATTCCTCCAGGGACCAGACTGTACAGTCTCCTGGGGGTCAGCTAGAGTGGGCACTGCCAAGAAGCAGCGCCAGCACAGAACTGCAGGCCTGTACGTTCACTCCTCAGCACGAAATAATTCTGGATAAAACCAGCTGCCTCGATTTATTCTTTGGCTTTTCAAAGATGGGTCCTCTGGCTTCCAGTGAATGCCAGCTGCCTCTCAGGATCAAGCTCTCCTTTAAAAAAAAAAAATCAAATCAAACAAAGAGTGCACTGTCAGTCAATCAGAGCTGCACAAACGTCCCCACTTAGCTCACAGCTCAAATGGGGCCTCCAGATTTATGCTGTTGAAAAGGAAATTGGCCTCACTTGCTTTGAAACAACCCCAAAGTGGGGAAATTAATGCAGAAAACGCCAAGTCATAATGAAATCTGGCAACAGTAGTGGGTTGTGTGGCATCATCCAATTACAGCAAACACAGACACTGCCCAGGGGGAGAAGCCAGTCTGGACACCAAGCAAAATTAGGACCCTACACAGTAATTACCAGCAGAGAGAGGAAATTTGTTAGGATGTTACAAAAATTGGAGAGTTGGATGAATGCAGACACCCTAACAAATGCCCAGGATCACTCCTCCATGTGACTCCAAAATAAATGTTCTCAGTACATCTCAGACTCTGAGCTCCTCCCATGACAAAGCCCTTAGAAAGCCAGATCTTGGCTTTTCTACCACCTCTTCCGTGAGCCCACTGCAACCCATCTAGAAACCCTCACGGTTCATGGAGGTGTGCATGCCTGGAGGAAGGAGGTTCTCCATCCCTTTCACTGATTTGGTTCTTTCCCCTCCTCAATCCAGTAGACTCTAGGAGCCACAGACACCAGGATGGAGCCAGAAACGACATCCCAAAGACCTTAACCTTGCCTGGCAAACCAGGATGATACCAAGACCCTGGGGTGGGAGAGAACTTGAAGGTGGGCCTGAGGGAAACAGGGAGGAAAGGCAGGGAGACGAGAGAGAGAAGACAGTCCCGATGCTGACCCAAGATAAATCCATATGAACCAAAAATCCAGTTGATGGTGAAACTAAAGAGATGTTGTACCCTATGTTCTGTACCCCATGGGGGTTCATAATCAGATAACACTTTATTTCCCCCTGCAATCTCTTCCACACTTGGGAGACATAATATAGGGCTGCAAATGAATGAAAAGGGCTATGAAACTTGATTGTTTCAGTTCATAGTTTCATCTTGGAGTTATCTTTAAGGTGAATGGTGTGGATTTCAACCTAATATTAAGAGAAAAGTGATTTCATATACTTATCTTGTTAAAGGTAGGAGTTCATTGGATTTTTAAAAGAAAAACACAATAATGCACAAATAGGGTTAAACACCAATTGAATAAAAAGGAGTTTATACCATCAAGTCACCTAATTTCCAGAGGGCCAAAATAAAATAAAATAAAAATATAGCATGGATATGGATTTCATACAGATGATGTAACAGGAAAGAAGAAAACTGGCATTTTTAAAAGCAGAGTGCATTTTGAGCCAGTAAACTGAGGAGGAAGACAGGATTTCTCTTGGGGAGAAAACTTTTCTTTGGGTTAGAAAAGCATATTAAAATATTTGATTACGGAAGATGGGACCCCTGGAAAGGTTTAGACAAGAGAAGATAAATCATTTTGGCTGGGTAAGCAACAGGAATTGGGCGGGCGGGCTTTATCAGTGGCTGCTTACCGGTAACTGAAGGAAGAGACCTGGGGAACATGGAAAGGAGAAAAAGGTTAAGGAGAGTGGGCATTGAATGAGGGAGTCTGGAGACCTAAGAAGGAAGGTTAGAAAGAAATCCCCATGATGGAAAGGGCCAAGACATTTTGGGAAGCGGGTGTGTAACCTTCAATAAAACACCTAGTTCTGCAATGTGATCCCAGAACAGGGGCTTCATGCTATCTTCAAGATGATAGCAGAAAAAAAGAGATTCAGGAAGCAAGACAAGCAGGTGAGCAAGAATTTTGGCAGGAACAGGAAATCAGAGTGAGAGGCAACCACAGGAACATAAGCCCTTTGGGACTCTGCCAAAAAAAAATCCTGGACATAGCTCCGGACTTCCAGCAAGACCTGGGATGAAGGCTTGAAACAATGGTTTGTTTGTTTGTTTCTAATTAGATGAAGCTAACCACCAAAACTAGAGATATCTGACTTATACCTCCGGAACTGAAACGACTAAATATCAGAAGTAAGGAAAGAAGAGAGAGAGAAAAAGAGGGGAAAAAATAACAAAAGAAAAAAGAGAAGTCTGATAACTGAAAATTTCGTCTGGCATCAGTTTAGTCCTGAAGGATATACATAATTTAGATACCATGGATAGGACAAGCAATATTGATATTGATAAAGAGGGAAAGTAAAACGTAAAATAAAGCAGGTGAAATAAATACAAACAGACATTGTTCATTACAGTGTACAGAGGCAGTATTTTTAATTTAAACAGGTTAAGAAGGGGCTCTCAAGTCAGATTACCCAGGTTCGATCCCCAGCCCCACCACTTCCTAATCAAGTGATCTCAGCACTTTACCAAACCCCCTCTGAGCAATGTCTTCTCCTGTAAAAAGATTAATAATAATACAGGAAGTCCCACTTTTTGAAAGTTCACTTTACAGCACTTTGCTTTTACGAAAGACCTACGTTAATACCTGTTTTCGCTAACTGAAAGAAATCCAAAGAGGATTTTCATTTTTACGAATAAAGACAACAAGTGAAAACTGAGTTCAGCGTTTGTTTTGCAGTGAGCCCGTACAGAGGCAACGCGCACCCTGAGCAGCGAGAGGGGCACCGCCAAGCTCCCTCCCTGGGAACTACACCCAGTATCTCAGCATCAAGCCGCTAGATCTTTGAACTGAGTCTGTGAGCATCCGTGCTCTATCTTGATTTATTGTGTGCATCCGTTAGCAAGATGTTGCTAAGGCAAACATCAATACTTCTTTGCTTTACATCATTTCTGCTTACAAAAGGTTTCATAGGAAAGCTCTCCTTTTGGACAACGGAAAAACCTGTACTACTTTCCTTATAGAGTTTTGGGAAATAGCTGAGATAATCACGCATGCCTATGAGAGTTCCATTTCTGACAATGACAAACTGGATCGCTTCAGACCCACATTCCCCAGAGATTAATCAGAAAAACAGAACAATTCCTTTTACAGCAGGAGAAAGACCCCATGGATCTTTGGGGTCTCCTCCTGGCCCCAGACCCAGGTCTCCTCTTCCCCAACACTTCCCTGAGTTCAGCCAGCAGAAAAGGGAGAAAAACTAAATCAGTTTCCTCCCACCTGCCCTTCTACGAAAGCCAGGCACTGCCCACTGCACAGCTTTAATCTCTAAAAAAACATTCCACTGGAGGAGAAATATGTGTGCAGTTTGTTTCTAAATGTCATGATTGTTTTCACTTTTTTTTTCCTTTTACAAGAACTCTATTCAATTTGAAATCTGTTTACTTATACCAGAGAGTACTTTTTAGTAATAAGGAGCCTGGCAAGTATCACTTATTTAATGAATAACGTAACAGTGTTTTACTGGAAAAAAAAAAGTCAAGGTCAAGGAAGGAAAAGCATAAAAATAGGTGGAGTGTTGGGAGAGGTGGAGGGAGAAAGATGAAATGGAAAAAAAAAAAAAGAGGCAAGACTTGAGAAAGAGTAAAATAAGGGAAAAGAGAGCAAAAGAAGGAGAAAGAGAGCAAAGAAAGAAAATGAACCCATTAGGGAAGCAGCCTGGGAGCTGGTACCAACCACCCCCGCAGGAGGAGAGGAAAGGATGCAGACCATCCAAGGACAAGGTACATAAGACACCAGGTTTATCAACATGACTTTTGTTCTCTGGTCTGAATTCTTCACCCAGATCCTCAGACAAACCCATATTTATGTGCAAATATAAGAAATGCACATGGAGTATTTAGCATTAACAATGCCACTCAAAAGGAAAACCCACGATTTTCTCAAACCTGTTTTTGCATTCAGCATTTTATTTTTTACCAAGGATATAAAAACCGAAGTTCTGGCAGATTTTGTTCATCCTCACAATGACCCTGGGAGAGATATGAAACTCTTACAGTTGTTCACATTTTCTGCTCTCATGCTGGAACACGTACAGAAAATAAGAAGCCTTGTCCAATAAACATGACCCCAAATGTAGAGTGTATCTCATTAACCACAAGATAACCCTGTTTATCATCGTGCGGTTAGAAGGAAAATTTGGGTGTGTCTGTGTGTTTAAAACACTAGTGGTGGACTTCCCTGGTGGCACAGTGGTTAAGGATCCGCCTGCCAATGCAGGGGACACGGGTTCGAGCCCTGGTCCGGGAAGATCCCACATGCCACGGAGCAACTAAGCCCGTGCGCCAAAACTACTGAGCCTGCGCTCTAGAGCCGGAGAGCCACAACTACTGAAGCCCACGCACCTAGAGCCCGTGCTACAAAACAAGAGAAGCCACCACAATGAGAAGCCCGCACACCGCAGCGAAAAGTAGCTCCTGCTCGCCGCAACTAGAGAAAGCATGTGCGCAGCAACAAAAACCCAACGCTGCCAAAAAATTAATTTTTTTTTTTAAAAAACACACTAGTGGTTAAGACTCTGCGCTTCCACTGCAGGGGGCATGTGTTCAATCCCTGGTCAGGGAACTAAGGTCCCACATGCCACACGACATGGCCAATAAATAAATAAATACATAAAACTACAGAAAAAAAAAATACAAGAGTATTTTTTTAAATACAATAAAAATTTTAAAAAGTAAAACACTGACCAATTTTACGTTAACCTTCTCAGCTGCTCCTTAACATTTCTCCAGAGCGCTATAGCAACACAGCAAGATTACTGTACAGGTGACTTCCTAGTCTTTACACCTAAAGTCATCTGGTCTAGTCTAGGGAAAAGTAGGAATTCTGCCATGAGAGTGCTCAAACCCTGAAATCTGGGGACCCAGAGCTAAGAATGTGGCTTCAGTGGGTGAAGTCAAGGTAAAGTGGTGAAGAGGTGAACAGGGGTTCTCTCAAGGTGAAGATGAAGGTGAAGATCAGGTGAAGAGGTGTAGAGCATGCTAAGTCCTATTCCCAATGTCACTCTTCTCAACAAGCAGGATCTAATTAAGGAGACTTTCCACCTCTTCATCTGTTTTTACAAGACTTTTGTGCCTACTGCTATTAACTTCTGCTGAAATCTGTGGGCTAACATTGGACTTTATTGTTCTTCATTAAAATAGAGTTTGCAAGATAGAAAACATGAGTATGAGCACAAAGGGGGGTACCTTGCTAGGGTATAAGCTCCTCATGGGAAGAACCACATTCTATGGTCTAGGTGACCACTTAGGAGTGCTTAATGATGTGTTGTGTTCCTGCTTCGTAATCTGTGGAGAGAACATGGTAAGTATTTGTTGTGAAGCACTATTCTGGACATCTTGGGAGGCTATAAAACATTAAACAGTTTCCCTCCTCAAGGACCTTAAAGTCAAGTTGAGAAGATAAGAAATAAAGATGTGAAGAGTTAATTAAATAACCACACAGATTAATTAATAAGACAACAACAAAGGACAAGTCATGAAATGATGCATTTTTAATTTCCATATGAATTGCACAGTTAATAAATACCTCAGAAGTACATAGAGATTACTTCAAACTGTGGTGGAAATGAAAACTTTCATGAAGCGGGTAGGACTCAGGCTAGGCCTTAAAAATTTGCATCAGATTTAGATAATAATCAAAGCTCATTATGTGCAACACGCTATGTGATTCAAATACAGTATCTCATTTAATAGTCCTAAAAGCCATGATAGGATTGATATTATGGTCTCCCTTTTGCAGAAGCGGAAACTAAGGCTCATTAAGGTTATGTAACGTTGCCCAGGGTCAGAATTCAAACCCAAATCTAGCTCTGGAACCCACACCCCCATGGCTATTTGATACTTGTAAAGGTTTAAGCAAAACTCAGAGATGGCAACATATGGTGGCCAAGGTGCACTGAATATACTGGTCCAGCACAGGTGAGAGGTCAGTTGAAGCCCTCAAGATCCAAATTTTTGGAAAACAGAGTGATACAGCTGAACAGGTAAATGGAGTGAGATTTACCTATATTCACCAAACTGTAAACCGTCATTATTGTCATAGAAGCAAATTATGACAGACTTAACTCAGAATATTTCTACTACTTGTCCTCCATGTGATTCAGCAGGACTGTATTCCTATTTACGAGAAATGCCAGACCTCCAGAACTCTTCACTCTGAATCCAGGATAATCTACATATGACTTTGCATAAGTTTGCATATCAGGTTCAAGATCGCCTCCCCCCCTTGGCTGTATGATGTTAATTAACTGACTCTTCCGACCTCCAGCAGTTTCCCCCTCCCTGGCCGCCTCTGCTCGCTGCCCACCAAGGCGTGAGTGTTTCACCCCAGGGAGAATCCCCGGCCATTCTGGCAGAAAGCAGCTGGTGTGGCCACTTATCAGCTCCAGCTCTGAGGCTTCGGAGGAGAAAAGCTGCTCCCCCTTGTCTGGAAGAATGACAGTGAGCACTTGCTCCCGTGATCCCTGCCCTCCACGCAGCTCAGAGGCAGAGAGGAGCTGTCCAGAAGCCCTTGGACTCTGAATAACAACTTGGGAGAGGAAGGGGTTGGGGAAGAAAAGCCAGCCTTGGTTTACCTGCAGAGAAGGAAGAAGAGCTAAAGATGAAAAGGAGAAGCCACCGCAATGAGAAGCCCGCACACTGCAATGAAGAGTAGCCCCCCGCTCGCCGCAACTAGAGAAAGCCCGCGCGCAGCAACAAAGACCCAACGCTGCCAAAAAATAAATAAATAAAATAAAAAGTGAGAAAATCACAGCCAGACTGGGCTTTGGGTATGGCTTTCAACGGTCTGTCGTTCTCTTCTGTCTTCAGGCAGTGGGAAATGATGGGACTCAAAGACCCACAATATCACGGTAAATGTAGAACACCTCCTACCTGGAAAGGGACTACAAGCTCCCCTTCCTTCAAGGAAAAGAGCAGTCACCAAGGCCTGCAAGACACCCACAGATGTGGGGTGCCTTGGGAGAAGTCTCCCTCACAAACTATAGAAAACATCACCCAAATTCTCTCCTCTTACCTGTCCACCAGCTTGATCTGATCACCTATACAACCCAATTTATAGGTGTCAACCCAATGTCAGGTCCTATACAACCCAGTGTCAGGTCATTTCATGCCTATTTTCTAAAACCATCAAAAGCCTGGATTTCAGGTTCTTAGAAAGCCAGACATGAATGTCCCTCTAAACCCTCTTAGCACCTAAAACACCTCCCCACTCAGCTTTTCCTTGGAGATGTGCGAATGACTTCAAAGTGTTTCCTCTCCTTGAGCTAAGAAAACAGAATGCTCAGTATAGTGAAATCATTTTAGCAAACAGTGAATTTTAGCAAACAGGGGGTGGCGATGCAGGGGACAAGAGGGCCTTTTTTTTGTCCCCCAAATCACATCACTTTTGTGGGTCACCATAAGGCTGATCTTGAAGGCAAATCAGCTTTAATTATTTTAAGGTATTTGAGAAGAAAAAAATTTGCTCAAGAATCTACAGCCTTGAGTCATGAAGGATTAGTAGAGAAATTACTGGAACCAATATTCCTCTGGAACTAATATTTCTGAGGAATCAGACTGAAGTATTGGTCTTTTGACAAGTCTGTCTCAGATGAGAATTAAACTATATCCATGGCATCAGGTAAAGAGTCGAGGGCTTCTCTGGTGGCACAGTGGTTAGGAACCCTCCTGCCAATGCGGGGGACACAGGTTCTGGCCCTGTTCCAAGAGGATCCCACATGCCGCGGAGCAACTAAGCCCATGCGCCACAACTACTGAGCCTGCACTCTAGAGCCCACGAGCCACAACTACTGAGCCCGTGCACCACAACTACTGAAGCCCATGTGCCTAGAGCCCCTGCTCCACAATAAGAGAAGCCACCGCAATGAGAAGCCCACACACCACAACGAAGAGTAGCCCCTGCTCGACGCAACTAGATAAAGCCCACGAGCAGCAACGAAGACCCAAGGCAGCCAAAAATAAATTAAAAAAATAAATTTTTTAAAAAATACAACTGCTTCTACTATTTAAAAAAAAAAAAAAGATAAAGAGTCGACAGGATAGCCATTATTTTTATTTAAAAACACTGAAGAACACACAAATCCAGAAGAGAACAATAAAAAGTTTCTTCCTTAAAAATAAATAAGCACTATCATCTGCATAAACCATTACCATTTATTGCCTAATTAATATACAACAAAACAATAATCATGCATATTGCCAGATTAACTTTCAACATTTATTACAACCCTGAAATGTTTACGTAAATGTACTCTTAGTCTTTCTCTTCCCACTACCACAAAAGCATATTCTAACTTCCCTCAGTTTCTTACCCTCCTCTCCCTTTGAGGCGGGCTCTGCCATTGCCAAGTTTGTTCTATGGTGCTTCTGTGAAGCAGAACTGGGGAGGCAGGGGTTGGGGTGGAAGAGCAATGGACAAGAGGAACAAAGACACCAAGGCTACACCTCAAGGGAGTGATTTTAGAGGACAGTCACTCTAGATAGTCAATTAATCAAATAAGGAAGGCAAATTTGTAGAAGTATTGCTTTGGACTTTTTATCCAATTCATGATGTTTAAAGATCATAAGAACTAGAGATACTATAAAATTGCCTTGTGGTTCCTGAGCTAATTCTTTGACTACAGCTTTGAGACTGGACCACATGTGGCCATAGCTTCAATAGGGTTGCATGTGCTAATCCTTCTTAGCTTGTACTTAAAACTTAAAAAACAACTGGAAAAGAAATTCTCTATAGCTGCAAACTCTACCCTTTACCCCCACCTCTGTCAACCAAGAGCCTTGCAATGTATGTTCTTCCCCATATAGACATTAGGTTGAGTATTGTGCTTGCATATACAACTAGTTGAGTCATTTCAAGTGCATAAACTCTAAGTTAATGGCAATAAATCAATGCTCCCGGGGTAATATGGGTTTTCAGCTTCCCTCCCAAAGTGGTTATGAAGATTAAGTGAAATAATGCAAAGTGCTTATAAACTGTAAAGAACTATGTGTGACATCTCTGGCCATTGATCTGGGGTGGCAAACTCTGCAAAAAGATGCAGAGGTCTGAAGCAACAACTGTTAATTGCTGAACTGATCATTCAGACTTCTAACAACACCTTCAAGAAAATGGAAACAAATACATTCTGTCTAGGTAAACCTCTGGGGTCCCATTTCCTTTAAATCTGGGAGGAAACCTGACTTAAACCCCATCCCATGTACTGAAAAATTTGGGGTTGATTCCCAGGGGTCTTATGTGGTCACCCCTCCCTCATATTTCCTGTTTCTGGTGGTCTCTCAAATTTGAGTCACATCTCCCCTTCTGTGGTCACTCTCTTCCTTCTGTCTTATGCCCAGCTGACTGTGAGGTGCCTCCCTTTTCCTGTTAAATCTCCAAAGCACCACCCACACTAAAGCCGCTGCATACTGCAAACAGGCTTTTTAACTAAAGGTTGGGGATTTCAGAGGGAATTATATCATAGAATCACAAGCAACTTAAAAAGAGAGTTCCTGGGCCACTTCCACCCCACGGTCTCCCTCATTGGACAACTGTCTTCCTCAGCACCTCACTCCCTCACCAGCTGGCATCATTCCCCCTCTTTCACTTTCCTGTGTTCTCTCATCTTTATTATGCAGAATACTTCTGATCTCCCTTTGCCTCACCCTATTTCCAAATCATCCTTCGGGGGAGGTTGGGTGGGGGGCTTCCTTTTTCACACCAAAGATGCCATTAGGGTAGTTGTCTAAACCAAGAGCCATCTCCCCTAATGTGAATATGCCACTGGCCTCGTCTGTTGGACCAGCTGCAGTCAGTCCTGGTTTTCGGTACAGATTTTCCTTCCTCCTGCCCTCTAGGTGCTAAGGAAGGAGAGGGAGGGGATTGAGAAGATTTTCTTGAATTATCCAGACTATTCTTTCCACTTAGTGCCTGATTTCACACGGCAGAAGAAAGTCTGGGTGTGCTTCAGCTTTCCTGCTGTTTTCCATGTCTGTGTAATGAGGGGACAGTTGATCCCTATTTTTTAAAAACCCAGCAAAATAGCCAATAGCTTACATGTGCAAACCGAAGCTATTACACTGGCCCAGATTAGGCCAATGGCCATTGAAATAGCTCTGTGGAGACATCGGCCATGGACGTTAGGATCCGTCAGCTGAGAAAACAACTGGGAGGGAATAAATGTGGATCGGCATCGAGGATCCAGCTGAACCTGTTTTTTAACTGCAGGAGTTAGGACAGACGGGCTTCAGTTTGGATTTTTAAGTGATTACAGAGAATCAGATCTGAGTTCAAATCCACCCAAAGCCTCTTGCTAGCACTGAGACTTTGGATACTTCATCTGGAAACTACCTTAAATCGTTTCTGGAGCAAGATAAAAGATGGATGTATGGATGGACATTCATCTGTAAAAGGGAGATAATAACGTCCACCCAACCTATTTTCACTGGTTATTGAACATCTAAAAGAGCTTGAGATTGTTGCAGACTGTTTGTTTTCCTTCTACAGCCAGAAGAGACACTGATGTTAAATTTTTCTGGAAATGCTCGTATCAGCGCATTTCTAAAGGGCCCCTAGCAAAGGAAGTTCTGTAGTTGCAGTGACACCTCTTCAGAACAAGACAGAGAACAGCAAACAAGATCCTTCCCCACTTCCCCTGTCCTTTTTTATCCTAATGCAGTACTTGTTAAGGGCTCTGTGACCACTCCAGCTATTTCCTTTGAGAATGGTAACACTGCAGCGGAAGTTTCATTATTATGCTAATAGAGCTTGGTCTGAGCTGCTTTCATAACTGCCACATTAAAGCTCCCAGGAAGGAGAGGCCTCCAGAGCCATCTGCATGGCACTAGGTTGAATATCAATGAAGGATGAGTCCAGAGGAGTGGTTTTTGAACCCCCAGCCATCAGGTAAAGGGGCCCAGCTTTCACTGCCACAAATAAGTAAACCACCAAACAAACAGGCAGATTATAAAACAGAAATGTGAGACAGCAAAGCTGCAGAGGAAGGAATCAGGAGGGAGATTCTTTCACAGCACAAATGTAGCATGTGTTGCTCTTTCAAGGGAGGCGTAATTATCCCAATTTTAGAGATGGAGAAACATGCCTCACAACCGTCAGAAGAGTTATTCAGGGCCTTACCCCTCCTTGGTGACGAGGCTTTGCCCGCCTTCTGCACGCAGGCCAGCCAGTGACAAAGCCGGGCAGCAAGTTAGGTAAGAAACTAGAAGGTGATGGACCTGAGACTTTTGAGTCAAGGTAGATGCCTTCAAGATTTGACCCCCAGGAAGAGAGAAAGTGCACAGCTGTCTTATATCCTGATGAAAAGATATTATCAACAACCCCTCTGCTCACCTTGGCTACTTTTCAGTGATGTCTTATGGAGAAGTGAAGGAGGAAGAACCCATAGGTCCCAGAAGTATTTCTGGACAACTCGGAAGGAACGGGAGAGGAAAGACCCCTGTACTGGCAGCGTCGGGGTGTGGGAGTTCAATCTTCCTTCCTTCCTGACTGTAATCACGGAGTTGGGTGACTGGAGGAGGTCTGTACCCCCACCAGTCTCCACATGGCAGGGTCCCACAGGGCAGGGGGAGTTCTCACGAGTAGCCATCTCAATAACTCTCAGGTAGCCTAAAGGATTCCCACTCTTCCCTGCTCCTAACCCCAGAAGAAGAAACCCTGAAGGCAGCATTGCTGGTTGCTGCTCCCATGGGGTATCCACAACAAGTCACTGAGAAGTCTGTGGCCCCTAAATCTTTCTAATCAAACATGGACACTCCTCATTTATATTAAGTACATAGTTAATTCTTCCAACTAGAGAGGCAAAGACACTCATATGTGGTGGGCTACCCGAGGGTCTTCCCAACCTCTTCTCTCATTGCTGGAAGATGTCTGCATAGTCTCCAGATGTTTGGAGCAACCCCTGCTCCCTCCCTGTGTCTTCAGCCAAAGACACGCCCCTCCCATCAGGGATCAATATTAAATGACGATCAGCTTAGGCCAGTCATGTTGATCCTGTTCATATGCCAGTGATAGATGCAGGTCCAGGCACTGGATGTAACCTGGCTTATAAGACGTAAGGACAAGACTGCTACGGGTCACTGGAAAAGTTTTCAGTGTTCTAAAAAAGGGACACAAGCCAGGGACTTCATCCTCTTCCTGCATTTGACTGTGGACAGTGTTTTGAGCTGCGGCAGTCACGGTGAAACCAATCACATTGATAAAGCCAGAAGAATTATGGCAGGGTCAGCATACCTGAGCTGCCGAACCCACCAACTCTGGAACCACTTAATGTTGGTCTTCCTGTTATGTAAGATCATGATATTGTCATTATTGTTTAGACCGTATTTATTTGGATGTCCTGACACTTGTAAACAAAAACTGTCTTAATATACCGCCTTGTTCCTTTGGAACAGAATCCCAATTTTGTTTGGGATTCTATACCCCTACACTGACTATGTGATTAGCTAAACTAATGGTGGTAGTCACATTTCCTTACTGGGGATTGGTTTAAGGTACAAATGTGACCCAAAATCTGCCAGTCAAGTAGGAGGGGAAATTTTCTGGGGGTTTCTAAGAAAAGCTTCTTGTATTAGGAAAAAAAAGACACAAGAAAGAGAGTTTGCTTCCCCTGCTGGATATCCTCTCCTCATACTTGGACGTCCCCTGCATGGTGCTAGAGCAGCCATCTTGCAACCATGAGCAACACTGATCTGAGAACCAAGTTATTGTGCTGACGTTGATAAATCCTTAGTGTCGAAGGAATTTCAAGTTCTCTATTATGTGGCCATGTAATGATGAGCTTTAGTTTTACAGTTTAAGAATGGAATACTTGTATTATAGTTATCTATGCAGTCATTTGCCTTCCAAATGCTCTCGAGTGCAGAGGAAGGGATGGTATGGCAGCTAGATACAAGGAATTCACAGACACTCATATCCTGTCTTATCTAAGCCATAGGAATAATGAGTGCCAGTTAGGGAGGTACCATTAATACTTGTGGCAATTACAAAGTACCATGGTACTTGTGTGTTTTAATTTTATTATGACTTCCAGTTTCTTTTTAATTTAATCATTGCTAAATGTTTTATAAGGAAGAAGGAAGGCAAGGATAGATTAAGAAAGCCTGTAAAATACATTACATCTTTAAAAGATGGATTTTATTACTCACAGGCTTGTAAAATGCTTTCATGAATATCAAGTTCCCCCTCACACCGCTCCCCCACCAAAAAATAAAAGAAGAAAATGAGAAAAAGGAAATGGTTGTGGTGCTACTTGCTTCATTCTCCTGCAAAACCGTTTGGATTCTGTGAAAACCTGGGTGGATTCATTGGCATCTATCAGGTGTACGATCATCGTCTAAGGTATGTGTCAGGGCTGAACGTGATGGAGGCCCACTGCCCTGGCCTGCGGTCAAGCTACCATTCTGACCTTGGCTGCTACTCCTGGATTCTACCAAATGCTTCTAGCTCATGCAGTCAAATACAGAGTTGGCAGAGTTGGGGAAATAATAATTTTAATTTATGAAAGCTTGAATGGCTGCCATCAAACATCAACAAATAAGACTATGCCAGATAGATATAATCAGCTCAGCAAAAAATATATTTTCTGATCCTTTATCTTCTTTTCCGAACCGAGAGAAACATCACCTGCACAAACTAGTGTGATTATTATTTTGACAAGTTGGTTTGGGCTAGTAGAAGCTTGCACAGTCAATTGCCAAGTCATAAAAAGGGCTCTAAAGCAGAAAAACAAAGATATGTGTAACTGATGCCTTAGAAGCCAAAAGTGTATTCATTTGAGAGACAATATAGCAGAGTGAAAAGAGCATTTGTCTAGGACCAAAAGGTCTGAGTTGTAGTTCTGATTTCATCAATCAGTAGCTGTACGTCTTAGGCAAGTCACGTTGCCTCTCTGGATCTCATTATCCAGTCTTGTGTCCCTCAAAAAGATATGTCCAAGTCCTAATCCCTGGTACCTGCGAATGTGACCTTATTTGGAAATAAAGTCTTTGCAGATGTAATTAAGGGTCTCAGGAAGAGATCATCCTGGATTTCGGATGGGCTCTAAATCCAATGACTAGGACTTCCCTGGTGGCGCAGTGGTTAAGAATCCGCCTGCCAATGCAGGGGACACGGGTTCGAGCCCTGGTCCGGGAAGATCCCACATGCCACGGAACAACTAAGCCCGTGCGCCACAACTAATGAGCCTACGCTCTAGAGCCCGTGAGCCACAACTACTGAGCCCATGTACCACAACTACTGAAGCCCGCACGCCTAGAGCTCGTGCTCCACAACAAGGAAAGCCACTGCAATGAGAAGCCCGCGCACCGCAACAAAGAGTAGCCCCAGCTCACCGCAACTACAGAAAGCCTGCGCACAGCAACGAAGACCCAACACAGCCAAAAATAAATAAATAAATCCAATGACTGGTGTCCTTCTAAGAGAAAGGAGGAGATTTGAGACATAGACACAGAGACACAGAGAGAAGAAGGCCAAGTGAAGACAGGCACAGACTGGAGTGAGACACCTACAAGTCAAGGAACACCAAGGGTGGCCAGCAGCCCCCGGAAGCCAAGAGGGAGGCACGGAACAGATTCTCCCTAGCGTGTCCAGAGGAACCAACATTGCTGACACCTTGACTTCAGACTTCTAGTCTCCAGTACTGTGAGAGAATATATTTCTGTAGTTTTAAGCCACCTAGATTGTAGTATTTTGTTATGATAGCCGTAAGAAACTAATACAGATTTTCCAGTTCAGAGATTACACCTAAAAGCATCAGTTTGTTTAGAGTCAGCTCTCTCCATTCTGCGATTTGGGGTGGAGTTGCAGGGAAATTCAATTTACATTAAAAAATGAAGACATGTGAATCCTTTGTTTTGAGGTTAGAGTGAGGAACGGTGCTCAAAATTTCAATATTTCTTCCCTTTTTTCATCTAGATAAGGCACTAAGACAGTCAAGAAAGGGCTTTTTTAAATATTTTCAGCCTGTTGAAAATAAAAGCAATCTAAATCTAAGTGGAAGATCTATAATTCAACCAGGACAATCAGGGGCCTGCATTTACACTGTGATGAGATTATAGTAAAACTCCATTTTGTTGGGACATGGAGAATAAAGAAAGCAAAAGGGATGCTTCCTTCAGTAAGATTGTTCTGTCTTTAAAAGTTTCTCCTAAAACTTGAAGATTATAACTCAAGAATGAATCTTATATTCAGGGTGATGGACAGCTGGAGACAAATATGCCACTGCATTCAACCATCCGTCCACTTATTCATTCAACAAGTACACACTGAGCCTTCATCATGCACCAGGAGCTGAACTTGGGGCTGAGGATACATTGGAGACCAGAGAAGATAAAACCCTGGCCTGATGGAGGACCAGGAAGGGGGAGGAGGCAACAGGAGACAGGGGGAGGTGGGGAAGGCAAGGGGAGACAGATAATAAGCAAGTAAACAAATATACCATTACGCATTGTGATCAGTTCTATAAAGTAAATAGCGGGTCAGACAATGTTAACAGGGAATCTGAGCTCTGGGAGGGGCTCTCCATGGGGGTAATATATAAGCCTATAATACTTAAGGTCTGAAGATGGGAAGAAGCCCAGCCAAAGAGCAAGGCAGAGGGAGCATTTTAGGTAGAGGGAACCACATGTAAAAACCCAGGTGGGAGAAAGAAGCCAGCACATCTAAGAAACCAAAAGGGGGCCGATGTGGATGGAGTGTAGTGTCGAGGGCAAGAGAGGTACACGATGACCCTGGAGAAGGAAGCTGGGGCCAGAAAGCATGTCTGGGTTTTATTACATGTGTGATCAGAAGCTGCTGAATGAAACGCTGTTAGAAATTTGTGTTTACAGGGGCAGGAATAAATGTCAGGAGATCATTAGGAGGCTCTGGCTGTAATCCTGGAGAGAAATGACAGGGCGTGGACAGGGGGTAGCAATGCAGATGGAGAGAAGAGGATGGATTGAGAAGCGTCACCACTAGGAGGCAGCGAGGAGCAGCTCACTTCCATCCCACTGGCATTCATTTGTGGAGCACTGCGATTGTCCTCTGGGTGAAATCACAAAAGAGAGAGGCCCGAGCAGTTAGCCCTGACATGCTTTTCATCCGAATTCCCAGGGAGGGAAAGGAAATGTTCACACAAGCCGACACTTGGAATATGACCCATTGGACCCATTTGGGACTCTCAGGGGAAACCCAAATTATTGCCTTTGTATATTGAGATTACTGCTCCATTTCAGAGACCTGGAGCTACCAAAGAGGCCAAGGGAAACTTAATCAGCATTCAGAGAACGAGGGTGGTGATGCTGTCCTGCCAGAATGTTCCAAGAAGGACCATCAGTTATGAGGGTGTGGAAACCAGGGCATACAGGAGGAAGGGTAGCAGAAACGGGGTGCTTCGCCTGGAAATGAGAATGTTCGGTGGGGAGCCCTGAGAATTGAAGAACTCTCCCCCAAACAGGAGTCCAGTTGTTCTGTGTAGCTGCCAAGCGCCCAGCTGGCACCAGAGTTAGAAGCTGTTAAGAGGCAACTAAACGGAGAGGAACTTTGGAACCGTGAGAGCAGCCACAGGGTGCTGGGCGGCCTTGTGGTGGGGAGTTCCTCATCTCCAGAGGCCTTCAGGCAGACGGTGGGAGGCTGCCTACGAGGAATTTTGTAGAAGGATTCACAGATCTGGAATGGGCTGGATGGTCCCTACAGGCCTATTAATCTTCCTTTTAGCAGCTGTTCGTGTGTATGATCACAGGGAACCATAGGCTGGAAGAAGAGCCATCTCTCTGAAACATCCCCCTGCCTTTTGAAAGAAGACCGTCCAAGACCACATTCTTTCTTTCCTCTCCTGAGCACTGCACCAGCTGATACTACAAACCCCGTAATAAACAAAGTTTCTGCCAAAGAACTCAGCAGGATTTTGTCCTCTCCATCACCCCTTTCACCCGCTGCCACCGCCAAGTATCAGGGCTCTCACCAGCATGTGCACAGCTGCCTCACTAACCTTGCCACGCAAGGGACCACATCAAAAACTTGCCGTGTTACAATGCCTTTCCCCAAAGGATGCTGAGCTGGGCTGTGCTCCTGGTGCACATGTGAGGCATCATTAAATATCATGACAGGATGTGAGAGAAACATCAGGGGCCTTCGGGGATCAAAGAAGGGCAACACAGTTGCAAAGCAGCTCTTTAACAGGGAGGTGTGAGAGGAAGTTGCCCTTTGTTAAACATCAGTCCTAATGACTTCTCTCTGCTTTCCTCATAAAGGCTGACTAATTATGTCACATATGTCTGCACCTCACATTCAAGGCTCCCTCAGCGTCTGGGTCCCCTATTGTCAACCTTGCAGCCCTGGAGGTCATAAAAGCCAGAGGAGTCTGAGGCTGGAGAGCTGGTTTTGGAGCTGTTTTTTCTGGCTTTGGACATACAAACAAATTCTCATTATATTTTAGCGGTGAAACTAGGGAGTGAAGAGGAACGGTCCTTCCTCAAATGAATCCTGGCTTGTTTCATCTTCTTTCAGTCCTGCAGGACCATCACACTGGTATTTAAGATTAAAGGTGGCATCTCATTTTCAAACAGAGAGCTAGAGACCCAAACTGTATCTCAGCAGTAGGTAGGCCATATATCCAATTTTGCAGCTCAGCCTGTCTCAAGACTGGAACTAACTGGATTCCTGGCAGTCTCACGGTTGCACAATAGTCCCTGAAGGCAATCAATATGGCCAGACTGGCCACACCACATCCTGAAAGACCTCATCCTAGGTCACTGGAAACCACCCAGCATCTGGACCACCCATTTTGATACTTAATTGGACGCCTCATTGCCCTGTGGTTTGTCTATTCTTGCATGAATCTCTCTCTCCCCAACATGACTGAAAGCCAGTTAGAAGGGTTTGGTTTGCTTTGCTTTAGTTTTGGTACAACTCCATAGGCTCCAACAGGGGTTATGCAAATATCAGATAATAGATGGATGGATGGATGGATACATGAAAACAGACACTGCCACGTTCCAAATCATTGATTACCACTTTAAGTTGAGAATCCATCGCCTCCCTAGTGCGTTGTGTGATTGCTTTGATCACATCGGCCATATCTGAACCTTAATTCAGAAAAGCCCTTGCCTTAAGGTTAATTTCTGTCACAGGAAACTTTTCTCTCTAGTACTGCACGCTGCGGCAACTCATGAATATTCCAACATCACAAATCTGAACTCTGGCCTTTGGAAAAGATACATGAAAAACCTCCCTGGTAGAATTTTTTTAACTCTTACATAACCTATTTCTTCAGCCCCCCTTGTGGCCCGTTGCCACCCATCATAGCTGCCACCCAAGGTTTGCCTACCTGGCTTTGGGAGCAGTGATCTGTGAGGGGCAGCGCAGCATGATGGAAGTTGCCCCTTCGGAATCAGACAAGCCTGAGTTTAAAATCTGACTCTGCCGCTTTCTTTTTTTTTTTTTCCTTTGCCCGCACCTCACAGTATGCCGGATCTTAGTTCGACCAGGGATCTAACCCACACCCAGCACGGAGTCTTAACCACTGGACCGCCAGGGAAGTCCCTGACTGCCACTTTCTAGCTGTGGGGCTTTGGATGGAATACGTGACCTCTCTGAGCCTCAGTTTCTTCCCCTGTAAATTAATCTTCCTCACTCTGCTGTTGGGAAGGTTCAAGGAGATCATATGCATACGAACCTAGCAGGCAGCAATCTGCTCACTAAACGGTCACTATTACTACTCTTCCCTTGAGGAAGAGCTGGTGCTTCAGGATTCACAGTAACTCAGGTGGGTGCCTATCTACAAAAGTCACAACCAAAGCACAAATAGCTCATGCAGAGAAATACATATACACACACAAACATTTACACACACGTTAACGTGAACCAGTGAGAAAGCAACAGGTTTTTGTGAAAACGTTAAAGAAATGCCCGGATGCAGAATCCCATCAGGATTTGACCCCTGGTCCTCCTGATAGTCCCAAAATGGTGCTGATTCACAGCACTTTCATCAGGAAAACCAAACACAGTTTTGAATGCTGCCATTTACTTAAGGAAAGGTGGCCAAGCCCCACTCTATTCCTCCCCATTAAGAAGGCAACCACTCTACTCTGGGAAGCAGGAAGGGAAGATACAGCCTGACGCTGGAGGTTGTTATTGCTCCTGAAAAAGTTTTTTTTAACCGACTCTGCCTCAGTCTTCTCACTTGTGAAAAGGGACCATGGATACCACGTTAGTTGTGTAGCTCAGTTGCTGGCACAAAAAAAAAGGCAATCAACTAATGTTTGTTGAACTGTTGCGGCTCTCAGGTGATTGAAGGCATGCTTGCTGGTATTATATAGAAGTTTCAGCCTTAAGTTTGTTTCAACATTTGAAAAGATGTTAAAACTCCAGCTTCTTAATAATAGACTTGTAGGTAGATTGGCTGGGTAGGGGCTGTAAAAATGAAGAGTCAAGAGTATAAAAACATTTGATGTTCAAAATTGCTCCCGAGAAGAAACCCTTTTAGGATTTTGCTTGTTGTGTTTGACAGGTTACTGTTGTTAGGGCAATCACAAAAGCTCACCAGTATGTGGTCCATTTGGGAACAATAAAAGAACTATGAGGGCCAGAACCGGTTCCAAGAAGTACACTTTTAGTTTCTCCTTTGAAGCCAACATTAGATTGTTGGCACTAGAACTAAAGGCTGTCTCAATCTGGAGCTATGTTTTATCTCGAGATGCAAATTCGTCATGCAAACACACTTACAGCTCTTTCACGTTGGTGCAGCTCTGGGCTGCCCCGCTCCAATGCTGCACCCTCAGAGGGCTCTGTGAACACCAGCAAGGAGAGAGGAGTCTCCTTCTGGAGCCCCACCTGCCTCCTCAGCTATTGATGGGGGAGTTTGGTGTCACTGGTCCTTGGGAAGCACGGTCAAGTTCTGGTCTCCAGCTATGCGGCTACTACCGAGTCAGCACTGAACTCTGCAGACATTTCTCTCCCGATGCAAGAAATATTTTCACTGTCACTCTGACTAGCGGTCCTACAGTCTCTACATGAACTCTTCAATTGGCAGGGAGCTCACGCCTTTGCAACCAAGACCATTCTGTGTCGAGCAGCTCTAACTGGAGAAATTTGTTTTTAATTTTTTTTATCGAAGTATAGTTGACTTACAATGTTTCAGGTGTACAGCAAAGTGATTCAGTTTTTTATATATATATATATGTATATGTATATATTCTTTTTCGGATTCTTTCCCATTATAGGTTATTACAAGATACTGAATATAGTTCCCTGTGCTATACAGTAGGTCCTTGTTGTTTACCTATTATATATAGTAGTGTGTATCTGTTAATCCCAAATGACTGGAGAAATATTTTTATAGTGAACTGAAATGTGTCACCATATAATTCCTACTTACTGACTTTGGTTCTGCCCACTGGAATACTAAGAATAAAATAAATTAATACTGAGTTCCCCACAAACCCAAATTTTATTCATGTTGAGAATAGAAACCAAATTCCAAAACACCTATGGCTCTCCCTATCCCCCCCCTTCCTCTCCCTTCTTTAAAAAATATTTACCAGCTTCCTTCCTTCTTTCCTCTCTATTTCCTTCCTTCCCACCCTTCCTTCTTCCTTTTTTCCTTCCTTCATCCAAATGCCATCAGACAGGCCTGAATGAGATGGGGGACCTGGAGGGAGCAGGCCCACACTCGTGTCAGAATCCACACACAAGAGGGCAGAAGTCAGGGGGTCCACAGATTGACCACCTAGAGGGGAATGAGATACAGGGCTCCTCACAATCAAAAAGGAGGTACAAATATGGAAAGGGAGCAAAGTAGAACATACTCTGTGATGTTGTACTGGAACTGGAAGCATCGATGTGAACTCATGGTTTTCAACCACTATACATGTAAATTTGTGTATATTACAAAATGTGTGATTTCCTAGCTCTGTCCATTGATAAGGCCAGAGCAGTGACATTCCACTAGCAATGAGCACGCCTACTGCTTAAACCTTGGTTTTGAAATACTAGTCTCCACTAAGGGGAACCAGAGCTTCTTAGAGAAATGGCTGATTCCAGGATTAGGGCAGGGAAAGTAGGTGATGTGTCTGGAACACCTTGTGCTGCCAAAAAGTAAGGAAGTGCTCAAAGAGTGACGGAAATGTGTCAAAAGGATGTAGAAGCCAGTTGGAATGGGTTCCCACCGGCCAAGTCTGGAAAAATTAGAACATCAAAATGAATTATATTAGTGATAAATTACAAACATTGAATAAAATAAGAACATATAAATTCACACACAGATATAAAGTTTTAAACGTATGAATAAATGAGAAGGAAAGCTCTTCCTTGTGGTAGAAAGGCAACTACTAAAGGGAGGAGTCACGGTATTCGAAACTCACCATTAGAAACCACCACAGTAACAATTAGTTCAGGCACAAAACAGCAAGAGACTACATCTAGTGGGGGAAGGTAGACTGAGGAATGGGATTTTACACTGTATCAAAGCACCTCCCCACAAAACATTTATTAAATACAAAGAGGGAGAAAGTATCACTTTAAGTGGAGAAACCTGCAGACACCAAGGATCAAAGTTAAAGGCACAAGCAACAGGACAAGCAGATATCATGCACCTACCACCCAATGGGTTTCCATGAAAAGAACACAGCATTTATGATATTCTGGCTAAAAATACATAATCTGGGTCTAATGGCGAGGAAACAATGGACAAACACAAACTGAGAAACATTCTACAAAATAACTAGCCGATACACTTCAAATTTCCAAAGTCCTGAAAATCAAAGAAAAAGGAGGAACTATTCCAGATTGAAAGAGCCTAAAGGGACATGACAAGCAAGTGCTACACATGATCTTGGATTGGACCCAATGCTGCAACGGATGTTACTGGAACACTGGCAAGATGTAGTGGGGTGTCAGAGCAAAAGGTATACAGGAGACCTTTGTCCTATTTTCACAAACTTCTGTGAGTACGAAACAAGTTTAAAATAAAATATTTTTTAAATTCATATAAGACAGTAATCCAGTGCTTTATGAAATTTCCCCCTTAAGAAATTCTCTCCAGCTAATGATACCTAAAATTCCACCAATATGGTTTCTACCCACCCCAACCCTCTGCTTTCTGAGACTTTGAACTTTGAACTTTGTTAAAATGCAAGTATCCCTGGGAGAGGTAATACTTTAAGCCAACACTCATTTTCAATAGTGTTTCCCAAACTGGCTTGCAGCATATTAGATCTATGAGACTTTTGTTAGTTGGTGTTAAGGAAAAGCAATTTTTTTTGGTTAAAGAAATTTGGAAAACACTGAGTTACACAAAGCTTCTTTACTGCGGGACTCCTCAGAGCCTTTAAGAAGTTGATGTGTATTTTAAATCGGCCTGAGGGGAAACTGCATTTGGAGTTATTTGATCATTGTACCATAGCTTCCCAAAAACGTATTTTGGAAAATGCTGGCTGACAGATTCCAATCAGCAGGCGATAAAGCACTGAGAGTTTGGGCTCTGGCGTAAGATGGCCTGGGTTCAAATCCGAGCTGCCCTACTTAGTAACCATGTGGCCTTGGGCAAGACAATTAAATTCTCTGTGCCTCAGTTTCCTCATCTATAAAATGGCGATAATAAAAGTTCTTACTCTGGTGTCGTGGGGATAATCAGACATGATAATAAAGATAAAAACTGAGGCACAGTGCTTGGCACACGTAAGGACTCAAAGCATGTTTGCACTGCACGTTATTGTTATTCCTGTTATTGTTATTCTTTCTGGGAGCCTGTTTGAACTGGAACAGTCTAAGGGAGTGGGGATTTTAGAGAATGCCACCAAGGTCAGGAGAGGAGGGAATGAGCAGCAACAACTAAGAAGTTGAAGATCCTCAAGACAAACCCGCCCACCACCTCCCAACTTTGAGAGAACTGTTGTTAAAGCCTTCTCCTACACATCCATCTAGACACCCCCAAGAGTCCCAGTGGTTTATGGGGGCAAACACCCAGACATCCATCCTGCACCCAAATCAGGGGATCCGTCTTCCCCAGGGAAGCACAGAGTACAAGAAAACATTTTCCTCCTTTACAAATACAGTTAAGTCCCCTACATACGAACCTTCAAGTTGGGAACTTTCAAAGATGTGAACATGCGTTCACATGTCCAATCACGTAAGTTAGTTCACGTGTACACTGTCACATGCATGCATCCTCTACAAGCGGTTGTGCTTTTGTGTACTTTACTGTACAGTACTGTATAGCGTAGCGTAGTACAGTATCCTTATTTCAAGCCCAGGATGTCCGGAAGCAAGTGTAAAAGCAGCGGTGACATAACGGGTACTGTTAAGAAACGCCAAGCGATAACAATGGAAACAAAAGTGAAAATAATTGAGAGAGTGGAGCAAGGCAAAAAGATGGTAGACATCGCTCATTCTTATAACAACCAAATACTTGCTGTGCAACACAAGGAGCTTACTAATGAAGAACTGGAGGCCCAGAGAAAGGACAAAGAGAGAAACGAGGAAGAAGAAGTAACTGAAGAACTGAAGAGATTCACAATGCAGGAAATGGCAAGGAGATTTTCTTTATCTGAGGAGGCACTGTTAGTTTTTGAGGCACAGGACCTGAAAGCAGAATGGTACATGAAGGATGCAGCAGCCGTTCAGAATGCAATCCAGTGCTACCATGTCATCTATGACGGGAAGAAAAGAGCTACTACCTGGACATCACTGGATTGTTTTTCAAGAAGGTAGATAGAATTGAATCCAGCAAGGAACCAGAACCTGTGCCATCAACGTCAGGCATGAGTGAAATTGCAGCTTGCCCTCCGTCTCCTATTGCTGAGGATCCTTCAGCTCTACCATCTCCCACCTCCTCTACCTCCTCCAGTCAGTAACTCTTCTTGCCTGTTCACTCGATGCCAGCCCCTGGATGCCAGCTGCTGTACTGTACTACTGTACTTTTCAGGGTACTGTACTGTAAGATTAAAAATGTTTTCTTTATTTTTTGTGTTTGTTTTTTATGTATTATTTGTGTGAAAAGTTTTATAAACCTATGACAGTACAGTACTATATAGCCGGTTGTGTTAGTTGGGTACCTAGGCTAACTTTGTTGGACTTATGAACAAACTGGACTTACAAACACGCTCTCGGAACAGAACACGTTCGTGTGTCGGGGACTTACTGTAATTGTTGCTGCTCTTCTCTCTGTAAACACATCCAACTGGTCCATGGATTTAGCCCCTCAGCACCTGCCCCCATCCCTTAGCCTGTGCCGCAGGAGGAAGGAGGAGGAGTTCAGAGCTAATGGCTGCCTGCCAACTGGGGTGTCCCAAGCCGTACCCCCTGCCCCGGAGTCACCACTGAGGAGCTGACCCAGTGGGGCTGTCAGCTCACCACAGAGAGGCTTCACAAGCACTTCAGAAAATGAAAAGCTTTATTAAACTTTCAAGTCCAGAACAGATGTGTCCAGACATATATATTCAAAAGATCCCATCTGTTAGGTAAATCGTCTTTCAATGTAGTAACGGAGGGACCATACGTGAGTGAGACCCCATTGCTCTGAGAGCCCAGGAGTGTTGGAAATCCTGTGAGCAGATGCTCCTGGAATCAAAATAAAAGAAGCCCGAGAAACAAAGAAAAGTCAAGACAAGACTGCGGCACCAGGGAATTTCACTGCCACACCAATCAGGGCCTCTGCTGGGTCAGGAGCCCCCAGAGATGAGGCCCGTGATGACAATCCCAAAAGACGGCACAGGCAGGGGAGCCAAGAAAAAACAGCCAAATACACACACACACACACACACACACACACCACACACACACACACACACACACACACACACACACACACACACACACACACACACACACACACACACACACGAGCCAGATTCTGGTTAGAGATGCGCAGGTGCTCCTGTTACAACAGAGATGCTTATACTGCCCCAATCAGTTTATGCCTTAGGGAAGACACTTAACCACACTTGTGGGGCAGGGGGTCATCATCTGGAAAGCTACGCTTCTGAGCACCCATTTTATGCAACAATCTACATTGAGTGTTGTGAAATGGAACGAATAATAATAAAAATAATAATAAATAGCTTACCCTTATATAGCCTTATTCTGTGTCAGGCACAATTCTCAGCACTGTGCATTCACTGACTCATTTCATCTTCCTAGCAACCCCCTGAGGTCGTTACTACTATTATTCCCATTTTACAGACCAGAAAACTGAAGCGCAGAGAGAATGACTGATTTGCCCAAGGGGTCATGGACGGTAAGTGCTGGGCCAGGGTTCAAATCCAGACAGACTACGTGGAACCACTCTGCTAAACGGTACAAGAGGAGGAAGCAGGACCTCTTCCTGCTGGGAAGGACCTCACGTTCCAATGCAGAAAAGTGAAAGACAAATTGGAAGACCGAAGAAAACAAACACGCAGCTGCTTAGAAATCCTGCTCCACAGAGTAAACCCATGCTGCTTCGGTAACAGGGCTGCTAGGAGGAAGGTACTGACCCCGCCTTCCAGGTCTGGAGCCCAAAGCCCCAGGTGTCCACTCGCAAACTGCTGCACCTGCCCTGTGTCCTCTCCCCCTAATGGAAGCAGCCAGGCTGATCTATTCCCTTTGTCCCGAGTACAGCTGGCACGGCCCGCTGCCGCGAGGATGCTCACCCCCTGCCTAGGGCCCCATCCCTTCCTCCTTGCGGGCCACAGTCTCCCCACCAGGTTCAAGTCTTGACCTTTCCCAAGTCCTCCTCGCACACACCCACCCAGCAAGCCCCCTCCCTCTTCTGAAGTCCTCCGGCGTCTATCAGGCACCCCGTTCCCTTAACACACCTTTTCGGGCTCGTGCAGTGAGATATCGAAGTGCCTAACATGGCCCCCACTCCCCGCATACACACCCCCCTGTGTGCCAGCTCCACAAGCTTCTCCACCCTCCTAGAGCACACTAAGCATCATTATAATCACAATTCCTGTTTGGGTCAAAGAAGACTTTTCATTTTAAAATATAATTCCAACTTGGGCTTCCCTGGTGGCGCAGTGGTTAAGAATCCGCCTGCCAATGCAGGGGACACGGGTTCAAGCCCTGGTCCGGGAAGATCCCACATGCCGCGGAGCAACTAAGCCCGTGCGCCACAACTCCTGAGACTGCGCTCTAGAGCCCACGAGCCACAACTACTGAGCCCGCGTGCCAGAACTACTGAAGCTCGTGTGCCTAGAGCCCGTGCTCCACAACGAGAGAAGCCACCACAATGAGAAGCCCGCGCACCGCAACGAAGAGAAGCCCCCTCTCGCCACAACTAGAAAAAGCCCGCGCGCAGCAACGGAGACCCAATACAGCCAAAAATATATAAATAAAATAAATAAATTTATTTTAAAAAAAAATATATATATATATAATTCCAACCAAAACTGATTTAAGCAAAAAAAAAAAAAAAAAAAACTCTAAAAGGGAATGTATTGGCTCCAGTAACTGAGATGTTCAGGCGTGCTGAAAAGCCTTGGGATAAACAGGTGCTGCTGGATCCAAACACTCAAACAGGATCAATCGCCGCCTCCCTGCCAGCCCCGCTCCCAGACAGGTGCTCAGGACACCACAGCAAGATGCCCACCTACTGCTTCAAGCTCACATCCCACCCATCCAGCAGCCCCCGCCATGAGAGGGGTCCTCTTTATAGCTCCAGCAGGCTGGGGTCAGGCACCATCTCTGAGCCAGTCACCGCCACCAGGGCATGCAGTGGTCTCACTGGCCAAGCCTGGGCCATATGCCTACCCCCGGGTCCCACAAGGAGGGGCCGAGGGCACAGCCACACCAATATGGACTGACAGTGGAAGAAGTGTTTCCTCAAAGGGAATTGTGAGTGCTATTACCAGGAAAAGGGGGAACGAACACACAGCAGGCAGATACTGTGACATCAAGGACAACCAAAGCTGACAGTCACTGAACACATCCATTGGTTGAGTGTTTACTATGTGTCCAGGATTGGATTAACAATACAACAAATGAAGATGAAATAATATATTTTAAGCATTTTGCCTGGGCTAGGTACATAGTCAATGCTTAGTAAATGGTGGGAACAGGTGACTAGGTAGGTTCTATTATTATCTGTTTCACAAAAGGGGAAACTTGACTAAAAGAGATGAAGTCATAGGTCTCAGGCCACACAGCTTGGAAGGGCCGAGACATGCGTGTTCAAAGCCTACTGACATCTACCTCCCTCCCCAGTCTACCTGGGAAACTAACCAAGACCCAGCTCAGATCAAGTCAATAGTATCCTTCCGTGGCATTTTGTACATGACTCCACTATAGCACCTAAAGCCCCGTATTGCAACACTTTATTTTCTCCATTCTAAGAAGCATAGTTTTTTTCACATTTCAAAGTTTCTGAGATTAAAGTTCAGCATACATTGCGTATCATTAAAGTGGTAGCATTTCTTTTATCCCGAAAAGCTGTTTTTAGATTAACATTGCATCTCACAGTCAGTCTGTCATACAATCAAGGAAATGTGGTATTTGTTTATAGGTCTAGACTAGACTGTGAGCTCCTTGAGAAAGAGCTTCCTCACTTTGTGTCCTACACACTTAGCATCAAGTCTTTTATATGGTTGCTAATTAACCCAAGTGGTGTTATCCAAGAAGAGATGTCTTTAACATTCATCCATTCAACACACATTTATTGAGCACCTACTATGCGGCAGGCATTGCCTAGGAGGTAGGGATACAGTGTCAAACGAGCCTGTTCCACATATTTGTTGTGTCTTAATAGGGGCAGACCTGAATCTGAGGCGCAAGGGCAGAGCCATGCCCCAAAGCCAGCGACTTATGCGGCCTGTGTCAGGCCAGAGCAAAGATGAGAAGCCAGGGGTGGCAGGAGATGAGGACAGTTAAATGTGAGTTTGCAAAGGTCTTAAAACACACGCTGAGGAGTTCAGATTACAGGTGGGAGGCAAACGGGAGCTCCCGCCAATTTCTGAATGGACGAGTGACAAAATCAAAATAGTGCCTGGAGAAAATTAGCCTAGCTGTTGGGTAGAGACTGGACCAGGAGGGGCGAGGCTGCAGGTGGAAAGGCCCACCAGGAAGGAGGCTGCAGCAGAGATCAGCACGTGCCGCCATCAGAGCCTGGACGCCGAGGGAGGCTCGGCTGTGTCAATGGCTCGAGACGGTCAGATCCCAGAGACAGAACTGCCCCCCCCCCACCATTCTGAGAGGGGCAGACCAAGAGAGGAAGCAGTCAAAGGGGACGCCAAGGTTGAATGCTTGGGAGGCCAGGATGTCCCCACGCCCAGGAGCACGGGAGAGGGCACGATGCTTAGGCAGCCGGGTGTTTAGTGCCCTGGGGCGGCTCAGTCAAAAAGAAAGGGTGAAGGTCAGGGCTGGAGAGGGAGGGAGACCTTGAACCACATCCACTGAGCTGTACAGGTGCTAGGGATGGGCGTCCTTGTTCAGAAACCAGGGAGAAACCCTTCTTCCTTCTGGACCTGGAAAGGCAGCTCCATCTCCCCCTCCTGACTCAAGAGAGAATCAGAATCAACTCACTACGTACAGTTTTGTCTGAAGTCAAGTGGACAATTAGGCAGAAGACCCAAGCTAGGAAAGCGCTAATTGACAAAACCCTGAATCACTGCAATAGCAAGATAATCAGAGAAGATTCATTAAGCAGCAAAATAAAAGGCACGGAGCCTAGGGTCAGACAGAGCCCAGGCTTAGCCTCCAAATCGTCATGGAAGTTTATTGTCCCCCTACTGCCACATTCTCAGAAACGCTCATTAAAGCCTTTAGTGCTCATTCTAATGTTTGGTCATGCTCTGCTGCACTTTATGGGGGAGGGGGTGGGCTACCGTGGTAATTTTTAATTTGGTGATTCTCAGGACATAAGCCTTCCAGATGTTAAAGGGGACTAATGAGCAAATGAACATAAAGTACCTATACAACACCTGGCACATAGTGAGCGCCCAGTAAATGTTGGCTCCTGAAGATGCATTTGGCCCTTGGGGTCTGGAAGAGATAAGAGAAACCCAAACTCTGGTACCTACCCTGAAAGAGACGCGTGAAATTCACAAATCGTGCCTAAATTGCTGCAGACCCTCCTTCAACCCTGATTTTTAGAACAAAGACCCACATTTCCACGCTTCTAGCTTGGTAATGGTGACTGGATTCTTCCGGTTAAAAGCTTAATTCAGTCCAGCTAGTGATCAGAACTGGCAACTTCCAGGGCTATCTCCATTTCCAGCTTCTGGGCATTTATGAGTCCAGGCAGACGGGCCCTCCTTTCGTCTCTCTTTCGATGGTCCAGGCTGGGGCGAGCGCAGTGGCACACCTCTTGCTTCCTCTGGGGCTGGGAGACTACAAAGAAGTGACTCATTAAAAGTAGAGACACTGGACCCTCAGGCATTGCAGGTAGGAAGGTAAAGTGGTGCAGCCGCCAAGGAAAATAGTATGGCAGTGTTCCTCAAACATTTAAACACAGAATTACCACGTGAACCAGCAATTCTGGTCCTAGGTATACACTCAAAATAATTGAAAGTAGAACTCGAACAGATATTTGTACACCCGTGTTCGTAGCAGCATTATTCGCGATAGCCAAAAGGTTGAAACCGCCCACAAGTCCATCAATTTGGAGGAAGAATGGATAAACAAAACGTGCTATATACATACAATGGGATATGAGTCTTAAAAAGGAATGACCTTTTGACCTATGTTACAACATGGATGAACCTTGAAGACGTGATGCTGAGTGAAATAAGCCAGTCACCAAAGGACACGTATTGTATGATTTCACTTATGTAAGGTAGCTAGAGTAGTCCAGTTCATAGAGACAGAAAGTAGAATGGCGGCTGCCAGGGGCTGGGGGAAAGGGGGAAAATAGGGACAATTGTTTAATGGGTGTGGGGTTTCAGTTTGGGAAGATACAGTTCAGGAGAGGATGGCGGCAACAGTTGCACAACAGTGTGAATGTACTTAATGCCACTGAGCTGTTCACTTAAAAATCACTAAAATGGCAAATGTTATGTTATGTGTATTTTACCACCAAAAAAAATGTTTAAAAAATAAACAAGAGTAGAGACACTTAATGCTGCCCTCTCTCCTGTACTTCAGCTTTTACAAGGCAATTTCAGCATCACCGCAAAACTTCGGGGTCCTCTACTCCCACCTCTGCCAAGTTCATCAGTCACCTTAGTGCACTTTCTTCCCCGGAGTGGCCGCCCTGCCCCTGCCTGAACACTGCCTGAGCCAGGAGGCTCGCTCCGCCTTTCGGAAGCCTCTTCGACTTTCAAAGGGCTCAGCCCTCCCGGTGACAGACATGGATGGCGGTTCCCTTTGCTTTCCCACACTGCTCAACCTTCCCTTAATCAGACTCCCCCAGCCCCCTCTGCTATTTTCCCACAAAAAGAAAGCAGAGCCGCCAACGGTTTTAACGGTTTTATAGGGGATGTGACGAGACCAGTGGGCACCTGTTTTTCTTTACACTGTCTTAAAATGGGGAAGCATGGGGAGCTTACGTTTTCGCCAGACTGCAAAAGCTGTCAGGAGGCTAGGTGCAGGAATTCGCCTCTGGCTTGTGGATCAGTGGCAGTGTGGATTCCAGTCTGGGGAATGGCCTTGGCTGTGCACTGAGATGGCTCTCGGAGAAGACCCACAGAGCGAAGCAGAAAACGCTCTTCAAACACAAGCCTGCCCACGGCAACCGAGAATGACAGCGCCAGGAGTTCAGCCAAGAGAAAAATGAAAACATTTGGCCATGGAGAGGCTCTGTGAGTCTAAAGCTGCCTTGATCGGACCCCTAAGGAGAAAAACAGCAAAGGCTGTGCCTATACGGAGGGCAGAGCTACCCACCGACACCCCTCCCCGTGACCCCAGGGAGGGACACGAGCCGGCTCTCCTGTCCTTCCGCAGCGGAAACCGGCAGTCTCGGCTCCCACCCCTCGCCTGTCAGGACAGACCCATGGACCCCACGCCCTCCCAAGCACACAGCCTGTGGTTGGAACAATCAACACTGCTCTCACGCAGCTTGAACTCGGAGGGTCACAGCACTTTGCAGAACTGTTTGTTTGGGGACAGGACAGACGATCTGGCTTTGCCATTATGTAAAAACCCGGCACCTCCAGGCATCCACTTAAGGCTCCTACTCTGGGCCTCAGAAGCAAGAGACCTGAGCGCTCAGGAGACTAGCATAGGCCAGAAGTGGAAGAGACTCCCTAGAGCCACTACTGTCACCCAACCCCCCCCCCCCATTTTGTAGGTGAGGCCCAGAGAGGGGGTGCCCCGCCCAGGTCAGTAAGGGGCGGAGCAGGACTGAGCTGGAGGCCGGGCCCGGTGGATTACCCACCCCAGGCTGCATAACTCATCCACAAACACCCCCTCACAGCTCTATAAAGCCGCTCACATCTGTTAGTTCTTTAAGGATAAAGGCTGAGAATTAACCTTGTTCCCTGTTCCCCGAAGTGTCTGACCCAGTGCAGAACGTGTGGTCTGAGCTCAGTAAATTCTTTCCAAATGAGAGAACCCCTGGGATGGGCCCAGGAAGGACAGGAGGCAAGGATTAGGGTTCCCGCTTAGAGAGGAGGAGGGCAAAGCCCACGCAAGGTCCCCCAAGTCAACCAGGACGTGAGGGGTCAGGTGAGTTCTGAGTCCCCTGTGATGACATCAGAGCAGATAATGTCACATCCCACGCACATGTCTCACAGCCTCGTGCACTCTCACGCGTTCGGGCACCTCTCTAGAGCCAGGCTAAGGTCCCTTGCAATCTCACTATTTCACGGCTCTACGATACCCAAACTTCCCTGTCCATGTGCGGCCTCTCCCCACGGCCAACCCCGTATCTCACGTGTAACAGCGTTCTCAACCATTATTCTCTGCCCTTCTCCACTTACTGCGTGAAACAAGGCAGAATTCCTCATCTCTCCCTAGTGCTCCTTCCCCTTCCCACCTTCCCAAGTATTGCTGGGGCCCCTTCGAACACAAAATGATATGCAGTCGTGCTTGTGGGTGGCATTAAAGAAGCAATAAGTTGGCTTCTACGGAGCTGTCCGGATGGCCGCGTCCTGTTGACTACTCTGACACGGAACCACTTTCCTCAGCAACAAGAGACTCCCCAAAGGATCAGCCAGAAAACAGCCAGCCTGGTGGCTACACGTGGCCCAGCGCAGAGACAAACCCTTGAGTCTAATTCTCTGGGAAGCTGGGTTTTAACAAGGCAGATTTTTCCATTTCATCTTTGTTTACACTTCCGTTCCGAAACGTATCTCCGCTGTACTCATCTCTTTCCTCTCCAAAGGTCTGTGGACCTCAGAGGAGAGATCTGCTGTTTCCCTTCTCCTGTCTGCCTGGCAGCTCCCCACCCTGATTTGTCTTTAATACTCCTCCTGGTCCCTGTAAACGGGTGGAAGTTTTTCACTATCAAGATCCACTACCCCACGGACGAGATCAAGGACCACACGTAATAATCATGTTCGCCTGACTTCATTTGCTTGGCTTGTTTTGGAGAAAAGAGAAAATTTTCAATTTGCTTGGTTTTTAAATTCAGAATAGGGAATGTGAAACTTTATTTTCAGTAAACAGAGCCCACCTCGAGGAATCATGTAAGATACGGCAGCCTCTGTTTTGTTTTCTAATTTGACTTTGCTTCTCTTTATTTTCTCTATTCAGTTTCCTCAGCTATTTATATAATCCTGGGGCATGTACCTCGGTGAGATATCTCAAACCATTTAAGTCAGAATATAAAAAATACATAAATAAATTTGATTCTTTTCGCAAACAATAAGAAAATACTGCATTTTTATGGTATGTGTTTACAAAAGGCCAGTGAGAGGAAAAGGAGAGAAGGGAAGATAGAAAAAGTGAGTCAGAGAGCAAAGGGGGAAGGAAAAGGAGAGAACGGTTGGGATGGCAGGAACCAAGTCTTATTAACCTGTGCCTCCCTGGGCAAAAAGGGAATGCACGTGCATGCACACACACACACACACACACACACACACACACATGCACACACACACGTTCTCCCATTGGGTAGAAGTCTCCCTCTCACCATCTGCTTCTCTGGACCTAACAATAAGAATTGCTCCTAGTTAGTGGAGGCCCGCTCTGTGACAGGTGCTATGCATTTATTTACAATCTTCACAACAGCTCTAGGAAGCAGGGAAATTTACACCCGAAGAAACTGGGCGCAGAGAAATAACGAAGGCTGTATCGTAGCGGACGTGAGCTGTTTTGTCCGTCCAGCATCCACATCCTCTTCTTTGGTAACCAAGTCTCACTTTCCCTTTGGGAAGACCCTCTCCTGGCCAATCAGCGCACTCTCTTCCCCAGGCCACCAAGACTGATTCAGGGGAAAACACATGACCCATCCAGGGCAATGAGATTCAACCCTGAAAGTTCTGTTCAAAACATCCAGGAAGAGGAGTTCTTTCTACTAGAAAATGAACTAACATAGAAAAAGGAAGAGCTAAGGGTGGGGAAACAGAGAAAGAGACTAAACAAGGGGCAAGTCCGCACAAGGCCCTTAGAAAGAGACTAAGCAAGAGGCAAGTCCTCGCAAGGCCCTTGAGCCCTTGGATGCAGCTGTGGCCGCACTTCCAGCTTTGGAAGCCGGCAAGTCCCCACGGCCACCACGACCTCTTTTACTTTTTTAAGCCAATATGAATTCTGTCACTTGCAACCCAAGGAGTCCTGGCTAACATTCCTCATGTGTGAGCAGCTGTTTCAGGCCATGCCCACCTGACCCCCAAGTGCGTGCTTTCCGTGCTTTCCTCCCTCTCCTGCCGCACTGCTTCGCTAGAACACGCTGGGTCTGGGGGCCAGCCACCCTCACCTGGGAGACCCACGTTCCCAGCTGCTGCCTCCCACCAGTCCCACACCTGCCACGCCCACTCTTCCCCTAGAAAACACCGTCTCAGAGCAAAATGAAGCGTCATTAAGCAAGGGCCTGGCATAGCCAAATGGTGTAGCTGACACACCTGTGGGCAATCTGAGACGCTTGACAGTACACATAAATGTGCTCACCGATTATAGCGGGAAAGATGGGGATGCTAAAAAGATAATTTAGACAACTTGTCTCAAAGAAATTAAACCAAGACAAGAGTTAGATCAAGCTCAGCATTCAAGGCTCCCAATTCTTGGAATAGAGATTTATAAAGAGGGAAAAAGCTAACAGAATTCAACCCCAGTTCTATGGTAGAGACTGGACAACACAAATCTAAACCCAGAACTTTAGACATGGTTAGAGCTTATAAATCGTCTGACCCAACATGACCCAGAACCAGAACCCCTTCCCAACATCCTGAGCACTGATCATCCAGCCTTTGTTTGAATTATCCCCGTGACAGGAGAATCATTACCTAACGAAGCAATCTATTCCATCACTGAACAGCTCTGATTATTAGCAAATTCTTTCTCAGATGATGAAAATAAAAATAATTAATGTGTAAGTGTTCCCCTCTTTCACCCTTTTAAAGGAGAATTCTGACTTTGTCAGCTCAGTTTCTGGGGCAATGGGGAGAAAAAAGACAGAACTGGAAATGCAAAAATGGGATATATGTATGAGAAGTTCGCATAAAAACAATAAAGGCAGAAGGAAAGGGGAAAAGGAAGAAAATAAGGACTTCACAAAGACAGGGTAATGGGGGAAATTCTTGGTTTAGAATAGGAATGAAGGAGAGAGCAGTTTGGTGGGGCAGGAAGTGGAAGATATAGAGAATGTGAGAGATGGGAAAAGTTTAACACATCTTACTATACATTAAAAATATATTTACTTCCCTTGACATTATTCCCAGAGTTACCAATAAAGTTTTTTTTGTTTTTTTTTAATTTATTTATTTATTTATTTTTGGTTGCATTGGGTCTTCATTGCTGTACGTGGGCTTTCTCCAGTTGCGGCGAGCAAGGGCCACTCTTCGTTGTGGTGCGCAGGCTTCTCATCGTGGTGGCTTCTCCTGTTGCAGAGCACAGGCTCCAGGCGCACGGGCTTCAGTAGCTGTGGCACGCGGGCTCAGTAGTTGTGGCTCATGGGATCTAGAGCGCAGGCTCAGTAGTTGCGGCGCACAGGCCTCATTGCCCCACAGCATGTGGGATCCTCCCAGACCAGAGCCCGAACCTGCGTCCCCTGCATTGGCAGGCAGACTCCTAACCACTGCACCACCAGGGAAGCCCCACCAATAAAGTTTTAAATTAATTTAATTGCTTTTGGTTGTTGGACTGTATTCCTCAGAGTGCAATTCTCTACAAGGCTAGACCACATGATGTCAAGTTTTGGGTTGAATTGCAATTACATTAATTTCAACTCTACTTCCTTGTAAATTCCTCCCAGGTCATAGGCAAGAGATGCAGGGATTAAGAAATAGAACTGATTACGGACCTGGCATACAGGATGGAGACCTGATCATAAAAGAGATAAAAATGGAGTTACTAGGAGTAGAGCTTGTGGTCAGAATGGGAGTAGCTGGAAGAATGAGCAATTTGATGGTGAATCACCTGAGCTCAGTAAGCTTCCTAAGGACACCCTCAGTCAGGCTGAGTCAAGTGTGGAGAGGTGCAAGCCATGGATATGGGGACCCAAGCAGGTAAGGACAGCAGGGGTCTGTCAGGGTCCTTCACTGCAAGCAACAGAAGCTGCCTCTTCTAAGCAGAAAGGAGAGCGGGGCAATCAGCTCCCCACGGAATGAAATTTGACCAAGGAAACATGGGAGAGAGAAGGAGGCTGGCCATTAAACTCTCCACCCTTTATCTCTTCTGTGGATACCTCTGAGGTGTGATTTCCCCTTCAAGTGTGATTTCTCTTTCCTGTCCTTCCTCGAAAGTCGCACATGCCAAGCAAACACCCTTGCTGTGTGGCCTGCTGTGTTTCATTGAGGTTCACTGGGAAGCAATGAACAGTGTAATCACACATTGCATCCCAGGGTTTCACATCTTTCCTTGCCTCACTTCCTGTTTTTCCTCAGCCTCACTGCCCTATGCTTGGTCTCCCAGATAAAATGTCAACACTTTAACCCTCCTTTCTAGAATATTCTAGAGAACTCTAGAATTTTACTCTAGGCTAAGACAGTCATCATCTTGACTCCCAGCTTTATTGCTTTTTCTACTACTGTCCAACACCAAATGTTGCCTTTTCCTCTCCTCAAAAAAAATTTGTGTATGCACTTGTTTCTCTCTGACCCTGAAACCCAACTCTTTAAAGAAGCCAAGCTCATGACTGACTCCCAGGAGAGCTGATATAATTCCCCTCAGGGTCTCATCCTCCTCCTAGAGAAGTCACATTAGGAAATCTTAAGGGAGAGTTATGAAGTCTCTTCTGACTTGCTTGACATTATGATTCCCTGACCCCAAACTCCACACATGTCTACAGAAAGATACTCTTAACATCAAGCCCTACACATCATCTCTCTCATTTTCCATTATTCCTCACCTTCTCCTTTCACTCATCCCGATCCCTCCTACTCACTCAAGTAATTTCCCCACCACACAAAGTATTCTCTGATGTCATTTTCTTTCCCTAACTCTGCTAAGCCCCTCTTTCCAGCTTTTCAAACATCTCTTGAAATTCCAGCTTTCTAAAATGTATTCCTTAAAAGGTGTAGGCAGTGTCTGGCTACCTCCACCACTCAATTTCAGAGTTAACAGGGTATGACGCTCTGGACAGCACACGCTGTACATAAAACGCATACCTGGCAGGCCTGGTGCTCCCACAGCTCCACAGACACACCTGTGTTAGAGCACTTATCACTGAGAACTGTAGTTGTTCACATATCTGTCTTCCCAAGTAAATTGTGGGCACCTTGAGTACAAGGAGCATGGTACTTTTACATTTCTAATATCTGACACATAGTAACATTTCTTTAATGTTTGTTGAGTAAATGAATAGATAGATAGAAACATGTATTTATATGGATCAACTGTGGTTGCAACAAGTTCCCAAAACATTCATTTGGCTTGGTTGGTCCTTGGGGTAGTTTCATGTCAAATAATGCTTGAAAGATGTAAGATACCAGTTAGCAGAGAAAGAATTATTATAACCCAACAGAAAAACAGGAAAAGACAGAGGCAGTGCATTGAGATATAATCATAGTGGACAATAAGCATGAAAAGATGCTCAGTCTCACCAGTAACCACAGAAGCGGTTCTGAAAGGGCAACTGGGCAGTATTTATCAAAATTTATTCGCTCTGATGAGAACAATGCCAATCCTCAGGACCTATCCTGCCAGCAAAGGCCAGCAAAAGGTATATGCATAAGGGTGATTATTACAGCACTATTTGTGATCATGAAAAACACAGAATATTTTAAATGTTTGTTAAATAGAGGAACAGTTCATGAATTACGGATATTTATGTTATAAAGTATTAAATGAGAGTTTTAAAGGATAAGGTAAAGCTATATATTCATAGAAAGCCTCCTAAGATATAAGACAGAGAGAGAGAGAAGAGAGTCACAGAACAATATGTATAGTATGATCTCATTTATGTGAAAAAAGAAATGACCTACCTGCGTGCATATGTAAATGCAGAGCAAGAGGAAGGACCCAAATGCTGAGAGCAGTTATCTGGGAGAAAAGGAGGGGGACCAGGGCCATGAGGGAAGATGGCCGACTGGGAACTCTCTTTATTCTATATGCTTCCATGTGTTTGAATTGTTTATATCATGCATATGTTCACATACTCCTTTTGCAAGTTAAAAAGATGACTGACATGTTATGCAGACATCATCCCTGTGTCAGTGCTTAGAACCACTGAACGCGAGAGCTGCAAGTAACCTTAGCGTTGCCTACTCTGGGAGTTTGTAAATTGGTTTCCCGAGGGTTCCAAAGGCACAGCCAAATGTGGCAAAGCCACACTTAAGCACATTAACTTGTACTTTCAGGAGCTCATGTTCATGCAGGCCTCACACCAAAGCCTCTCTGTTTAACTAAAAGTCTTCCAAGACTGCAAGATACACTATCAAAAAGAATCACCATTTGTAACTACTTATGTATATGAAACAGGACTTTCTCATTGATGTACATCCAAAAAAATATGCAGAATTAAATCTGATACTTAAGCCTGGATAGCAAATGTTACCCATAGCCCTGATTTCAAATGTTTATATTCATTGGAATAGCTCCATAGCTCTCTATAACTGAGTAAATTCATGCTAACAGAATACTATTTATTTTATGTTGAAGTCCAGATACGAGTTTATTTTTCAGATTTCCAAAAGGAAAACAAAAAGGTTTGAAAGCCTCAGCTCTAATCCAACCTGCTCATGTTTCAGATGAGGAGACTGGACAGAAGTAAAGGTCAGTAACTGTCGAGATCCCACCATTCACTGATCGGAGCCAAGCCACCCAACCAGCCCTGAGCCAGAGGGCGGGCAGTAAGTGTGCAGTCATGACCTTCCTATATCCCTGAGTATGCCAGATTCTTTCCACACGTTATCTAACTTAATCTTACAGCAATCCAGTGGAGTAGGGGTTGTGATTTTTGTCAGTGAGATAAATGAGGCTCCGACACGTCAAATAAATTTTCCTAAATCACACAGCTAATAGGTGGAGTGTCTCACCTTCCAAAGAGAGACCTCTTCCCACAACACCAGGGGGTCAGATCGCTACAGGGGTTTGGGAGGTGGGATGCCTTGTCTCGAATCCAGATTATAAACTCCTTGATGGCAGGTACCACCCCTAACACTGCCATTTCCACAGAGCTGCTAATAGAACACAGGGTCCTATGAGAAAAGAGGCTCACTAATTAGCTCTCCAAACCATGAAGATCTACTCATCACCTGCTTTGTGTCTAGCCTGCACTCAGGGCAATGGGCAGATTTAAAAAGAAGATATCACCATCATTATAAAAATGTACCTGAGTGCTGTCCTAGTCAGGGTTCCTGGTTGCATAAAATATAAACTAATTTAGTTTAACTTTTAACTAGAAAAAGAGTTCACTGGAAGAATATCAGATTGGAGGAATTACTACAAAGACTAGAGAGGGTATCTTTGAAAACAAGGGGAAACCAATGGAAGCCAAGAAGGCAGAATAACATCCAAAATCATGCCATGACAAAAATCAGGCTACAGACACCACACGCCACCCAAGGGTGGCCAACTCACCCTTCAGTGTGGCCCCCCCAAACTGGCCTGGCCCAAAGTACAGAAGTTTATTCTCACTGTTGTTAACAAAAGATACCGACTGCTGCTACTGCTGCTGCTGAAGGAATTCATTCTAAACTGGGCTCTGCTTGATTACAACTCTCTTCAGACTCAAGGATGCAAGCCCAGGCATGAGCACCTGATTGGCTCAGCAGAGATCACATGCTAAGCACAAACTGCCAGGAAACTGAGAGAAGAAATGTCCACCCTCCTCTGGCTTCCACTGTGGGAAGCAGGACATTCCTCCCTTTGGGTATTAGTTAGCTATTGCTGCGTAACAAATAATCCCAAAAGTTAGCAGCTTAAAACAATAAGCATGTATTATCTTACAGTTTCTCAGAGTCAGGGATCTGGAAGCAGCTGGGCGGTTCTGCCTCAGAGTCTCTCGTGGAGGTGTTGATAAGATGTTAGCCAGAAAGCTTGACAGAAGCTGAAGGATGCACTTCCAAGGTGGCTTACTCTCATGGCCAGCTAGTTACTGGCAGGAGGCCTCAAGCTGCTTGAGTGTGCTCATAACATGGCAGCTGGCTTCTCCCAGAGCATGGGATCCAAAGAAGAGCAAAGCAGAAGCTGCAGTGTGTCCTATGACCCAGCCTCATAATCACATACCATCACTTCTGCTGTATCCTATCCATCACATGGACCAACCCTAATAAATACAATGTTGGAGGGGACTACAAGGGCATGAAGACAGGCAACAGGGATCATTAGTGGCTATCATGGTACCTAGCAATTATACTTGGGTTTTCCCAAAACAAGGAAAGGTGTTAAGAGACTACACAGCCCATAACAGTCACTGGCCATTGCAAGTACCACCTAGACACAGAGCTTGCCTCTACATTGTTGGCAGTTTGATAGAAGAAAATATTAATAACATATAAAATAATAAAATAAACTGAGATAAAAATGTTATCTCAGTTCAATATAAATAAGTGTCAAATTATATCTGCTGAGTGACATCATCCACTACTTTGAGTTAGGCTATTATCAAGATGTCACTAAAGACAATTTCACAGTTCTACTTAAACTTAGCCCTAGAAATAACCACTTGCGCATACAAAGCTGAGATTCAATAGGAAAATAAATGTTTCCATTTTGAGTGTGTTCCTAGGTGTGCTTTGTTCCCCTGGCAGCAATAATCCCAGTAATGGGGGGAATCCATGACCTGCAGAGGGATTCCAAATCTTCAGAATCAAGCTCGTTAAAAGTTCTGCTTTCATGATGGACATTTCTACATCTGGTTGCGAATTAAAGGAAGCAAATATCTTGAAGGCTGGCCAGGCCCAAGGCACAGAAGCATAAAGCGTGTTCTCCTTCCTTTTTCCACATCATTTTTTTCATAGGCATGAAAACACCAGCCGTCCCCTCCTAGACTCAACCACTTAGCTCGACTTGCATCTGTTCTATTCCTACCCCACCCCCGCCCCGTCTCAAGTTCCCATCCTAGCACTTTCTTTTTATTCCCTTTATTCAAGATGAGATTGTCTCTACATTTTCCCAGAGAAGAAAATAAACAGGGGGGTGGGGCAGGGATTTCTTATCTGTCTTGTTTTCCCATTTTCAGCAACCAATGTCATTTTCATAATTCTGAGCCAAGTGTCTAAGAGGGAATGGAATCAGTTTTAAAAATTGTGGCGTCTGGGGTCCCTGGTGAACTAGAGTCCACAACATTCCTGGCCTACTCTAAGCAAGAAACAAAGCATATCTTTAAGTTTCTCAGCAAACTAATGGGCATGTGACAAGAGCTGTAATCAATAAGTAACTTGATAAAGTGGATAAAAATTGACCCAGGAGAGGAGTGTAACATCCTATTAAGCAAATTCAGCCCAGACTGCTTTCAATCAGCCATCCAAGCTGTCAAACTCAGAGACCGAAGTCTCTGTGGGAGAAGCTGGATCAATATTTTAAGCCCAAACTCCTTAAACTTTGTACTAACGACACACCAGAAGAAAAAAAAAAGTGATGCCCTTTAAATTTAAAAACAGGAAAAAAGATGGAAAAAGCAGGGGAGGGGCAAGAAATATGTAAACTGTAAGTTACACACAGCTCCCAAGGGATAAATCTGTCTTTCCTGAACTAGACAAATGCTTACATCCACCAGCCCAGCCACAAATGATCCGTCATGAATACTGAAAGAGGAGAAGGAAACATTCAGGTCACAAATTTATCTGACTGAAAGTCAGGAACTAAGTGAAGCCTGCAAAAGTTTGATTTCTTTTTCATTAATATTGGGGGAGGAAAGAAAATACTCCAAGATGCCGGGGCACAGAGGCAAGGGAGGCATTGCAGGCTGCAATTTTTTTTTCAAATTGCATGAATACCATCATATAAATATTTTCATTTGTGAGGGAAGTGTGATTCTGTGTAAAAGAGTTCTCATGAATAAGTACCAAGCATCCAAAGCAGACCTCCATTGGAATTCCAGAAGCACTTCCGCCACCCTACCTGAGCACCAGCCTCTTCTTACCTATCCACAATAGCCAATCAAGAAAGCAATTCTCAACGTTACAGGCTGCTGAGAGAGGATATCGAAGGACTGAGTTCTGCAGTGCTCTGACTGGATTCTAACTTATGGGGGCCATCAAACGTCTACTCATGTAAGGGCCAAACAAAGAGATGAAAAGTGAGAACAATGCCAGGATGATAGCCCGGGTAAATTATTTTATAGCCATTTCTCCTCCACCCTGGTCCTGCTCGAAAAGAATTACCTAATCAAGACTACCTCCCATCCCTCTGTTTGCAACTCAATTTATTGTGGATTTACGAGCGCCTACTATAGCGCCTACTATACGTTAAGCACTGCCACAGGGGAAAAATGCCTAAGACAGGTCCCTCCCTCAAGTTCCTCCAAACTGTCCAGCATATGGGTGAAGGAGAGACAGCTGGTAACCTGCCTGCGGGTAGGGAGTGGAAAGCCAGCCAGCAAGGAGAGGTGGCCATTCACACCATTGGTGTTTGTAAATGTGGCTGAGTGGAAATGGCAAAGGTTTACAATCACAGAAATGAGGGTCCAAGTCCTGGCTTTGAGCAAGGAATGCAACTGATCTGAGCCTCAGTTTCCCCATCTATAAAATGGGGAGAGAAATACCGACCCCATGCGGTTTCTCGGAAGATTAAACAAGATGATAACATATAAACTGCTGGGAACGTGCTTGAGACCAGGTAGGTGCTGATCGATGTCAGCTACTTCCCCTTCTCTTCACGATGAAACTCTTTGGCAGGGGCTCAGCGCCGGTGCATAGCAAACATGGATTCTATCCCCACGTACTTCGTTTCTGGGAGGAGGGCACCTGGACACAGCAAGGAAGGTAAACTCCCCATTCCACGCTGGCCCTGTCAGCTCACCTGCTCGCTGCTGCAGAGCTGGGGAGAAAAAGAATCTCCTGGGAGTGGGTAGAAACTGGATCCAACGCTGGGAAAGATGATTGAGGCATTACAGAAACAGAAGAGGTAATGTGAACAGACACTTTGCAAAGCCATTTCTCCTCCCTCGTAACTGAACTAGGCAGCCTGCTGATCCTCCCAGGAGGATGGGAGGGTCTCTATTAGGAGCCCCTCACCCACCCAGGCTCACCGAGCAAAGAACTGGTCTAGACACTTGGGTGAATACAAAGGCGGTCAAGACACAGTCCTGGCCCCCAAGGAGCCTACAAGTAAGGGAGAGGAGACAGAAATGTATGAAAAGTTCTACGTCAATCACAGCCTCTGCCAGGGCCGCTCCCCACCTAGGGGGCGCACCTCCACCCGGCCCCCACCCTGCACTCTCTGTACCACAGGGTTCCTTCCACCCTCAGACATGGGAGATGCAACTAAGAGTATGTGAACAAATTAGCTGATTTAAAGGTTTGCCAGGCATGGATGATGTGACCCAGATGTAAGAACAGGCTCTGACCCATCTGACACTTGCTCAGAAATGTTAACCGACCGAGGCCTTTTGCAGTGGGAGCTAAAGCTGAAAATTGTAACGCAGAGAACAGCACCGTGATGCACCACGTGCAAGTTAAGTTGGGAAGATATAAAAAGTATGAGTAAGAAGGCAGGAAAAAAATCAGGCAGTGTAGGTTGTATCTGTCAACCAACCTGTCAAGGTCCTGGCAGGAAGAGGATTCTACGCTCAAACTGAGTAATCTGAGAAAGATTGGATAAAGAGATTATGTTCAAAGCTGGGGGCAGGGTTTAGGGAAATTAACAAAGGACGGTGTGGTACCTGAGAGCTGGTAACAACGGTACTGTTGCCACCCTTAGGCCTGACGTCATCAGAACCTGGAGAGGGGAGCTGAACGGAGAGGCCGCCTTGGGCAGAGGTGGCAGCTAGCCTGCAGCCGCCAGCAGGAAAGGAGCCGGGGGATAAGTCCTCAACTCCACCCTCCTCCTGCCCCCGTTCTCCAGCCCCGCCTCCACTGGCCAAACCAAACCACAGCCAGTGGGCCACCCATTCAAGTGGGGAGGGAAAAGGTCCTCCCTGCAGCGGCACTTTGCCCCAAAAGAGATCAACGCTGAATCTGCGTGGTGTCACAGCTGGTTCTGACCAGCTGAAGTTGTTCACCAACTGAACTGCGAGTGACTCAGGGAGGCCAGGTCCTTACTGGACCCTTACTGCAGGCTGCTTCCTCACCAATGAACAAGGGGACTTGTTTCAACTGATCAGGCTCCGACCTACTGAGAGGGCTTGTTTCTGATCCTTAATCGGCATTACTGTCCTGAAACCCTCTTACTGAGTCTTTTCTTAAAAAAGGTAACTCTTCTTCCTCTGGGAACAACTCAGTGGATTTATTCACTGCTGTGTCGTTCATTTGCCTGGCGAGTAAAAAAAAACTCTGTTTCTATGTTTTAACGGTTTTTGTGCCACCCCAGGGCACAGAGCAGGGTATGGAAGGGTGAAAGATGGATCTGGAAGGGTAAACAAAGCTATTCAGAGTGAATGTTGGGGGGAAAAGGTCCATAGAGAAAGCAACTAAGGAGCAGAGAAACAGAGAGCAGAGTCCCTGAAATAAATGATGGGACACAGAGTCAAGTTCACAAACTCCTGTGGTCCCCAAAGCCACCTTCGGGGCTCCAGGTCCAACCTCCAATTCTGCCCTTCTTGAGGCTGGCTCTTTGGCTCTGCCTGGATTCCCAGACAACTGTTCCCTTAGGTACAAGATGTCTGTGACACACAGGCCACCTGGACTGCTTCTCTTGACTTTCCCACCGAGAAGCTCTCCTCCCCACCTGTGGTCTTTCTCCAGCTCCTCCCAGGGACTCAGTGGGCCACCACTGAGCTTGAATGTAGATCATTCAACAGTTAGGATGGCCCGGCCCCACTGAAGTCACCAAGGATTTGGGGTGGGGCAGCCCCTACCCCTTTATATTCTGTCCATTCAGTCCCCCCAAAACTTTGACCTCGGCTGGTCAGGTATTTAGAAAGTGCTTTATTGAAGAGTTGGGACAAATTGCAACAGGGAATGATAACAAAGAAGGCTAGTTAAAGTTCTTAGTAACTTAATCTTTCCCCAGCACGATCCCCCGCGCCCAAAAATGCAGTATGGTTTCTCCTCAGCTCCACCCTGGGAGCCAATTCAAAAGGAAAGGAGCCTTCTTATCTTTTAATGGCTGCCCCTTGGTTACTAGGATAGATCATTCTAGAAAGGTCAGGATTAAATTGTTGTTCTCCTGCCAGGGAGAGAGATGTGGGATGAAGAGGGTGTAGTCAGCTTCCTCTAGTTACACTTATAAGAAGGCCCAGAACGTGTGGGTAACCCAAGGGAAGTTTGGCCCTTACAACCCAAAAGCCAAACCCTAACCCCAAGTCCCATAGAGGGAGAGATCACCGTGGGCCAGCGGGTCCAGCCAAAGACTCAGCTAAATATGCCCTCTTAAATCAGCATCATCCAGGCAGCAGGCGAGCGTCAGCAATACGGTACAGTTGACTCAGGACTGAGGGCGAGGAGGAATTAAGTAGACACATGCGCTATTTAATCTGCAACTGGAAATTCTACAGCCAAAACATGTGGAAAGCAACTCCGTGAGCAACATTTTACACAGTTTTCATCAAAGAAACTCTGCTGCCTGCCTCTCTTGGGCTCATTTCCCAGGAGAGAAGAAAGAGAAAGCACGTAGGGATGCCCTCTGTGTCCTTGACTCGCGGGGGGGAGGGTGTGTGTGTGTGTGTGTGTGTGTGTGTGTGTGTTTTTCGGGACGTGTGGGGGAAGAGTGAGAACCACTCTAAAGAAGACAGCCCCCAGAGAAGATGCATCCACACCCTGCTGGAAAATAAAGAGTGATGGGAAGGGGGTGTTGGCAGTGGGGTGGGCTGTGCCACCTCCTCCCTGGGAAACCCTCTCAAGGCTAGAATAACCCTGTTATCAGCAGCGACATCACCTACCCAAGGCCAACTCCACTAAACATGGCCAAGAGTAGGTTTCCCACACGGGCAAAACAGGGAGTCACCCAGAGGCCTGAAAAGGGGCCCAGCTGCTCCCCTAAGTTTTACCCCCTCCACTGACTTGCCACCATTCCCCCCAACTCCCACCGAGAAATTCACCTCTGTCCACAAATGACCTTCTCTGCTCCAACACCAGTACGGCTCCTAAAAGTCTGCATCAGTGGTTCTCAAACCTCAGCACAGGTTACCTGAGGGGCTTGCAAAAGCACAAGGGGCTGGTCCCATCCCCTGAGTAGATCTGGGCCAGGGCCTAAGAATTTACATTTCTGCAAGTTCCCAGGGACCACTTGTTGAGAACCATGGACCTGCATGGAGAGCCACCGCTGGCTTCACTGACCCTGGCATCTGTCGTCCGGCAGGGAGCAGCTACTGAAGGGACAAGACACTGGAGCTGTGAATTTCGACAGTGGAAGCAGGAAAGGTAGCCTGGGGGGAGGGGCAGTGCCCAGCAGTGAGCCGAGTCCCTTTGGCGGACCTGCCAGTGCCAGCAAATCCTGGGGCCTGGAAGAACTCCGCGGGGAATCGGGTGGGAAGTGAGGGGTCCTTCACTCCCTTCCTTCCAGAGGGCACACTGCTAGCCCTTCCCCTGCCACCGTCCCCAGGCCGGAGGGCAGCTCCAGTTGCTGTCTGAAGTCTGGGACCTGGCAGGTGGAACAGCGCTCCAGGGCCACTGCGTCCTTCCCTTTCACACTGACTATTCACATCCAAAGCTGCTTCTCCAGACTCGGCCCTGTTTACCCGAACACTGCGGATGAGGGGCCCGGCATGTGACTTCCAGACATCTGTTTTCCCTTTGCATGTTTCTCATTCTGATTCCTCTCTCCCCGCTCCCCTGTCTTTCTCTATCACAATGCAGCTTCCCAGAAATAGAATTCCGACAAGCTCCAGGAAAATCTGAGGGGTCCACTCAGTTTAAACTACAATTGAAAATCTTCCTGCTTGATGCACCCACTTTGAAACGGAGAGCACGTGTTCTTCGGATCGGAGACAAAAGGGCCGCCCCTCCCCCCAGCCACACAGTCTGCAGGCTTGTTTCAGGACTACAATTAGAAAGGGCTCTTAGGATTTTAAACATGGATTTCTAAATAATACATATGGGACTTTTTTTTTAGAGAGAGAAGAGCTTTCAAAGATCCAGTTAGCTACTCCTCTGCATATTAAGAAATTCTTTTTATCTATCAAAAGGATTCTGTGGGTCAGGCCAGGAGCAAGGATAGAACCTTAAAAGATGAGGAATTATCGGCTGACCAGTGAAAGATGTTAATCACTGCTTGATACCTATACAAAGAAGGCAGCGTCGCTCTAGGTACTGATGCTAAAATCCATAATGCAAACAGATCATGGTCTCATAGAGCAAGGGAATGGCCTGGAACAGGGATGGCCAAAGATACACTTGCTTTAGTCGGTGGCTTTTGGACCCATTTTTGGTTTGGGCAGCTCTTTAAGGAGAACACTGAAGCCCAAACTCCCCAACCCCCATTCCCAAACCCCAACATCGAGTCCCTCAGTGACCAAATGGTCAGCTTGCCCCTGCTAAAGCATCTGCAGGAAATTTCCCTCGGCAGCCCTTTCCCCCATCCACCAAGTCAGTCTTGCTTATAGCAGTGTGAGCTAAACTAACATACACACACACACACACACACACACACACACACACACACACACACAGCAGCTACCTTTCTCCATCCTCCCAAAGCTACAGTCATCATGAGATGTGTTCAAATAACAAAGTCACCATTCTGTGTATTTCTTGGCATTTACAGCAACACCTTGTCAGGTTTCCCCAAACCCATAAATACACTGTCACAAAGGTTCCCCTTTACAGCCCAATGTGAAGGAACTCAGCCATCTGCTTTCAGGTTTCAACCATTTTCGCTTATCTTCCACTTTGTTTTATGGGATGGGATTAGGCCTGGTTTCCGCAGGTGCCCAGGTTTCATTCTACTGCCTGTCAGTTTTTCCATCATGGGCCACATGTGTAGGCTGATGAGCGAAGCTCAGACACTCATCCTGCCTAACGAATGGTCCTTGTCAACGAACTTTAACCTCCTTGGTGTTGCCCATTATGAAGCACATCTTTCAATCTCTCAGGGATAAGCTAAAAAAAAGGAAAAAACCCTGCTCTGGAATGATGCAGCCAAATGTTGCAATTCAGCAAAGTACAACAGCTATGGAATCCTTCAGCGTGAAAGAACACTTCATCTGTGGATGGTTCTTAGGTTCTATGTGAACAGAGTAGCTTCCCAGGCTTTTGGAGAAACACGAAGATACTGCAACATACAGCAATTGTGTCCTTCAGTGAAGATGAGAAGAGTCCAAATCTCTGCCCTGGGTGCTGAGCAGGTGTGCTTGTGGGTAAAGGGCGAGCCCTACAATAGCTTAGAGCAGTGGTTCTCCAAGTGTGGTACCCAGACCAGCAGCATCAGCATCACCTGGATGTAATAAGATCTCCGGTGACTGGGAGACACATCAAAGTCGCAGGAGCACTGGCTTAGGGGTCAGAGCGGGGTGCCGCATGCTGACGCTGTGTAGCTGAGGCCTGTGTGGCTCAGTGGGGAAGAGGTCGCACTGGTTTGGAAAGTCCTAGATTACAGTCCTGGTTCTGTACCAGCTGGCAATCTGACTCGGTCACTTCACTTCTGGGGACAGCTATAGAAGAAGATCCCTGGTTTTCCAAGTTGACTGCCCACTGGAATCAACTGGAAATTTTTTTTTAACTATAGATGCCTAGGTCCCACCCGCCAGAGATTCAAATTTAATTGGTATGGGGTATAGCCTGGACACCCAGATCTTTAAAAGTTCCCCACGTGGCTGTAATATGCAGCCAAGGATGAAAACCCATGCACTTGGCAGCCTTTAAGGTCTTTACTCACTCTAAAATCCAAGTATTTGGTCAATTCTATGGCTCGAGATAAGTACTAGAGGGAAAAACAATTCTTAAGCCTAAAGCTAGGACACTCCCAAGGACTGGATTTGCTTTATTATATCCCTGAATTAAGTAGGTTTAAGTACAATAATCATTGAAAGCTCTGATTAATTAGGTTCCAGTTAATTGAAGTCCAGCTCTAGCATATTCTTTTTAGTGGATTTCATATTTCACATGGGAGTTTCACAGCATGGACTCTATGCCTCATCAGAATCTCCACTCTTAAATTTTATTTAAGCAAGTTGATGACCTGCCTATCTATTTTTTTTCCTCTGAAGTCGTTATAAATGTATAGTCAGTTCTGTCCTCTAATACCAACGTATGATCTTTTTTCAAATCCACATGTTCACTGAAGTTAGAGGGAGATATTTTAAAATGAAGAGGGGTTGTTTTCAGTCTCCCTTCTGAACAACCGCATTGCATTTCATCCCTTCCTATGTGGATTTCTTGCTGTTTTATCTGGAAAAAGACACTGTGGTTTTTGGTTTCCACTGACCAACCTATTTAGCGCCCTTCTTTGGATAAGTTTAGCTAGGTGAATCAATTTATATAGCCCCTTCTGAGTTGTCACTCTTAGTGACAAGCAGAAAATTGAAATTTGCAAGCCATTAGCTGTTAAGATGGTACATAAGATTTTAAGATTTGTTTTTTAAAAAAAAAAAGAAAAAGAAAACTGGTCAGGTTAGGAGTTCTTTTTTTTAAAAAAAAAAAAAAGCTCTCTCTATATATACATGATGTACGTTCAATAAATTTAACAGGAGTGAACGCCTCTAGCCTCATGTGAAACTGAATCACTATCTGTGGAGCCACCAGGAATCAGCAGCCCCCTCCCAGTTTCTCTCTCAGGCCCCAGAGCGTTCAGAAGCTGCTCTCTCCAAACACCTGCTTCATCCTTCTCTGTCCGAGGACCAGCTTCCTCTGATTCCCCACACACGTGACAAAAGATGGTGTCGTCCCCACTTCTAAGTTTATAACACTCAAGTTCAAACAAAGGGCCCCCAATTAACATGATTCTCTGAGTCACAGCTCTGAATACCCAGGAGAAATGATATGAGGGCCTGGCATAGGTCAGGTGTCCATACCTGTTTCAGTCTGTGGCCACTGATGGGCAGGACATTAAGTACAAACATGGCTGCCATGTCGGACAACAAGAAGTAAAGCTCGGAAAAAGGTGAGCATCAGGTACTGGGCAGATTCTCCCGAAAGGAGTTTCCAACCATTGCCCACTTATGTGAATAACAGAGTTTCAGCAGCAAGGTCTCTGAGACCCACAATTATTCCTCCAAGTTGGACTTTTGTCATGGATATCAGGGACATTCCCAGCTGAGTCCTCCCATGCCTCACGGAGCATTGATGCAGGCAATAGAGGATTCTGTGTTCTATACTGTCTCAAGCATGATACATGACAAAGACTGACAGTTATCCTCAATATCTATTTCTTCTTCTATAAAACTAGAACTTGTAGTTAGGAAGATGGCCAGCCAGAATAAAGGTGACACTTCTTAGCTTCCCTTGCATCTAGGTACGGCCATGGGATTACATTCTGGCCAACAGGGTTTGAGCAAACGTGGTAAATGCAACTCTTGAGCCATGCTCGTAAAGGGAAGGGGTTCTCCCTCTCCTCTTCCTCCATCCTTCATTCTGCTGCTTAGAATGTGGACATGGACATGGTGGTGAGGCGTCTTGGACTGTGAGGATGAGGGAACAGTATAAGGTTGGCAGAGCAACAATATAGAAGGTGCCTGGGCCCCTGATGATGTCAGAGAGCAGAGCCACCATAACAGCTTGACCTTTTATGTATGAAATATATACAGGTCTACCCTGTTTAAACCACTGTTATTTTTTTTTACTTCTATCACACACAGCAAAAACTATGTCCTAACTAATGCTGCTTGTACAATCAAAAAGTTCCAGAACTTTAGTCTTACCATCTAATTTATAAAGTATCCAGTCCAACCCTTCATAGTACAAATGAGGATTTAGTGACCAAGAAGAGAGAATGACTGCCTCATCACATATCTGGGACTTGACCTAGGTCTTCTGACCCGTCCCCATCCCACTCCCAGCCTCAGAACTCTTTCTATCATACTGCATTGATTTCCTCCACTAAGTAGGCAATGGAGATTCAGCTATGAATGATCAAATTTGGTTTTTAAAGACTTTTTCCCACATACAAGATGATGTGTAAGTGAAACAACAGCAATCCCCTTCTTGCAAAAGGAACAAAAAGTTCTGGTTCTGGGTCTGCCCACTTGTGTTTCTCTACAGCCCACACTTGGGATCCTCACTGTTATCTCCAGATTTAGCATAAGGTGGGTGCTGTGGGACACACAGGAAGTCACTGCACCTCCCTGGGCCTTCCATTCCCCCTTGGAAAAATGAAATTGGACAAATCCATTTGGCTCTGAAAGTCTAAAGTTCTGTTAAGGTTGTAGGCTCTGCAGTCTGACCTTTTCCTTACGTTGCCCTTTTCCTTACGTTTGTGTGGAATAGGATGGAGACGGCTGTGATTTGCTGTGCCCCGAGAGCATCTTGGAAAGTGGGACCTTTGAGATCAAAGGTGCAAAGGGAAGAGCAATGAAGACACTACTCTTGGTCCTGCCTTCTGTTTGCCCTTCTTGGTAGACTTTACATGAATAGAACCTGGTTTGGGGACTCCCGTTTTCACCCATTTTGTGGGAAAGGAGAGACACACGTAGAACTTCTAAACACAATCTGTACCCCACCTCAGACTCACTGTTTGCTTTTGGAAATAAAAAGCTAAATGCATGGGGAGATGAAATCAGAAAAAAATGGAAAGGACCCAATAAGTGGTTTGCCTCTTCTTACCAACAGGAGTGAAGAACAAAGGGCACAGAAGGAAAATCAACCCAGAACCCAACAGTACACATCTCATCATCTACTCCCTGCCTTTAACAATAATTTAAAATTAAACCTTTAAATATTTGACTCTTGGTTACTTCTCTGCTGCTCACACTTCCACTCCTCACTGTGCTGTCACGTCACTCACTACTAAGCAAGATGCCGCCTCCACGATCCCCTTGCAGGTGGGGGAGCGGGGGTGATGCTAAAGCACCAGTAGGATATGACAGATGATCACACCTCCACCAGGGAGAGTTAATGATGCCTTTAAAGGCGGCTCCTAATCCCTCAAGCAGAACTGAGGAGACAAGAGGCACCGCTCAGTGAGAGGTGGGGGAGCGTTCTCTGTCTGGCTCACGCAGAAGCAGCACCTGGATTCAGCCACGTTCCACCCACACCCTAGAGAGCTGCCCAGGGTCTCAGTAATCTCCCGTGCACTTCTGGTCTCAGAATGGTTCACCTTTCCCAGTTCGTTTCCAAGGCCCTAGGGAAACATGAAGACTTGTCTGCTGGACACAGAGAAGGAACCTGAGTGCCAGGACGCTCCACAAAGCCCAAGCCCAGGCTCTCCTTGTAATCACAAGATGCCCAGTTCTGCCAGAGGGAAGACAGAGGGGCCTTTCCAGGACAAACACCTCTAAGTTAAGAATGAGGGTCTCCAAGGCAGGCTGACTTATCCTCTCTCTCTTGAGAATGACCCTTCTTCTCTTTCTGAAGGAGAGGCTGACTGGCTGTGCTCCGCGTGGCTGAAGCCAGGACGGAACCAAGAGCCACCACCTGGGGCACTTAACACACACAGTCTCATTTCAGCCCAACAACCGCTTGAGAGCCATGCATGGCCGTTATCCCCATTTCACAGATTTAGAGAGACTGAATGACTTGTCCAAGGTCATATGCTCCGTCAGTGCTGAAGCCAGGATTCCAACCCACATCTGAGCTCCTCACTAAATCATTAAGACCTGCCAGAGCAAGGAGATCATCCGTGACGCAGCTACTTGGGCCCAAGCTCAAGTGTATATCACTGACCTCTGCTTCCTGAAGGAAGGCCTCTGAGAATGTCTCCTAAGAGGCCCTGGACAACTGGGACAGCCTGTTTCCTCTTAGGAGTTCCTTTTCTTCCAACACTTCTGCTACACTGGGGCTCACATTGGGGAAATCCATCATCAGGCCAATTAATTTTTTTCCTAGGTTCCTGTTTTCGAATACACCCCATTTTAAAGAACACCGGTTCCCGACCTAGGAACTACTGATTATTTCTATCACTGGGTTTCTCTACACATTTCTGAAAAGCTTGAATGTACGACAGTCTTCCTCTCTTGTCACACAGAATCTCTCTAAGATGATCCATCATATCTATGTCTCATAGATACTCAGCCTTTCTCTTAAAAATATAAATGCAAGACCTCTTTTGCAAAGGGCAGCTCAAGTTTCAAAAATACACCAGGAAGGTTTTTTATGTTCACACACTGGATCAAGACTTTGGTTTAATGAGTCAGCCCAACCCTGCATTTGCACCGGCAGGCAGGGGTCTCAGGGGACCGGTGCAGCACCCACCCTCACGGCTTCTGCTCCAACCCCTGGCCCCTGTTCCACCCGTTGATACCAACTGCAAATAACTGTGAATTATCATCTTGCCCACGTAAGAAACTGTCTTTAAGAAAAAAGATTATTCTTTATCCACTTGAGATAACTCCTTCAAATTTCAAAGCTAATAGGTTAAAGAATGCTAAGGAGGCAAAAACAATCACTAAGCGATGTTAATTAAACCCGGATCGAATTACTAAGTAAGAACAGACCCAGGAAAACAAAACTTTCTTCAACCAAACTGAGATCTCCATGTGAGTTACAAGTTGAATGCACGCCATTTAGCCTTTCAACTGCAAGGCCTAACAGTTTCTGGAAAGTGCCCACTGAGGACAAGCAGCTCCCAGGATGCCGTTCGCTGCAGCCAAATTCTAAGACCTCCATCGGGGCAACATATTAAACTGTGTGGAGAACGTATTAAAATAGCCTCCACTTTCATAAATCCAACCTTGCCAGTATTTGCAAACACTGAATTCTGAAAATCATGCCATAAATAAAAATTTTACAAGCCACCACCTCTTCCTTAAACTCAGCCATGGACCATAAAAAAATTATCAAGTTGCAGCTCTCCAAAATGTGCATGGTCTCTGGGGCCAAGGGAGCCTTCGCAGATGAAAGAGGAAGGTGTGCGGTCCCTGGGGGCCTGGGCAGCCCTTCCCTGCAGCCCAGAGGTGCCTCCACATCTTGTAACTCCTGCAGCTTCGCCCTTAAAATGAAACTTAGAAGCTGACAGATACCAACAGGTATTCAGACTCAAAGAGAACCAAGGTATAATGACCATTATCACGAGCACCTAGTGCTCGGCCGCAATCTTGGAGCCATCAATCCTCTTCCAGCTGCCCTCCAGTCAGCAGTGACTCAGTGGCTCAGGGGAGAGGATGGGGGTGCCTGGCGTGACTAGTTCTGTAAAGATGCTGTAAACTGGATGGCATTTATTCACTCTTTTAACACTGATTTATCAAGGCTACACTTGATATCAAGGTCTACACAATACTGCCTGTAGTATAAGGACTTCTGAATAGCACGAATATCCAAACTGGCGCTTGGGATCCGCCCTTGGAAAATGTGTGGTAAGAACAGAGTGGGTGGGGAGCAGCCCAATTTCCCTTTGCCCCCCTCTTTGGGGCTGCTTCTTCCTCCCTCTCCCTCCCTCTCTTCAACGACTCAAACTCTCTCTCTCTCTGTCCCCTTCAAATCTGCTTTAAAGAGAGTACCTAATGTCAATGACTTACACCTCAGTATAAAGTGTCTGACCATCGGTCGTAATAACGGCTTCCATTCTGTTAGTCCTTACTCTGTGTCGGGCCCATGCACGCGGGGAACTCTCCATACCTCGGCCCATTTCACACCCCTCCAAGATCCATGCGGGGCGCAGCTCAGATCAGCAGAGGCTGCAGAGGGCCATGGGCTTCCTTCACAAAAGCTCCGCTCAGCAGCCACCACGGGCTCCCCACTTCACTCGGCATCCAAGCCCAGGTCCTCACCATGGGCCCTCGAGGCCCTGCCCCCTCGGCCCCATGGCTGACCCCTGACCTCATCTCGGCAGCACACCAGCACATGGCTGCTGCGGGGCCCTGGCACTGGCTGTCCCCTCCACACGCTCTTTCCCAGACACCAGCGGGGTCACTTTCTCATCTCCTATAAGGCGTTACACAAAGGTCACCTCCTGGGCAAGGCTTTCCCAGAAATGATCACTCCATTTAAAACTACAACCCTCCAACCCCACGGCCACCCGTACCCCGACATTCCCCATCTCCCTTCCCCACTTCACTTTCTCTCCATAGCAATTATCACCATCTAAAACATATGATTCAGTTATTTCTTTTGTTTATCTTCTCTGCTCTACTCCCAGCTGTAAGCTCCCAAAGCCAGGGATGTTTGTCCATTTTCTTCACTGCCCGTAACTCCAGGAATTAGAATGTAGGCGCTCAGTAAACATTTACTGAATGGATCATCACATGAAAAGCTTGTTTAAAACTACACTCCCTTCATTACTCTGTGGCCTCTTAGGGCATTTCTGATGGGGTATAATGTGGATGGATTTTAGAGAAGCAGTAAGACCAGATTAGAAGACCAATTCCTTCTCTTCTACCAAATCTTTTTATTGCCCCATTTCTCCTTACGTGAATTAAAAAGGGTCCACATGAAGGAGGGGGAATGCGAAGTGCTAGGAAATTGCTGTGGCAATTTCTTGCTCTCTCAGAATTTGACAAGTCAAGGCCTGGATCCTCCAATCAAGAAAACATGAAAATATAATATTTTCGCATTTAAGATAGGAAAGGCTTTCTCTATTGGCACTTGAATGCAGTGTAAATCGCATTCAATTCATAGACCTCCAACCCTCTCCTTGCTTGCATTCATTCTAGAAATTAGCACGCCATTCCCGAAGATCTCTTACACATCTATTTGGAAGTAGCAAGAATTCAGAGCAGACGGCAATCTTGGGATCCAGCTGCTACTTCTCCAGCTCACAAAAATCTCCGCAAACCTCCCAGAGTGCTAAATTACTACCTCAGTCCTCTTCGCTTAACCTCAAACTGGGTCACCCTCTAATCAAGAACAATTAATGACTAGCAACATATTTTTCTTTTCCTCTTAATTAGAGTAATTCCACCCTGGCAGTAACTCTCAGACTGAAACTATGCTAATGACAAAGTTTTGATTCAGAGAAAAGCGACAAGCGATCAAAAGTAACTAGCCCATACGATTCCTGGTTAACTGCCAGTCAAGCCATCAGGCCAGTGGCTAATGTACCGTGAAGCTAATGAGACTTCAGCTTCAAGGTTCCTCATGTTGCCCGACTCTTTCCAAGGCCCCAGGCAGTCAGTGCACGTGGTCATATGTTTTTGTAAATTTTTCGGAAGACATGGGAACCACAATTGGTTAAGATTCATCTCTCTTTCCGTTCTAATTCTTCCTCCACCATACTTGCCCTCAGATTGGGTAACACTGGAGTGGCTGCTGGCATGTCTGGAATCTGGATAAGGGGCAACTTGAAATGCATTTACTCTGGGTTTAGAGGGCTGTATATATGTAGTTTGAAGGCATTTCCATGTAAAGGTAAGTTAGTGCTGGCTGTCTTGCTGTAGAAAGGGTTTTCATGAATATTCCTACCACCCATGGGGTCCTCTCACCCATGTCACAGAGGGGAGGGGCTAGAGGTCACTCTGCATTAGGGTCCCCATATTGGCCAAGGTACTTCAACTCCTCAGAACCTCAACAGCTTATCTTTAAAATGAGGACAGTAATGTCACCTATCTCGAAGACTGACATGACTTATTAAGATAGATTATTATTATTAACACTAACATTACTTACTCTGTATCCAGGCATGATATTACTTGCTTAACATACATTATCTCAACCCCAGGCTTAGAAGAACTCGGTACCTTATCGAAGATCACACAGCGGATAAACTAAGGAGACAAGAGATGAATATGACCCGTCTTTTAACCACTGTGTTACGTGCGGGCTCAACCCAGATGCTCAATATTCTCATGAATGGCTAACATTTACATGAAGCTGGGCCAAGCCAAGGCCAGGCACTCACTGGAGACTGATGGCAATCAAGGTCAGGGGTAGGAGTTGGGAGGTAAGACAGGCAGAAGGTCTAGGCTGTAGTCCAAGGATCAGGAAAGGTATCATGAGCTGCAAGAGAAAACACTAGCAAAAACAACTACCATGTGTCAAGCATCATGCTAGGCAGATTACATACCTTTAATGGGATCCTTTTACATGTATTAAATCAGCAAAATAAGCTTGAAAATAAAATAATAATATTCAATGCTGGCAATATTTTGCCAAGCTGCTACACTCATTTATTCATATTAAGTTTGTAAATTGCTACACTCTTGGAAAGCAATTTGACGATATATATCGAGATCCATGAAGATATTCATAGCCTTTGACACATTAATCCCACTGCTGAGAATGTATCCTAAAATCTTTGAAAGGGAGCAAAAGATCTATTTACACAAAGATACTCACTACAATGTTATTCGGGATACTGAAATTCTGGAAGCCTCTGAAATGTTCAAAGAGGGAAACTGATAGGTAAATGATAGCACATGACCTTGATGGAATAACATGGGCTTATTAACATGATTCACAGGGTCTATGGGAGAACATGGACAAACACATTATCTGTGAAAAAGAACTCAATGGCCAGTTATATTATTTTTGCATCAATCAATCTATATGGATAACAGCAGGAAACAAAACCAAACGACTGTCTTAGGGTGAGGTATTGTGGGAGATCTCATTCTCCATATACCTTGGAGTGTTCTCACAGTGGTGATAAATGAGAGAACAGAACAAGCGAAGGCCAGCACAGGTGAGAACAGCAGTCAGACGGATAAAGGGCAGAGCCAATCAAGGACTATGGACAACTTCAGCGAACAGCTCAGCATTGGTCAACAACTCTCCACTCTCACAATCAGCAGCACTCTGGACAGAGCAGCACTGAACTGCTCTGAGTCTCAGTTTCCTTAATTATACTACCTATTTGGGCCAACCTTTTGGTTACTGGCAGGACCATTCAGAAAATGCTGTTTCATTTCATTTAAGAACATTTTCCTGGCATCAATCCAAAGACATTTTGCAGAGTCGATAGTACCGTCCTTTCATTCCAGATTTGGGGGTAGAACAGGTTTAATGGCTGGCACCTAAAAGTCTCTAGCTAAGAATTCAATGGTCCAGCACCTCACATTTGTGTTGCAAATCACAAGTCCAAGTTGTCACTTCTTGTGGGAGGTATCTTCCCGGCTCTTGTTCTCTCCAGGGTACCTTTCCTGGCACACTGGCCACCTACCCTATTCAGGGCCAAGAGAATGACAAACTCCTCAATTCTCCCTTTTGAGTTGCCATCAAAAGGAGAAAATATCATTTTCCTGCCCAGCTACCCCTGACGTGCACCACGGTGGGTGCAGGAACCATCTGGAGCTGGCTCTGAAGCCACCCAAGAACACCACCACTCTAAGCTGACCGCCCCCACCAAACCCAGAACCTCATCTCTTCTCTGTCTTGCCCCCTCCAGGGTCCCCAAAGCTAGTGATGGAGTGAAGCCTTTGAGCAGAAAAGACCTTCCCTGGTTGTTGCCTAGCACACTCCAGTCATCTTTAAGGACCAACTTAAACATCACCCTATAGCAGCGTTTCTCAACCTTGGCCCTCTTGACATTTGGGGCCAGATCATTCTTTCTTGGAGTACACTGTCCTGAGCATTGCAGGATGCTTAACAACATCCCTGGCTTCTACCTACTAGTTGCCAGTAGCCCCTCCCCATCCAATTCTGACAATCAAAAATGTCTCCAGACGTTGCCATATGTCTCCCAAGGGACAAATCACTCCACTGCCTCCTCCACCCCACTGCAGAAGGATCTCCTCTTCCATCTGTATATTCCTATTATGTATATATGCCTATATATAATATATACCTATCCATAATATATTATATATATACCTATATATAATATATATTATATTATATAAATATATACCTATATTCCTGTATCTATATATATATATATATATATATATATATATATATCATATCTCCCTTTGTCTTTGTCATTTCATTCTGTGGTTAATTCTCTACCTGTCTCTCTCCTCAGGCAGACCTCAGTTTCCCCAAGGCAGAGGCTGTATCCTGAATGGCGTTATATCCCCAGCGCCTAGCACAGGGCATGGGACACAGCAGGTGCCCATCAAGTCCTACAGAGTTCAGCGATGGCTTAGTGGATCCCAGGACCTTACAGAGACAAATAGCAATGACCCCAACCTAGGGCTGTAACACTTTATTCTCTCCTAAATTGGGGTAGGAAGGAGAACTGGACGGTATGTGCATTTATTAGTGGGGGGATAAAAAACTAGACTTTATTCTTTTTGCTGACAGAGATGTTCAAGAAAGTTTGGAGTCGTGTTGGGGATTACTTTCAATAAATTTCTAGTGTGAGAGCTTGCTAAACCACACCCATGGGGACTAAACTGCATCATTCCAAGAGAAAATGCAAGAAGGAATATTCCCAAAGGTCCAAGGCATTGATTTATAGTCGGCGATATTTTCCCTAAATCTCATCTGACATTACTTACAATAAGATGTCCTGTGAGTCCCCAAAGGATAGACCAAGAAGTAAAATCGTGCTTACCCTGGGACGTGAGGGATCTGGATGAGCCATGAGTTAGAAGTCACTGTAATCAGGGATGTGAGACACTGGAACTCAGAGTCAGATTCCAAAAAGATAGATGCTGAGTTGTCTCAAATGCTCCTGAGAAGAAAAGAAAAAGGCACGAGAAACGTGGATTTACTTTCTGTTGGATAAGCAATACCCTTCCCTCCAGCAAAATCTATGTAAATAACTTTGATATAAAACACCCCTGGGACTTCCCTGGTGGCGCAGTGGTTGAGAGTCTGCCTGCCAATGCAGGGGACGCGGGTTCGAACCCTGGTCTGGGAAGATTCCACATTGCCGCGGAGCGGCTGGGCCCGTGAGCCACAACTGCTGAGCCTGCGCGTCTGGAGCCTGTGCTCCGCAACAAGAGAGGCCGCAATAGTGAGAGGCCCGCGCACCGCGATGAAAAGTGGCCCCCGCTTGCCGCAGCTAGAGAAAGCCCTCGCACAGAAACGAAGACCCAACACAGCCATGAATAGATAAATAAATAATAAATAAATAACTTTTTTAAAAAAATAAAATAAAATAAAACACCTCTGAAAGAAACTGACCTTCTAACAGATAAATGGAGCCTTTGAGGAATTTTCTTAAGACTTTTAAGGAAGCTTGGAGAGTCCGGAGAAACGCTCTCTGCCCCACCCTCGCTGGATTAAGGAGCGCCATGTGTGCGGGCGTGCACATGCGTGCGGGCGTGCACGCACACGCGCACATGGACCACACCCCTTCCTCAGTGGTTCACTGGATTGCCCCGCTTTTATGTTGAGGACTCCGGGACGAGGAGCGGAGGGATTCAGGGGGACGAGAACCGGCGGTGGGATTCAGGACCTACGCTTCCGCGGCTGTCCTCCGCACACTTGGAGGCCTCCGCCCCCTTGCGTCAAGCTCTTTGGCGGCTGAATAGCCCAGGCCCAACCCCCTGCCACTCTGGCCTGGCAAAAGTGTCCTGCACAGACCTTTCAGCCCCAAAGCTCCTTGGATCCTTTCTCCATTAGAGCTGAAAACAGCCTTCATTTGGAGAGTGGGAGTTAGAGGGGCTGGGATCTGGGTTGTGCCCAAGAATTCCCAAGAGACCCCCTTGAGTTCAACCTGCATGTAATGGTAAGAGGACGTGTGGTCCCCAAGGACCCTCAGCCCCCAATTAAATACCTTCCCGCAATCCACTGAGTCTGGAAATCCCCCATGAGAGCTAAGGCTCAGTCAGTACACCAGGGGGATGTGATAAATCACGTCAAAACATTCTCTGTAAAGTACAAACCACTCCTCTCTGAGGTCATTGGCTCCTTTCCCTCACCCCTTGACCTCCCTTTCTCAACGATGGTACCTTTTTATCCTTCAGGCCAGAGGTTAAATGCCACCCCTCAGAGAGGCCTTCCTTGTCCACTCTATTCTAAGCCCCTCCTGCGAATGTGATCGTGGCTCCTTGTGCATGCCCTTCATGACCCCCCTCTGTGCTGGGGTCAGGACTCTGGTGTGAGTATCTCCCCATTCAACTCTAAGCTCCCTGAGAGAGGAGATCATGCCCATCTTGCTCACCTGAACTGTGACCATGCCCAGCAAAGTGCCTGGGGCATAACAGGCTCTTCATGAATATTGTTAAATTCATTCATTCATTCATTCACCAATAAAGATTCTTCTCCAGACAAGGTGTTGACCACTGGGTAGAAGGAGCTAGGACAGTGTGGTATGTTAACACCACTCATGCCAGGATCAATCCTCCTGGTTTCATGCCCCAGAAGGTAAATGACCATGCCCGCAACCCAAGCGTGTGATACTCACTCGTGATTTTCCCTGTGGCTAATGCAAGAATATGGCACTCTTAGCATGGTATGACCTTGTATCCAAAGCCATAATAAATCCCAGGTAATGTGGTTTGCTAAAGGCAGTTGTTGCAACCAAATAATAAGGCTAGAATTTCAGAGGAAATTCTTTAAATTCTATAGAATATGGATAGGAGCCCAGGAATCTGGGAAAGCCCAGTTTTAGGGCTTCTTCCAACTTGTAGGATCTCCACTTGGACAGGCTGGTAACCAGCATCAACATCTCAGTGCCTCTCTAATGTTGGGGCCCAAGCTGATATCAGCTCGTATCTTTTGCTGAGACCTCTCTCCTCTAAGTGCAAGGCTATAAAATGTAATTCGCACCAGACACATCTAAGTGTCCATGCTTAAAGACAGACCTCAGTTAAACTAACCCAGAGGGAAGGGAAGAAGGAAAGAAAATAGGAAAGATTAAAGAGAAACAGCACCGATAGGTTCTTGAAAAGGTCAGACGACAAACTTGACTGAATTTGCCTGTTACCTCGGATGGGGCCTCTACCCCCTGCTGCCTGAGGAGCTAAGGGGCAAAAATAACTGGAATTCTCCATCCCACCCCCATTTCACTGCACTGCTCCATTTTCCTCTGTCTTGCTTTTGTCCTCCACTTGGATTAATAAGCAGGAAGCCCGGTCTTCTAAAACATGTGTAAAACCACAGTGTAACCTAGAAATTGAAGAACAGAGCTCAGTAAATCACTCTGAGACAACCCCTAGGTCATGACTCATGTACCTAAGTCCAAATACTCAATCTGCAGTGGCCCTTCCCCCTCAGAGGACATGTTAAATCAGCCAAACACAAACAGGCTTCTTAATTTAGCAGGCAGTTAGAACACAATAATAACCATGCCTCCAATGTGAGAACTATTCCAAATAAATCTTAAAGTATATTAAGTTTGGGCCTATCAAATATTAAAGCTCAACAGGCTTCATTAATTTCCTGAAGTGTACTTGTTTATACAAACTGAACGTAAATTCTGTTTGGGTGATAATCTCTTTGAATCCCTAAACCCCACTTTCGGTTTTCAATCTTGGACAGACAAAGGAAGAAAACTAAATTACTCAACTTTGATCCCCAGACGTCTTGGCAACTTGGGGCTAACTGAAAGTTTCAGATGGGATTCTCATTTGTCTTCCTCCAAATCTCCAAGTTCCCTGGAAGGTTTCCGGATGATCAACTAATATGGTACAAACTCCATGGAGCACAACTCAGTGGGGTCTTGGCCAGGTTTTAAAAACAGTAACATCAGACGCTTTTAAAGAACTTAAGGATTTTTTTTCTTTTCTTCTCCTACTTTTTTTCCTTAATGTGGCACTTGTATGCAACATTCCTCAGCTGGATCTAAGCAACTGCAAACAACTAAAAGGCATTTTAAACCTTATTAATAAAGCTGCTTGTCTTACTGAAAATACAAGCGAGTAACAGTGGCCTCTAAATTTAACCCATTAACATCTGAGCCATTCCAGCTTCAAATGTGTATGAAATGTCACAGAAATTATAAACAGGAAAACATCTAGGCAAAAACACAGGGAAACCAGTGAGGCAACTCCAAGGTGTTTTGTGGAAAATTTGTATTCTCTTCACCCAGACCTCAACACAAAACGCTTTTGACAAAGTAAAGTAACATTTTATTACTACTGAGACTTTGACCATAAATTCCACATGTGGAGTGCACTATTTTCCTGAACAAATTAGACCTAAGTAACTTCCAATCAAAGCAGAATAAGGCTGATTCTCTCTGTCTCCCTATAAAATCTTCAACCAAGGCTCAGATTTTAACTTTTTTTTTACTTGAAATTTATTTTTTTATTATGTAAGTTTCAGATATACAGCATTATTGTTCAACATCTGTATACACTAAAGAGTGATCACCACCACTAGTCTAGATACCATCCATCACCATGCGGTCGACCCCCTTCACCCATTTCACCCACCCCACAACTCCCTTCCCTCTGGTAACCACTAAACTGTCCTCTTTATCTATGAGTTTGTTTTTGTTTTATTTTGTTTATTCTTTGGTTTGGGGGTTTTTTTGGTGTTGGTTTGTTTTTTTTTTTTAAAGATTCCATGTATAAGTGAAATCATATATTTGTCTTTCTCCATCTGACTTTTTCACTTAGTATAATACACTCAAGGTCCATTCATGTTGTCACAAAATGGTAGGATTTCATTCTTTTTATGGCTGAGTAGTATTCATTGTATATATGTACCACATCTTCTTTACCCATTCATCCACTGATGAACACTTAGGCTGTTTCTGTATCTTGGTTATCACAAATAATGCTGCAATGAAGACAGAGGTGCATATATCTTTTCAAATTAGTGTTTTCATTTTCTTTGGATAAATACCCAGAATTGGAATAGCTGGGTCATATGGTAGTTCTATTCTTAATTTTTTGAGGAATCTCCATACTGTGGCAGCACCAGTTTACATTCCCACCAACAGTGTACTAGAGTTCCCTTTTCTCCACATCCTCTCCATTTGTTATTCCTTATTTTTTCAATAGCCCTTCTAACAGGTGTGAGATGATACCTCATTATGGTTTTGATTTGCATTTCCCTGATAACTAGTGATGTTAAACATCTTTTCATGTGCCTTTTGGTCATCTATATGTCTTCTTTGGAAAAATGTCTATTCAGATCCTCTGCCTATTTTTTAATCAGGTTGTTTGGTTTTTTGTTGTTGAGTTGTATGAATATTTACATATTTTCAATATTAACCCCTTATCAGATATATGATTTGCAAATATCTTCTCCCATTCAGTAGGTTGCCTTTTCATTTTGATGATAGTTTCCTTTGCTGTGCAGAAGCTTTTTCATTTGAAGTAGTCCCATTTGTTTAGTTTTGCTTTTATTTCCCTTGCCTTTGGAGGCAGATCCACAAAATCATCACTAAGACTGATGTCAATGAAGTGACTGCCTATGTTTTCCTCCAGGAATTTCATGTTTTTAGGTCTTACATTCAAATCTTTCATCTATTTTGAGTTAATCTTTGTGTATGGTATAAGATAGCAGTCTAGATTTATTCTTTTGCATGTGGCTATCTAGTTTTCCCAACACCATTTATTGAAGAGACTATCTTTTCTCCATTGTATGTTCTTTGCTCCTTTGTCATAGATTAATTGTCCATATTTCTGGGCTCTCAATTCTTTTCCATTGTCTATGTGTCTGTTTTTGTGCCAGTACCATAATATTTTGATTACTATAACTTTGTAGTATAGTTTGAAATCAAGGAGTGTGATACCTCCAGCTTTGTTCTTCTTTCTCAAGATTGTTTTAGCTATTCAGGGTCTTTTGTGGTTTCATACAAATTTTAGAATTTTTCGTTCTAGTTCTGTGAAATATGCCATTGGCATTTTGATAGAGATTGAATCTGTAGATTGCTTTGTGTAGTATGGATATTTTAACAATATTAATTCTTCCAATCTATGAGCACAGACTATCTTCCCATTTTTTGGTATCTTCTTCAATTTCTTTCATCAGTGTCTTATAGTTTTCAGTGTACAGGTCTTTCACTTCCTTGGTTAAATTTATTCCTACATGTTTTATTCTTTTTGATGCAATTGTAAATGGGATTATTTTCTTAATTTCTCTTTTTAATAATTCATTATTAGTGTATAAAAACATCACCAATTTCCATACATTGATTTTGTATTCTGCAAGTTTACAGAATTTATTCGCTCTAACAGTTTTTGGTGAAGACTTCAGGATTTTCTATGTATCATGTCATCTGCAAATAGTGACAGTTTTATTCCTTCCTTTCTGACTTGGGTGCCTTTTTTTGCCTAATTACTGTGGCTGGGACTTCCAATAGTATGTTGAATAAAAGTGGTGAGAGTTAGCACCTTTGCCTTGTTCCTGGTCTTAGAGGAAAGGCTTTCAGCTTTTTGCCATTGAGCTTGATATTAGCTGTGGGTTTGTCATATATGGCCTTTACTATATTGAAGTACATTTCTTCTATGCAAACTTTATTGAGAGTTTTTATCATAAATGGATGTTGAATTTTGTCAAATTTTTTTCTGCCTCTATTAAGATGATCATGTGATTTTTATTCTTCATTTTGTTAATGTGATGTATCACTGTGATTGATTTGAAGGTGTTGAACCATCCTTGCATCCCTGGAATAAATCCCACTTGATTGTGATGTATGATCCTTTTAATGTATCGTTGGATTCAGTTTGCTAATATTTTGTTGAGGATTTTTACATTCATGATCATCAAGGATATTGGCCTGAAATTTTCTTTCTTTGTTGTGTCCTTGTCTAATTTTGGTGTCAGGGTAATGCTGGCTTTGTAAAATGCGTTTGGGAGTTTTCTCTCCTCTTCAATTTTTGGAAGAATTTCAGAAAGATAGATATTAAATCTTCTTTGAATGTTTTATAGAATTAACCAGTGAAGCTGTCTGGTCCTGGGCTTTTGTTTGTTGGGAGCTTTTTGATTACTGTTTCAATCTCCTTATTAGTACTTAGTCTATACAGATTTTCTAACTCTTCATAATTCAGTCTTGGAAGATTGTATGTTTCTAGGAATTTATCCATTTCCTCTAGGTTGTCCAATTTGTTGGAATATAATTGTTCATAGTAGTCTCTTATGATCCTTTGTATTTCTGTGGTATCAATTGTAATTTCTCCTCTTTCATTTCTGATTTATTTGAGCCTTCTCTTTTTTTCTTATTTAGTCTAGCTAATGGCTTGTCAGTTTTGTTTAACTTTTCATAGAAGCAGCTTTTAGTTTCGCTGATCTTTTCTATTCCTTTTTAGCCTGTATTTCTCATTTCCACTCTGATCTTTATTATTTCGTCCTTCTTCTAATTTTGGACTTTATTTGTTCTTCTTTTTCTAGTTCCTTTAGGTATAAAGTTAGATTTCTTATTTGGAATTTTTCTTGTTTCTTGAAGTAGCCCCATATTGCTGTGAACTTCCTTCACAGAACAGGTTTTGCTGCATCCCATAGATTGTGGTATGTCATGTTTCTGTTCTCATTTATCTTTAGGTATTTTTTTATTTCTCCTTTGATTTCTTCAATAACCCATTGGTTATTAAGTATCATGTTGTTTTTTTTTTTTTTTAATTTATTTTATTTATGGCTGTGTTGGGTCTTCGTTTCTGTGCGAGGGCTCTCTCCAGTTGCGGCAAGCGGGAGCCACTCTTCATCGCGGTGCGCGGGCCTCTCGCTATCGCGGCCTCTCTTGTTGCGGAGCACAGGCTCCAGACGCGCAGGCTCAGCAATTGTGGCTCACGGGCCCAGCCGCTCCGCGGCATGTGGGATCTTCCCAGACCAGGGCTCGAACCTGCGTCCCCTGCATTGGCAGGCGGATTCTCAACCACTGCGCCACCAGGGAAGCCCCATGTTGTTTAATCTCCACATTTTTGTGGGTTTTCCTGATTTTTTTCTTGTGATTAATTTCTAGATTCATACCATTGTGGTCAGGGAAAATGTTTGATATGATTTCAGTCTTCTTGAATTTATTGAGACTTGTCTTGTGACCTGAAATATGATCAATCCTGGAGAATGTTCCACATGCACTTGAGAAGAATGTATGTTCTGCTGCTTTGGGATGGAATGTTCTGGATATATCTATTAAGTTCATCTAGTATAATATGTTGTTTAAGTCCACTGTTTCTTTACTAATTTTCTGTTTGGTTGTAGTTGGTAAAAGTGGGAGTGTTAAAGTCCGCTACTATTATTGTATTGCTGTCAATTTCTCCCTTTAAATTCATTAGTAGTTGCTTTATAAAGCTTGATGCTCCTATGTTGGGTGCATATACATTTATACATATGTAAATGATAATTTACTATTATCACTATGTAATGCACATCTTTGTCTTTTATTACAGTCTTTGTTTTAAAGTCTAGTTTGTCTGATATGAGTATAGCTACTCCACTATTTGTACTCTTCCCTGAGGCAGGGCAAACTCTGCAGGGTGATTTTTACACCAGGTCTCACTGCAGGTTAGGCTGAGGCTAGAACAGCACCTGAAATCTCACCCTGTCCTGCTTCCCCCCACTCCCTTACTTGTCTTCCCTGGGAGGACATCCCTAATAGTCACTTCACATGAAGACATGTGAAGGAACCCAACCTGAGACATGAGGAAAGTGCCAATGATGGTTCCTGGTTTGATTTTAACCTAATTAGGCCTAAGTAACATCAAACCAAAGCAGCATAAGGCTGACACTGACTATCCCTCCTACCTCCACTCCCACCCCATACCTCAAAAAACACAAGACTCACATCTACCTCACTGCAGCAAGAACATCCAGAAGCGTTGGCCCCAATCATGGCACATTGAAAGAACTAGAATGGCTTTTCACAGTTAGTGTTCTCTTCACTCTGGAGCCCCATAGAACCTCAACAGCCACAGAGGAGAGAGGCACCAGTTGCCTTAAGCAAGAGTAATATTCAAAATACTTAACAACAGCATGGCATAGGTACCAACCAATTAGAATGGATGGCAGCTATAAACAATCAGTATCCCTTGGTTCTCTAACTCTTGGTCATAAAGAAGATAACTCTCTATAACTGTAGACTATTAGAGCTTCAAGACAACATTTTAAACTTCTTTGTCACTTCCCCAGTGCCAGGTTAAAATAATCCCAGATTTGTCATTTACTATTTGGGTGCCCTCAGACAAGTTATTTAATTTTCTGAGCCTTTGTTTGTTCTTTTGTAAAATAGAATAATAATAGTACCCTTAATAGGGTTGTTATGAGCATTAAATGAGGTAATGCATATAAACATTAGTAGGGGTAAGCTAAAGGAATACAAATGTAGGCCTTGAAATTTATGCCTCAAACACAAAATATTTCTTGTGCACATGGTAGACCTAGGAACGTGAACGTGGTTGGCATTGATCTAACTCTACATGGTGATTCAGGAGCCCAGACTCATCCATCTTGTGGCTCTAGAGACATGTTATCATCTGCATCCAGCAGCAAAGCGAGAGGGTGATGAAGATGCATACTCATTCTTTTAAAGGGCTCAGCCTGGAAGCAGCATGCGTCACTTACCCCCACAGTGCCATGGAGGGACATGATTATACTTCACTGCAAGAAGGTCTGGGAAATGTAATTTAGCCACAGGCCTGGTTACAGCCATATTACTGTAGGAGAAGCAGGGACTGAATCCTGATAACCAGTTTGCATTCTCTGCCCCAGAACTCAATAAACATAAGCTGTTGTTGTCATTATTGTTCTTTGTGTTAGGTAAGCCAGTAGGTGTTTGCTGCTTGCTTGAATGATTCAGTAAAAAAGAAGAAGAATGAAGAAAGAAAATGGATGCTGCAGGGTAGAAATGAGAATAGAGATGAGTTGAGAGAAGGATGTGTCAAGGAGTGGTACACAAAATGCAAGTTAGAGAGGGAGCAGCTCACGCCCACTGCATCAGGAGATGCTGCAACCAGAATCTTCCTTTCCTGGTACTTTCTGCCAGGAGCCTGAAACATGCACACAACCAGGTCCTCCAATGGTGACGGCACCCAGACAGTCTGATAGTCCCATTATGAACATCACACTCACAGAGTGGCAGAAAAACCCTTTCTTGCCTTAAACTCCAGGTTGTTTTAAGTATTCAGTCTGAACTAATTGGCATTCTCAGTTTTGCGTGGGTTAAGGGCCAGAGGAAAAAGTCTGCCACTCTAACTATACCCGAGGAGTGTGGTAAATTCTCCTGGATGGTAATTAGCCTCCTGCTTCTTTACTCTGCCCATACAGTATTTTCAAATCAATTGCTCAGCATTAGTGATTCTGCTGGGATTGATTTAAGAGTCTAATATGAAGTCTCAGCCCCTCTGTACAGGTTAATTACACGTGGTCTTATACATTCTAATTTAAAATACTGCCTTTGCAATTATCATCAGCACTAAAACGGAGCACTAGTAATGAATCTGGGCTCGAATTTTTTTCCAGAAGTAATGAACTGAAAAACCAGAATGACTTTTAATTTCTTTGGCACTTACCATTTCAATCTCTCTTCTCTTTTGTGAGAAAGATAAATCAGGGTCTCTTCCTTATTTCAGATTGTTGCAAAAACAGGCAAGATTGCCTTAAAGAAAGCAGAAGCTTTTGAGTTTAAAACAGCCAAGACTTGACTGGGTTTTATGTGTAAATGTATGTATTTGGCAAACACATATATGGTATTGTTCTAGAGCTTTATAAATATTAACAACCCTATAAGGTACTGTGTTAGTTATTTATTGGTTTAAAACAGCAAACATTTATTATCCCACAGATTCTGTGGGTCAGGATTTGGGGAGAAGCTTAGCTGGGTGGTCTGGCTCATGGTCTCTTATGAGGATCAAACTCTCGGCCAGAGCCGCAGTCACCTGGGGCTAGAGGATCCACTTCCAAGTTCACTCATGTGGTTGTTAGCAGACCTCTTTCTCCCCTCGTGAGCCTTTCAACAGACAGCCTGAGTGTCCTTGTTTCATGGCATCTGGCTTCCCCTAGGCAAGCCTAAGAGAAGGAGAGGCAGAGAGAGAGAGAGACAGTAGAGACAGAGAAGAAATACAGGGAACAGTATCTTTGAAGCCACAGTATCTTTTATAACCTAATATTGAAACAATATACCATCACTTCTGCTGTATTCGGTCACACAGACAACTCCGGTACAATGTAGGAGGGCCTACACGAGAGTGTGAATACCAGTAGGTGGGGCTCATTGGAGGCCTGATGGTTACCACAGGTAAGTAGTATTATTGCTGATTTACAGATGAGGCAGTTGAGGCAAAAATAGATGAAGTCACTTGCCCAAGGTCACTGTTAATAAATGGAAGAGCCAAGATTGGAATCTGGCTGGACATTCTGTCTCTAGAATCCAAGCTCTGAACAACTACTCACGTGCAAAATATGTGAACCATTTAACATATGGTTCAAATGCAGCTTATAGGCCAGCCAGTAGTGTTTGTTCTAAATTAATAGGTGATAGAGAACTTTTGCTGAGGATGAAAGATCTAAACTACTCAGTATCATCAAAAAAATGCTCCTTCATGTCCCCAGCCTCTGTTGTGTGAGGGAAAATATTCCCATTTCCTGGGAATTCCTTACTTTCTTGGAAAATCAAGAGAACAGCCTTCACTATCACCATATTCTTTCTAGATATTGTACATCACACTGCACCACTAATACATTTCTTCCTATTCAAAACTCTGAGGAGACAGGACCCCTCTAATCAGTCAGCTCTATGTAAGGACACTGCTTGTGCTAACATCCATTGTTAATCACACTCACCCTTGTCAACTGAAAAAAAAATGCACAACATGAGAATTGTGAGTTAAGTTTTATTTGGGGCAAAACGAGGACTATAGCCGGGGAGACAGCATTTCAGATAGCGCTGAGAAACTGCTCCAAAGAGACAGGGGAGAAGGTCAGTGTTAAATATGATTTTAGTGAAGGGGGTTACATGCAGTCAAGCACACATTTTGGCAGAGGTTTGCTGCTGGTCACAAGGAGCAAACATCACCATTAATGATTTAGTGCTTTTGTAGATATGAGGAGATGCAAGAATTGGGTTCATAAAATCTTCTCTTGAAAATATCTATCTGAAGGCCTGTTCTGCCAGCTTTTCCCAGAGCACAGAGTACCTCCTTCCTGATTTCCACCCTGAACTCCTTTCAGGGGGTGTTGAAGGTCAGCAGCTGCAGAGGCTCATGATTTAATCCTTGTGGAGGTAGATGGCAAGTGCCAGTTTGCAGTTGGCACCCTTCACATCCAAGGGCCACACTGCCCAGTCCTTCCAGGGGTCCCTGTCACCAGCCCTGGCTGCTATGCACATCTGAGCATCTGAACACCTCTGACATTGTGGAGCGCACTGGATTGCAGACCTGGGTCCAACAAGGATTACACATCAGGGGGTCTCCCACTGGACTGTAAAAGGGATTTTGCTAGGCAGTATTCCAGGCACTTCACAGGTATTATTTCATTCAATTCTCCTATATCCGATAAATATAATAATGATAATCATAACTCAAAGCTGGAAGAGGTTGCCAGGCTCTGTGCTAAGTGCTTTATATACATTAATTTGTTTTATTCTCACAGAGATCTGAGAGGTCAATTTGATTTTTGTTCCCATATTACAAATCAAGAATCAGAAGCTCAGAAAGGTTAAATGACTGGCCCAAAGTCACACAGAGCTGTGATTCAGAATTAAATATGATTTACTCCAAGGTCCGTCTTCTTTCCATCTGGACAAGGAGGTACAGGAACTAGGGCCTGGTCCTCCATTTTCGTGCAGGGCAGCTGGGTGCTAACCCCACCTACCCTGGGGTCTCTCCTTTCACATCCAAATGGTCCATCAGAGGATTTTTCTAAACAAAGAGAATTCCTTCTCTAGAAGAGACTCTGGGGCCAGGTGTGAAGATGCTTTTTTTTGAAACTTGTCTCCACTAGCAAATAAAACAATATATCAGGAGGTTTGCAAGCCTTCTTAAAGGATCAGATAATAAATATTTCCAGCTTTACTTCTGGGCCATATGGCCTCTCTCACAACTCCTCAACTCTGCCATTATAGCAAAAGCAGCCACGAAAATTCATCAATTAATAAGCACGGCTGTGTTCCAATAAAACTTTATTTATGGACACAGAAATGTGAATTTCATATGATTTTTCTCAAGTCACGACATATTCTTTTTTCTTTCAACCACTTAAAAATGTAAAATCCATTCTTAGCCCACAGGCCCCGCAAAAACAGATGGCCATGGTTTGCTGACCCCTGCGATATGCCACAGAGGAAGTCAGAAACTCTCCCAAGGAGGTAAGGGACTCACATTTTATCAAATCATCAAAAAGCCACTTCTTAGGAAACATACTGTCTAGAGGGATTGTTTTGAGCATAAATGCGCAGGGACAAAATCAAGTGGATGAAGTAATTCCTCACTTTTCACACTCTTCCTGAAAGACTGGCTGGGAAAAATCTATGAGGGTGCGAGGTGAACTCACCAGATCATGCCTTTATGACAGAGACTTGGATTTCCGCCTCTGTCTCCTGTTAGGTCAGAGCAGGGCTGAGCCCTGCTCATCTGTGTGTCCCCACACCATCCACTAGGGCTTCTCCTTGAACCTGAAACACACCCAGGGACCATATTGTCCAAGCCAGAGGAGAAGCCCAAGGCCTGGTAAGGATTTGTTTTTCATTTGGTGGGCCCTTTTATGTGAAAAGTTTAACAAGGTATAGAAATCAAATCACATTTAGTTAAATATTCGTAAAGAATCTTATTTTAAAAGAATAAAATTATATGAAATTGAGTCTATACTGGAAAATGCGGGACATAGAACCACCATGAATATGCAGGTTTTCCAAAAATGTTAAATTAACAAAGAAAGAAGGAAGGAAGGGAGGGAGGAAGGGAGTGAGGGAGGGAATAGGGATGGAGGATGGAGGCAGGCAAGGAAGGACAGAAGGAAAAGGCAGAATAGAGACTATTTCCTATTAGGCTCTTTGCTAATGAATTCAATAATTTATTTAATAGAGAGCTGCTAGCTAATACAGTAAAAGTCCATGATTCACTCCATGTCCCTTTTGAGTAATTTTCCAGAAATACCATCTTCACTTCCTGTTCAACTACCTTTTATAATAATAAGGGAAATTATTCATATTTACGTAGAAGTCTAGGAAATCACCTTTTAGAATTTTAAGAAAATCAAGATTACGTTCAGTCTTTTCATTCAATGTGTTCAACTGCCCCTGGAACACAGGATAAGATAAACAGGCTTCACACAATACACAGTATAAGTGTCCATGACAATGGGACCAACCCCACTAGACACTGGGTTTAGGAGGGCAGGGACTGTCTTATTCGTTTTTGTACTCTGGGGACCTGGAACTAGAAGTCGTTTGATAAATGTTTGTTGAACAAATGAAAAGTAAATGAGGGAAATGTTTCACCTTAAAAGAATTAAAACCTGTTTCTTAACAGTGCAATAGCACTTGAACAAGGCAAGTGTTCCAGGGAGATAAGAGCCACCCGGGAGAACTGAGCAGCACAACACCAAAGATGAGTGTTGCAAATGTCAGGGAGCAAAGCCAGAGGGGTATTCCTATGCATAGAACAAATGCTCCCCATAGGAGATGACTTGATGATAATCCAACTAAACTCGCCTCTTTGCCTAATGTGAGAAAAGAAAACCTTAAATTGCCCCAGGCTTAAACAGGGCTGAGTTAGAATCAACGTTTTCCAGTAGAAGGAGAAAAGCAAGGGAGTCAAAACACCACTGTCATATCAAATTTGGAGTTCCTGTCAAAGATTCTGTTTTAATTTTGCAAAGAAAATTAGAGCAGGCCACCAACATTAAAAATGAGACGCCTGTTTCTGAGTTTGTGTCTAGGTTGTTCCTCCAGCTAATAGTCAACTCATCTCAGCCAGAATGATCTGATGCTTTTCTGACCTCCTGACCTTCCCTGAGTCTCAGTCGGTGGCCACCAAATAAACACTGGTCAGAAACGGAAGAACCATTAGGTTCTCTGTGGTAGACACCAGAGTGATTTTCCAATCAGGGCACCCACAGGGTGGGAAAGGTGAGTTTTGTCTTAAGGAAGAGACACACACCTTGTGCAGTTGTTGATCTGAGCACCAAGTGAATCCTCACCTCCCTCAAGTCTGCCAAACCACCTTGGCAGATGGGAAGATGTTGCACATGAGGCCATGGGGCCGGTGCTCTGGTCTCCCCTGGAGCCTGGCTTTGGGACAGGAGGCACAAATAGGGCTGTTACTTTTTGCATTACGCACATCTATACAGCTTTTTTTTGTACAAGTGCGAGTTTCGTTTATCAAGGTATAAGTTACTTTCTAGCCATATGATCTGAGACAAATTATTTCCTTTTCCTCACGGGGTAGTTAAGAGACATGGCGAGTCTGTCTGGCTAATCCCCAAATCCATTTCTTCTTCTTCCTAGGTGCATGGCTAGACTACAGTTCCCAGCGTCCTTTGAGTTAGGTGTGCCCATGTGACTGAGTTCTAACCAATGGGAAGTGAGTGGAAGTGATATACGCCACTTCCAGATATAGGCAATAAAACCATTCACTGTGTTCCTCCATGTTCTGCCCCCTCTACTATCTTCTTGCAGACAAGCACACTGACCTTGGAAGTAATGTGTTGAAGATGACAGAGCCACAGGACAGGAAATCTCTAGGCTCCTGATGACTCCTCGCATGACAACCACCTACCTCAGACATTGTATCAGTTGACTAGGGCTGCTGTGACAACGTGTCGCAAACTGGGTGGCTTAAACAACAGAAATTTATTGTCTCACAATTCTGGAGGCTAGAGGTCCAAGATCAGAGTATCAGCAGAGTTGGCTTCTTCTGAGGCCTCTCTCCTTGGCTTGCAGACAGCCGGTTACTCTCTGTGTCTTTACATGGCCTTCCACCTGTGCTTATCTGTGTCCTAATTGCCTCTTCTTATAAGGACATCAGTCGTATTGTATTAGTGCCTGCCCTAATGAACTCATTTTACTTATTAACCTCGTTAAAGACCTTCTCTCCAAATATAGTCACATTCTGAGGTACTGGGGGTTAGGTCTCCAACATATGGATTTTGAGGGGACATAGTTCAGTCCATAACACGTGGCCTAGCCAACATCAATGGGACAGGGACGTAGACTCCACCACCATAGGATAGGTGGGAAAAGATGCAAGAACTGTGAGCGAAATAATATAATCTGCCACTGGAGACAATGATGACGCATTGTTATAGATGAAACTATAACACAACAGGGTAAAATCCAAAGGTATCTGGCATGGGAACCCCACCAAAATCTGACCCCTGAGGACCTGTCTTTCCTCATCTCAGCTTTCCTGGAGAATAGTGTTGAACCCCTGTACAAAGGGGCAGTGACAAGAGCCACGTGATGTAGTAAAATCAGATATGCCTAGATTCCTAAGATCTGTTACTTTCTACATGATACCCTGGTTTCTCATCCAGTGTGAACCAAAAACCATCTGTGTGATCCTGGGAAAATCATTTTCCCTCTCAGGATCTATAACCTGATTTCTAAGATGAGGAAACAGATTCTAAAGTCCCTAGGATTCTTTGACCCGATTTCTTTTCTTTGCGATGTGTGTTGCACAGAACATTAGTCTCAAGAGATGCCATGCAAATAAATGTTTCCATGAACAAATACACTTGGAAAACACTGCATACAGTATCCCTTCCTTAGAATACCAAAGGTTATGAGAAGTCCTACAACTTAAAAAGTTTTTACTTCAACTGTTTCCCAGATGTATTTAGCTTAAGAGTTTCTCTTTCTGCCTCTTGTAACATGGCCCAGAACTGATGAACTAACTCCTTCAGTACATACAGACTTGGAGAATTAGATTTTTTAACAAATATGTCCTGTTTCTTCTCCCTGCACCCAGAGAATATGATGCTCTGTGGATTCTTCCATCTAAGCCCGAAAGTCCCACAGACCATGATGCGGTTACCTCACGCAGGCCCCCCCACATGCTACAATTCAATCTTCACCATCTTCTGAAAGCTCCACAATCAGGGCAGCAAAGGACCAGGCATCACACGCCCCCACTGGTGCAGGGGGACTCCCAATGCACGTAGTCCCAATGTTACTCAAAGGAGTTTTGCACCTCCTTCTGGGGGATTCTCTGCAGACTCTGTAGCATGTTTTCAAAAATACCTTCAGGAATGGCATATCTTTATCCTTTGTGGGAGAGATTTGAGTTTTGGAAACAATAAGTGTCTACTGGAGCCAAGTTTAGTGAATGACTTGGGCAACAAAGCTGAAAAATGATATTCTAAATCAAAAATGGAGAGTACAACTCACCTCATCCTTCAGTTGAGTCCTTTCTCATCTGGCTCCCAGGTCTCTGGAACAAGAATAGTCGTTCCCAGTGAGATCTCTCATGCATTCCAGAATCTCCCCACACCATATGCTGAGTGGTCTGTGGCTCCCTTGAATGGCGAACAATTATGTCCACTTGTTTGTTTTGTTCCTTTATGTGGCCCCTTGTCTGAGCAGAGATGCATAATCCAGTGTTTCTTGCACTGGGAGTTCTCATGGGGCCGTTCATGTTTCTGTTGCCAGCCATTGTTCTGAATTCAGAAGACTATCCCCAAAGTGAACATTCACATCTTTAATTGAGCCGTAGCCATTCTAATGCCTCCCTTTCTTCCCCTCTCCCCTTATCCCCTGCTCACGATCACTCTGCTTCTCTCTGGCTTTGATTGTTTTGTCTTTTAACACCATTCCTGTTATTCAGTAGTCAGTGTGCGACTTTCTCTTTCCTTCAAATAACATTTACTTGCTTTAACGTAACTTTTTCAAGGAGGCAAAGGAGTGTTCTTTGAAGATCCAAATTATACTCAAAGCTTGTCTCAACGTTGCTGAGATTTGTGCTGACTTTTAATAACCAGAACATGAAACAAAAGAAAGAAGTTTTATACCACCTTCTCTGAGAGCATTTTAACTGTGGCAATATAACAGATTGTCAGAGCTAGAAGGTAATGTAGAGGTCATAGATGCTTCGTGGGTTCCAAACTTCTTTAGCTGTGGAACTCATTGCAGACAGAAGCTCTCAAAATCCAAAATACTAAGCAAAAGCAATGAGGGTTTCTCAGGACAGTTCAAATCTTCTGATTGCCTTTAAATGTTTTATTGTTCACAGATCTGAAATAACTGAAGCTCCCTGCTTGTGGATTCTGATCACAGCTTAAAAACACAGTTATTTTACTGATGACAAAAGTGAGGCCCAGAGAGATTCAACTAGTACCTGACAGAGCAAGAACTAGAAACTTCACCTCCTGGTTTCCACACCAGGCATAGACCTAAATCCTGCTGTGCATCTGAAACACTGGAGGGCTGGTTAGAAAGAGATGTGGGGACTGCAGGCTCTGAGGATTCTGATTCAGTAGGTTTGGAGTGAGAACTTGGAATCAGCATTTTTAAAAACTCCCTGGGAGTCTGATGGAGATCCAGGTTTAGGAATCACTGATCTGTACCATCCGAACCTCCATGTTCGGGCACCAAAGGGCAATTGATTATTCTTAGAAAAACAAACAAACCCAGAGAAGAGCCTACATTTGCTCGTGATATGAGCATCACTGCAAATGATAAAGTAGGATGAACTGAGTCTGTTAGGATGAACTGAGTCTGTTTTAATCAGGTCCAAAAATTAATTAGTGGGTTAAATGAATTATTTACAAAGTTCCACTCAGAAAGAATATGACCAATGTTCTGTATCCCTGGATAATTGCTTGGCATTTTATGGGCATAATCCCTGAACAATATTTTAAGATTGATCATGCTTTGCCTTTTACAAAGTGGCTTTCCATGCATTATTTTTTTTTAATTTATTTAATTTATTTATTTTTGGCTGCATTGGGTCTTCGTTGCTGCGTGCGGGCTTTCTCTAGTTGTGGAGAGCGTGGACTACTCTTCCGTGCGGTGCGCGGGCTTCTCATTGTGGTGGCTTCTCTTGTTGCAGAGCACAGGCTCTAGAGTGCAGGCTCAGTAGTTGTGGCACATGGGCTCAGTAGTTGTGGCTCACGGGCTCTAGAGCGCAGGCTCAGTAGTTGTGGCGCATGGGCTTAGTTGCTCCGTGGCATGTGGGATCTTTCCGGACCAGGGTTCGAACCCGTGTTCCCTGCATTGACAGGCAGATGCTTAACCACTGCGCCACCAGGGAAGCCCGCATTATGTTTTTGAGTCCACTCAAGTCCAACCCCAAATATATGGGTAAAGCAGGTCTTATTTTCCCTTTTTTATAGACACTACAACTGAGATTCACAGAAGAGAAATTGCATACTGAGGAAACACAGCTAGTAGGGCTGTATCTAACACCAAACGCTTAAATTCTGAATCCAGTGTGCCTCCTTAATGCATCAAAAAATAATCCATATTACCAGATCTTCCTCTTTTCTGCTCACTCCAGCATAATCACAAATGGTTGTACAAAATGGGAAGCTCAATAACTCTAATAGCTATTAAAAAAACACTATTGATGCTCTCAGCCAGGACCTCATGATGTTTATTCTAATGTCCTCATTTACTACTACACTATCATTGTAAAATGAAAACCGTTCAACAGAATTGTATCCTTTGACTTTCTAAAAATCAATTTCTGCTTAGGCTAGGAAGTACAGTAGTAGGTTAAAACTCAAAAATGGGAAGATGCTACCTCACAAATTATACATCAACAACAACAATAAAAAGTCAATATTTATTTGAATTTTAAGAGGAAATAGAACTTGCTAGGAATCAAACTAAAAGGAAAGGCTGCTTAAGCAATGTGAGCTTTCGTACTTGGGTTACATTCAGGGAACCAGTATAGTCCTTGCCTGAGTAACTGGATGATATTTCTTCTCATCATGATCAGCTTTGCATGAACGGACTACACTGAGGATGTTGCAATTCGGTTGATTATTACTCTGGCTAAAGTCCTTGCTCCATTCCAGGGACTTATCATTTCAGTCACAAGGATGTTGCTGTTGTCACCGATTTCTTTTTAGACAAGAGAGGGAAGCAGCTTGCTTTGACAGAACTTTAGGACACCCCAGGTTTCCTGTATGTGCGGCCAGCATGGCCCCCTCCCCGGAAGTTGGGAAAATTCTCTGGGCACCAAAATCTTTACAATCAGCAGGGAGTTTCCTAGCCCTTCCAGTAAACCCCTCCAGGTCCCCCCCACCCCTTTCTTCTGATCTTTATCCTGTATCTCTGTATAATTGGTCCCCTTAAAAATAGTTCTAAGGGTCTTGCCCTGCCCAATATTAAAATGTACTGTAAAGCTGCAATAAGTAAAACAATGTGGCAGAGGTTCAGGAATAAACAAATAGATCTTAGTATCCACTTGTTAGCACACTGTTTCTCTCCCTCTCCCTCTCTCCCTAAATTTTCTGTAGGAATACTAGATCTCTTTGTCTCCCTTCTGAATACCTAAAGTTTAGAACAGGACTGGATCTGGGTAGTACTTCATGAGTACTTGTTGAATGATTGAAGGACAGGTAGGCACCCAGGTTCCAAATGGAAGAGGAAACATTCTCTGCAGAATCAAGGAAGTAAAGGAGACTAAAGGGAGAAGCTGAGTGATACCAAGGAAGTAAAGGAGACTAAAGGGAGAAGGAGTGGGGAAACCAGAGAAGAGGAATCAGAAGGAAAATGGCTAATAGGAGTTGGTGATGTTGTTATTTTTTAATGGGAAGTTATCCTTCCTGGGTCTCACTAATCTTTAGTAAAACCTCAGCTTAACAAACACATGCAAATATGCCACACTAACTATGAGGAGGAGAGGGGCTGGGCTTGGAGGAGCATTTTCCTTGAATTTGTATAACAGAAAAATATTCATGTATTCTAGGTGGGTATCTTTGACCCAGGGATTCTAAGATTCATTCTATGAAAATAATCAGCCAAATTCTAAAAAGATGTAAAAATGATGTAAAACACCCACCCACCCCCAGTTATTTATAACAGTGAAAAATAGGAAACAACTTCAAGGAGCATCAATACAAGACAGGTTAAGTAAGTTAATGTGTATCCTTACAACTGAATTCTATGTAGCTATTTAAAACATAGGATGTAGATTTTTACATATTGTTACAGAAACATATCCACGGAATATTGTTACGTGAAAAAAAGCAGCTCACAAGACTGTAGCGTGTGCAATATGAGGTGACCTTTGAAAAATATAAAGATAAATGTATAGGAAAAAGTCTAGAAGAATATTGACAGTGGTTAGTTCCGGGCAGTGGCATTTCCCCCCCAACTCCACCTCTTACAGAATTACTTACTTTTATAGAAACTATGTTCTTTTTTCAGAACATACAGCATTTCAGAAATACACTGAAATACATTTTTTGCAAAGAAAAATACAGTGACTTCTCCACCTAGCCATCCAGCTTTCCACATACAGAATTTTATTTCTTCCCACCAACTCTAAAAAATGTGCTCCATCTATTACAGTGCTGACGTTATAGGAGGATTCAAATACAGGCTCAGATTCAGTCGATTTTTTTTTCTCAGTCGATTTTAAGGCCAGAAGTAATTGCCCCTTTCTGTTGAATGCAGCATGCCTAGAGACAGCCAAAGATGGTATTTTAAACATTTAGATTAAATATTTGCAAAGTAATTGATGGAGTAAGTCCCATTTTGGAAGACTGTAACAGCTAAGTCACTAACTTGGAAATAGCTAGTTTAAGTCAAGAAACTTACAACTTAACTGTATCCAACGGAGGAAAAGGCCCAGGAGAAAACAGAAAAGATGTTTTGGCTTTGTATCTCTTACCAGCCAAACCAGCTCCTCTACCACGGTTATTACAACATTACAGCCATCTCTTCTGCTTGCCAGTGGGCTGTAACCAGTGGAGCAATTTCTCCCACCCACTCTCATCACCACCCCATAAAAGCATAGGGAGAAAAAAGGAAGCATAGGGAGAATGAAAGATGGGAAGGGAATGCAGGAATTTTCTTCCCTCTGTTCCCAGAACCAGCATCTCCAAGAAGAGAGAAGATTCCCAGAAAACGCAAAGCCTTTTTCTGGTTAGATGCCTTGAGAAAGAGGAAGGGAAGAAAGAAGAGGGGAAAGGAGGAAGAAGTTATCCATTCTTTCCCCAGAGACAACAATATCATGGCTGAATCGGTGTCAAGAGCAGAAATTGGCCTCACAAACACCGCAGATTTGAAAAACAGAATCGTCATCAGCTCATATGTTCCACCGATTTGATGTGGTTATAAAAGTAGAATAGCCTCCAGATAAAAACCTGGTTTCTGAGATCATGGGCCCTATGACAACAAAATTTCCCTTGAACAATTTAGACCCAGGTCTATGGAAAACACTTCACTTGCATAGTTTTTCCCGTGTATTAAAGGTTTTATTTCATCCACAATGAAGTTTGTTTTCTCCCAGAAAGAGATATGAGAGGTTTAATAAGGGAGTGGCTTTGCAGTGGTTTCTGACTCAGTTTATGGAGGCCAGTTTTTTCTGGCACACTGGGGACCAGGGACGCCTGCATTCATGGAGAAGGTCATCCTTCATGGATTTCCCATGAATCATCCTAGAACTGAGACTAGGGACACCCTTGGCACAAATTTCTGACCCCAGAGCTAACCCCTTCCACACGCTGCCTGAACCAGAGGTTGGAAGGACACAGTAAGTTATGAAACCTAAGAGCTCTGGAAATGCCCATGCAACAGAGTATTGTGAAGCCTCCCCTTTGGGAGTCCTTTGTCTTACGCTAGGCACTCAGGACCCTTTCGGAATCAAAACTTCTTCTCAGGAAATGACCTCATGTCAGTCATTCACACTTTAGTGAGAATTCAAATATCTCCTCTTCCAAACACATGTTAATTTATAGCCCTTCTAATTGTGAGAAAGACTCTTTTATTTCTTAGAGGAATCTCAAGCACATTTGATTAGACTCTTTTGCAAGTGGGAGTGAGAAGGAGGACTTTTCCAACTCCTTGAAATGTCACCATTTTCTGGGTGGATACTTAAAACAAACACGGCCCCGAAAGTAAAAAGACCACAGAAGCAGAGTTATCCTTTGCAAAACTGCTTCATGTTTATATCAGAAAGAAACCCATTTTCAAGCCATCTCTTTAAACAGTTGCCTCTCGCACAAACCAACCCCATCTCTGTTCCCTTATAACACGTCCCATTTCCCCCATGTTGACTGAGCACCCAGCTGGAATGGACCCCATCCTCAAGGAAATCGGTCTCATTGGCTGGAGAATAGACACAGTATGGTACAATCACCTGTAACTCTCAGCGATGGGTTGCATATTTACAATTATTTTAATTACACTTGAAAGGATAAAGATCAGGAACAGATGTCAGACATATAAATTAAAATTAATGATCATTTGCTAATGGAGTGAAGAACCATTCATCATTTTATTAAAACTAATTCTTAGGGCCATATGGAACCTTTTACAACGGAGCAAATCTTTACTCTCTTTAAAACGTTAAGATTTTGATTAGTAAAACGCAGAGAACAGTGTTGCCCAAATAAAATTTCCTCTTACTGAATGTTAGCAGTTATCAGTTAGTATGACAAACCAGATATGTTCCAGTAAAATAAGTGTACAAATGTTGACCAGAGTATGCTGTCCTTCCTTCCTTCATTTATTTATTTAACAAATGTTTATTGAGTGCCAAGTACCATGCTAGGGGTAGAGACACAATAGTGAACAGAAACTGAGGTGGCCCTGCCTTCCTGAGTCTAACCGTGTAAATGAAACAGATATTAATCAAATAATTACACTTACAAATGTAAAAGCTCAGCTATAAAAGGTGGTAAGCATGTGCAAAGGCCCTGTGACAGAGGGTATCCTGGAGCATGCAGTGAAAGGACCAGAGAGCTAGAGCGACTGGAAAAACAAGCCTGAGGCAGGACATGGTGTGAGGTGAGGTTGAAGAGGCAGGCGGGGGCCTATCAGCCACGACTGGAGTTTTATCTTTTCCTAAGTACAATGGGAAGCCAACAAAGGGTTTTAAGAAAGAGAGGGGCAGGGTCAGATTTGAATTTGGGGATCACTCTGGCTACCGTGTGGAGTCTAAATGAGAGGGTGGGAAGCATCAACAATGTCCCCACCACACACAGCCTTCACCCAAGCTCTCTCTCTCCATCCGCTCACACACACACACACACACACACACACACACACACACGTTCATTTAGGGAGCTTAAAGAGGGCATTGCCCCCACCTCCTCTCTCCTCAAAGCCTTTGCTCTCAACAGACACCAAATGCCCCTCCCCACCCAGCCTCTTCACCCCCCTCCTCCTTCCTCCCCTTCCTGTGGTCTCACACACAACGAAGAAAATTTAAGATCTCCTCACACAAAGATGTGGGCCCTACTTTAGCAGATTGGGGGCGACCCTGTGGGAGAATTGCTCCGGGCTTAGGACCAGCCACTCCACAGAGCTGACAAAAAGCATCTGTTCCTCGTGGGTCCCCAGCCTCCGGGAACTATTCACCCCCAGGACACGGCACTGGGATTCTTTGGGGGGCCAATGACCTTCTCCTTGCCGTCACCCAGTCAGGAGTACCATTTGGAGTGCCGTTTGTGTGTTTCTCCCTTTTCGAATACAAGACGCAAATGAGTTTCTCAAGATTGAGCCATCGCGCCCGCTGGAAGCATTCCTGGGAGTGAATAGTCCAGGGCCTCAGCAATCAATCCCCCATCGCTGGGGCCGGGCCCGCCGTTAGCAGGCTCAAGTGTAATTTAGAGCTGTGCATATTACAGGCTCAGACCTTGTTTGATGCACTGGAGTAGAAAAAAGTTCCCTCTCTGCATGTGGTCATGTCCTCTGTGTCTATTGTATCTTTAACAATGTAAACATCAGAAACAGATGGGGAAATCTAGGACGGTGCCAGGCCAAACAGCACTCGCGGCAGACAATACGCCATGGGACCAAGACAAATAGGCTCTGTGGATATCACTAATTTATAGCGCACTGGAACCAAGCAAAACAAATAACAATTAAGGCCCAGAAATCTTAAAATGAATAACCTTCCTGTACACAAACTCAAAGCCACTATTAAAAGGCCATCAACTGCAACGAATATATGAAACATAACAATGAAATCCTTCTTATGTGAATAATTACTGAATAATTAACAGGAAAGGGGGCATTTCTCTAGTTTGCAGAGTCTGTGGGTTTTGCGCCGAGTTTTGCTTTTGCAGAGCGCACAGAAGCTTTCAGAATGCCTTAAGAGACGTGTCACTGCAATGACACCGGAAAGAGTTGGTATGGCAAGCCGTCATGTCCCCACTTTCCAGATGGGACAACTATGGCATAGACCCACTGGGCAGGTCACAGTGCTCTACTGGGCAAAACAAGCTCTAAAACAATGTCTCCTGACTTTCAGTCCGGTGTTCCTTCTACCAGCTTGCACAGTTCCCCGCCTTCTCATGCCTGCAGCCCCCATGTCCCTGTCTCCCCATTATACCTGTTAACGAGGGAAACAGGTGCCAGAAACCTCTTAGACACAGAATGGGCAAAGCTGGTGGTACAGCAGGGATGCAATCATTGCAAAGCCCAGGTATCATTCCAAGCCTTCGTCTGTCATCGCTCTTCACCAACCGAGGCGGGTGGTGCCTTAACAGGGGGTGAAGATTACCAATGTAGCCACAAGCTATGAGCCAAGGGGCTTCAGATGAATGGCTTCACATTTCAACCAGGCATAAACCCCCCTTAGGGATCACGGCTCAGGGCAGGGAGTGAAAAGAATTCACCTGAAAACGTAGCTAATCCACTCTCTCTGCCTGCAGCTCACCCACCCAATGGATCACTCGCTTTATCTGGGCACAGCCCAGCAACAATACTGCCCATCTTGGGTGGGTCCATACCAGGGGATCTGACTCCCAGAGAAAAAGAATCCCAGAAATGCATATGCCACGTGGCTCTTGAGAACCATCGAAGCACAATAAAAGCCATTCTTTGCCCATCAGATGCACAGAATATTTAAAACACTGGTTATTTTAAATGTGGTGATGGCATAGGGAAATGGGTACAATTATAAACTTTTAGGAAGAGGGGAAATTAATACAATATGCTTAAAGGCAATTTGGTAATTTCAATTAAAATCTATTAGGCTGAACCATATGAAATTGCCCTTATTCAACTACATTTGACCTATAAAAATTTTATATGGTTCAGCCAAATATAATGTACACACCCTTCAACTTTGCAGATCCACTTCTTTGTAGTTGCCCTAGAGAAATGTTGGCACATTTGCACAAAGATCTTACACTAAGATGTTCACTGGAGCATACATGTGACAGTAGGAGTTTGAGGACCACTTAAATGCCCTTTAATAGAAGAATGGGAAAATACACCATGATGGATCCCTACTTAGAAATAGTACGCAGCAGGTAAAAAGGTAGATCTTTTCAACAAATCAATTGCAAGGAGAGAGAGAGAGAGAAATGGAGGGGGAACTTATAGTGTAAGAGAGACTTAACAGATACAGGATCTTACTAGGATCCTGATTCAAATAAATAATTTTTTAAACTAGACAAAGACTGATATCAAGGAATTGTTGATTTTTTACCATTGTGACAATGGTATTGTGTTTATATTTTTAATAGCCCTTATCTTTTAGAGATATTTATAGTTGGAATGCTGTAGTTGAGATTTGCTTTAAAATAATAAAGGAAAGGAAAGTAAGTGGCGTTAGATTTTCCAGATTGAATGAGTTGATAATTGTTGAAGCTGGGTAGTGGGTATATAAGGGTTCATTATATTATTCTGTCTACTTCTACATGCATTTAAGTTTTTCCACAATAAAACACTAAAAATAAAGTATCACCTCCTAAACGAAAGATCTATACCTCCTCCTAAGTTCTATACAAAGACATAGTTGTGTGCGTACTGCCAAGGAAAGAACTTATTAAGTAAACTATCAAGTTGTAGTATGATATTCCATTATGATGCATATTACATTATGATGCCAGTTATCTAAGAAATAAAAGCACAAAACCACATACACACACCCATGTAAATGTATCTTTTAAAGTTCAGAAGGTTATACTGTAGACTAAACTGTTAAAAGTAGTTACTACTAAGGAAGAAACTGGGACTGGAAAGTGGGCAGATGGTAATGATTGAGGAGAACTTTCCCTTTTCTCTGTTGTTTGTGTTTTTACAAGAATATATTAATGTACAACTTGTGTGATTCAAAGAAATATTAAGCATCATTAACCAAAAATTTGGAATGGCATTTGGGGAGTCCTCGAGTTCTTTCCAGCAGTGAGGGTGCTGCCAGTGGGGGCCGGTGACTGTGTATTGATTCATTTTGTGAGCCCCCAGCATCCAGGGGGATGGAGAGAGAGAAGAAATCGCCCTTTTACTAAGCACCCCCTAAGTGCCAAGCACAGTCACATCCATCACGTCCATAATCCTCATCATAACTGTGGACCAGCCATTATAGCCCAAAGGTCAAGGACTTTCCCAAGTCCATTCAGCTAATAGTTGGTCAAATTGGAACTAAAATCTAGGTCTGATGCCAGAGTCCATGTTCCTCCCGCCATAACATGTTGCAGACAGTCGGGTTCTTCCCTGTTTGGGGCTTCTCCCGGGCCGAGCAGACCGGGGATGCCATCGGAGCGATAAGTGAAAGGTGATAGAAGAGTTGCCACCTGTGCCAGGAAAGGGGAGGCAGAGGACCCAGAACAGGCAGGAGGGGTACGGGAGGGACAGAGATGATGGCCACGGCTATTGGTGGCCTGGCCGGGTGACTGAACATCACTGTAGCCATGATGACAGGCACGGTGCTGCTGCTGATGCTACAAGGCTGGTGGTGAAGAGCTTGATGGCCAATACATTGGGGGTGACAAGGGTTGTTGGGGAGCAGGAGCCACTTTCTCATCAGCACATCTGGGCACCTCTGAGGCCAGGGCTTGGAGGAGGCAACAGAAATGGTGCTGGTGGGCTCAGAGCTGCGGACAGTGAGGTGCCAGTCATGAGTGAAGGAGACAGTGGGAGTGGATTTTTCAGCAGAGGAGAGAGTCCCCCCAACAAGGGAGGGGGGAAGGGAAGGAAAGAGGCAGAGACTGAAAGAATCAGTGCCAAGCTCTTAAGAGCACCAGGCAAGCAGCCCTCCTCCAGCTCTTCATAGGAATTTCATAAATAAAAAGGTATCAAGTCAGCGCCTCAGACCAGTCATTTTCTCAGACCTTCCCCAGTGCAGTTGTTCCTCTGCTTTGGAACAGCCCCACCTCCACACTCAGGCGGGCTCCTCATCCTTCAGGCTCAGCTAAAATGCCACCGCCTCCAAGAAGCCATCCGGTCCTAGCTAAGGAGGTGCCACCCCCGCCTCTCTCCCTCCCTCCTAGTCATTGCTTAGAGCAGGGATCACATTTTGTAATTATTTATTCCATTGCCCATTTGTAATTCCCATCGTTGTACATCTGAAGCTGCATGTTGAGGAGGAGGGGCTCACAGATCGAGTTGGTTTTGTTTATCACCATCCCCATCACCCAGGAGCTCGTCAAGCACAAAGTCGGTGTTCAATAATTGTTTGAAGGGTGGATGGATGAAGAAAGAAGGAAGGGAGGGAGGGAGGAGTGGGGGGAAGGGGGAGGGGAAGGAGGAACAGGAGAAGGTGGGAGGGAGGGAAGGAAGGAGGGAGTTATGACAATTCGCTTCAGTTCTCTGCTACCCAAGGGCAAAGTGTTACCCGGCAGGCAAAGAAACTTCCTTGAAAATGCCTTCCAGTAGCATCTATTCCAAAATAAGGGTCTCAGCTTGGCAAACTGGGCTGTAACCCCGCACTAAACTGATTCTTCTCCGGTGTTATCTACACCCAATCTCCCATCGTTCAGGAGAGCAAAGAACTGACTGGAAATTGCATGTTGGATTTTGCACAGAAATAATGTATGCATCTAAAATATTATTCAGTTGTCGGAGAGCTACTAGACTACCTCCTAAGCAGGCTTCGTAGAGTATTTATAATTGCCAAAACAAGTCATTTCAAAAATAAACGTGGTATTTTTAGACCAACGTTGTTGATAACCTGTTTTGTTAAGTCATAGACTCAGCTGCTCAGAATCCCTGCTCAGTCACCCCTGGTTGCCAGGAGTCATCTTCAGCCCCTGGATGTCCAGTTCATGGGGTGGCGGGACCTGGCCTGTCCTCCCCCTGGAGCTTGTACACTAACCCACGGCTGTCAAAGAAAGTCTGGTCAGATGGCTTTGGAAAACGAGGCTCACCCTCTGCTCCCTTTCCTCCTGCTATTCTCTTCCTCCCTCTGTGGGTGGCCAAAATCAAAGAGTAAAAGGGAAAGGGCAGCAATGAGAATGGAAAGAAGGAAAAGAAGTAGGGGGAGGGGGTGCCCAAATGCTACGTTAGCAGATGCTAAGGGCAGCCAAAGAGCCGAGATGGAAAAGGAAAAGGCAAGAAGGCAGAGGGGAAGGAAATCCAGACAGACAGACGGCTCTTCCAGGACCGGAGAAGCATGACCTGCCTTAAGGTGCAGAGGACACGGTGGGGACCCCTGGATTTGCAGCCTATACGCCTGAGATGCAGGTTTCTGGGAAGAAAAGCAAGAACACGGGGAGCCTATCTTCAGTTTTCAACAGTTTTTACCAACATTTTCCTCTCCCGTTGCCACTGCTCTTGTGATAAATATTCTCAGGAAGCGAATGTGGTGAAGAGAGTGTGGGAAAACGACGGCATCAGACAGATCTAGGATTCAACCCCAGCTGTGCCCCCTACTAGCTGTGTGACCCTAGTCACTTAACCTCTCTTGGTGAAGTGACTTATCCAAGTCACTTAACCTCTCTTGGTGAAGTGACTTAACCAAGTCACTTAACCTCTCTTGGTGAAGTGACTTAACCAAGTCACTTAACCTCTCTTGATCTCAGTTTCCCCAACTCTGAAATATGGAAAATAATAGTACCTGCTGTCCAGGGAGTTTGGGAGAAACAGACACCCTAATATTTATAAAGTGCCTGCCACATAGTAATAATAAATGCAGAGTCTTGTGTTTTTATGCTTCCTCCTCCTATCCACAGTCCCTCTCTCCTATATGACTAATTTCCCCCTATTATTATAAGTTCAGGGGCAGGGTGGTTAAAGTCTGAACAAGGATTCTGGGAGACGGGAGGAGGGACCCGAGAACTATTGTTTGGGAGAGATCAAGAGGACCGATGATGATAACGGAGTTCAATGTCTGAGGCTCAGCCTGACCTGGTTTCAAATCCCACCTCTGCTGTTTACTATGCTTACTATGTGGCAAGTGTGTTAGTTTCCTGTGGCTGCTATAACAAATCACCACAAACTTAGTGGCTTTACACAACACAAATGTATTCTCTTACAGTTCTGGAAGTACGAAGTCCAAACTCAGTTTCACTGGCCAAAATCAAGACGCAGTTTCCCTGGCCAAAATCAAGGTGTCAGCAGGGTCGTTCCTTCTGAAGGCTCTAGGGGGCCATTTCCTCATCTTTCCCAGCTTCTAGTGGTCAACTGTATTCCTTGGCTGCGGCCCCTTCCACCATCTTCAAAGAGCATCATTCCATTCTCTGCATCTGTCATCACATTACCTTCTCCTCTGGCTCCAACCCTCCAGCCTCCCTCTTATAAGGACCCTTGTGATGACATTGGGCCCACCTGGATGATCCAGGATGATCCCCCCAGCTCAAGACCCTTAATTCAATCACATCTACAAAGTCTCTTTTGCCATATAAGGTACATTCACAGGTTCTAGGGACATGGACATATTTGGAGTCCATTGTAAGTGAATTAATTTCTCTGAGACTTGTTTTCCTCACCTGTAAAATGGAAATGATATCTACTGTGATGGTTATTTTTGTGTGTCAACTTGCCTAGGCCATGGTACCCAGATATTTGGTCAAATACCAGTCTAAATGTCACTGTGAAGGTATTTTTTTCAATGAGATTAACATTTGAATCAGTAGACTCTGAGTAAAGCAGATTACCCTCCCTAATGTGGGTAGGTCTCATCCAATCAGTCGAAGGCCTGAGAGAAAAATGACTGACATCATCCAACAAAGAAGGAATTCTGCTTCTAAGTTGCCTTTGGACTCTAGCCATAACATCAATAATTCCCTGGGTCTCTAGCCTGCCAGCCTGTCCTGAAGATTCTGGACTTACTAGCCCCACCATCACATGAGCCAATTAAAAATGAAAAAAATTTTAATTAAAAAGTAAAATATTATCAAATACAGATAGATAGATATAGAGGGGTGTGTGTGTGTGTGTGTATACACATCCTATTGGTTCTGTTTCTCTGGAGAACCCTGACAAATATACCTACCTTTAAAGCAGTTTAAATGAGATAAAACATACCCAGTGTCCAGCACAATGAGGTGCAGCACATAAAGGTTAAGAAACATTATCAAAACCACAATGAGATACCACCTCACACCTGTCAGAATGGCTATTATCAAAAAGACAAGAAACAAGTGTCGGCAAGGATGTGGAGAACAGGGAACCCTCCTGCTCTTTTGGTGGGGAAGTAAATTGGTGCAGCCACTATGGAGAATGGTACGGAGGTTCCTCAAAAAACCAAAAAAAGGATGGCCATGTAATCCAGCAATTCCACTTCTGGGTATTCATCTGAAGAAAATGAAAACACTAATTTGAAAAGATACTGTAGCTCTATTTACAATAGACAAGATAGGGAAGCAACATAAGTGTCCACCAAAAGATGAATAAAGAAGAGGTAGTATCCATATACAATGGGATACTACTTGGCCATAAAAAAAGAATGAAATCTTGCCATTCGTAGCAACATGGATGGACCTAGAGGGTATTATGCTAAGTGAAATAAGTCAGACAGAGAAAGTCAAATACTGTATGTTATCATTTATATGTGGAACCTAAACAAAACAAAACAAAACAAAACAAACAGACTCATAGATACAGAAAACAAACTGGTGGTTGCCAGAGGGGAGGAGATTGAGCGAACGGACAAAATAGGTAAAGGTAATTAAGAGGTACAAACTTCCAGCTGCAAAATAAATGTCCCAAGGATGTAATGTACACATAAGGAATATAGTCAATAATATTGTAACAACTTTGTACAGTGACAGATGGTAACTAGACTTATTGTGGTGATTATTTCATAATGTATAAAAATATCATTATGTTGTACACCTGAAATAAAAGAAAAAAAATTAATAAACATTAACTGTGGTGGTTGTGTTTTTAGAACACAAAAAATATGCCTCCAAATATGAGTTATTATTAAGCCACAATGGACCAGGGGGAAGAGCAGGACCAAGACCAGCTCTAACGGCTCTTTGGAAACTGCCCTACGACCTGGTATAGAAATTCCTCAGGGGGCTTCCCTGGTGGCGCAGTGGTTGAGAGTCTGCCTGCCAATGCAGGGGACACGGGTTCGAGCCCTGGTCTGGGAAGATCCCACATGCCGCGGAGCGGCTGGGCCCGTGAGCCACAACTACTGAGGCTGCGCGTCTGGAGCCTGTGCTCCGCAACAAGAGAGGCCACGATAGTGAGAGACCCATGCACCGCGATGAAGAGAGGCCCCCGCTTGCCGCAACTGGAGAAAGCCCTCGCACAGAAACGAAGACCCAACACAGCCATAAATAAATAAATAAATAAATAACATTAGAAAAAAAAAAAAAGAAATTCCTCAGGGCATTTCCTATGGTCCGCTATTTGCCCTAAATGAGGGTTGTGCCACATGGAGTTGTTTCCTACAAATGAAAGATGAGTTGAGAGCTTCGAACAAACCACCGCCTCTGGATGTGGCCTCAGCCTTCATCACTGTGGATGTAGCCATGGGAATGGAGGCAAGAAGCCAACAAACAAAGTCAGAGACGACTGCCCACGACTGACTGCCCAGTCACGCCTCTCGGTCACAGGCTCAGGCAGGACTAATGTATCAAGCATGCCAGGCTCGGAGAGAAGGGAGAGCTCCCACGTGAGCAAGCTATTTCCTCACTGACCCAGTGAATGAGACACAGGGGGGAAGAGGGGGACCAGGAAAAAGAAAGAAAAACACAGCATCTATGTCCCCTACCTAAAATGTGGTTGGCAATCCTTGCATCTCCAAGACACACTCAGAGCATCACACTACAAAACTGTTCAGAGCTGTCCTACAAGGACTGGCCTTTAAAGACGAAACCTGCTCAAAGGTCAACAAGGAAACACCTTAAGACCAACCTCTGTTTGGTTGTCATATTTTAGCAGCTGCTCAAGTGTATTTGCAGGAGCTCGTTGGAGTCAAGCATATGGGGCTGTTTAGGTGGTTCAGTATCTCAGCTCTGGAAGGTACCACACATCTCCGCTTCCGTGGGAGTCACAGAAGCTCAAGTTCATTGAGCTGCGGCAGGCAAAGGTGCCTTAAGTTCAAACGCTGTGGCAATTTGCATGGTAATTTACACTGCAACCCTTTGTCCCCGTGTCATCCCAAAGAAGCCCTCCCAAAAGTTGAGGGAAGCAGCTCAAATGTTTACAGCCTGCTTGACACACTGTGATTTCACCCCTCTTCTTGCCAGACAGAAGGGGAGGGGAGAGAAGGTGTGGGTTTTATTGTGGCGACTGGCGTTCTTTGACATTGTTCGGTGGAGAGGCTGGAAGAAAGACAGGGTAAAGTCATCATCGTTTGGCTGCATTGTCAGAAACATAATATCAGACACCATTTGTGATTAGCTGGAAGTTAACCTTTCAAGTAGTAAAAAAAAAAAAAAAAAAAAAAAAAAGATTTCTTCCATTGGTATAATGCTCTTCACTTTTCAAAGTATTATTTCCATTTATTGTCTTTGGCGGGGAAAAGAAAGTTCTATATTAGAAGTGTTATGGACTGAATGTTTATGTCCCCAACCCCACCCAAACTTTATATGTTAAAGCTCTAACCCCCAATGTGATTGTATTATATCAATATTTAGAGGTGGAGCCTTTGGGAGGTGATTAGGTTTAGATGAGGTTATGAGGGTGGGGTCCTCATGATGGGATTACTGCCCTTACAAGAAGAGACCAGAGCTCTCCCTCTCCCTCTCCCTCTCCCTCTCCCTCTCTCTCTCCCTCTCCTTCTCTCTCACTCTCCACCACATGAGGATACAGCAAGAAGGCAGCCATCTGCAAGCCAAGAAGAGAGCCCTTACCAAGAGCTTGACCTTGCTAGCACCCTGATCTTGGACTTCCAGACAGTAGAACTGCAAGAAATTAATGTCTGTTGTTTAAGCCACCCAGTCTGTGACAGCTCAAAAGCCCACTAGTACCAAACTCCAATTTTAACACATCAAATTGATTTAGTTTGACCAAATAAGCAGATTTGTAGCCATTTAGAGCCTGCCTGCTTTGCATACCCAACATTTGCCAGCCATCGATGATAAGACCCCCAGCCACTGCTGCCTTTGGGCTCTCTGACCCAGGCCTCGCTGCTGAGCAACACCATCTAGACACCTAAAACCCCTCTCAATCCACCTCTCCCCCAGGAGCTCCTTTGCCCCCCACCCTTTCTGAGTAGTGACCCCCATGGTACAGCCTCCAGACAGTCTCATGCTGAGAGGGACTTCCCCCACACGCAAACCTGTCAAAGCATCACCCAAATAAAGCCTGAGTGTGCTACTGCCACCTTGTGGTCGTATCTTTTTCCTTGATCCCTTGAAATCCCTACAACCAGTGGCTAAAGAAGTGAAATCAGTACAGGTATGACTGAAATCCTCACAGTGATGTGAGTCTAGGAAGCAGAGAATTCCCAGAGTCCATCAGCAAGCAGCCACAAGGCTTAGAAAACTACTCCACAGCCAGATCCTTACCAGTGGCTGGACCATGGGAAGTTCCAACCTCCCTTAAGAGAGGGCTGTCCACTGCCAGGCTGGACTTCAGGACTCCAGCCAAATAGAGAACTAGGCAAGGAGGGAAAGCAAAGAAGAGGTAGTGCATAATGGTTGGGGGGAGGTGGGGCTCACACTCTTCCTCAGAGGTACAGTAGCTACAGCCAAGGCTAGGGCAGAGCAGGAACCTGAGATCTGCTTCATTGACAGACACTGCTACACGTCAGGGACCTAGTGAGAGTCTTTGGGAGGGCAGGATGCTGCTGCTGTTGCTGCTGCTACTGATGGTAATGATGATGATGGTGATGGTGATGGTAATGATGATGATGGTGATGGTGATGGTAATGATGATGATGGTGATGGTGATGGTGATGATGATGATGGTGATGGTGATGGTGATGATGATGATGGTGATGGCGATGATGATGATGGTGATGGTGATGGCGATGATGATGATGGTGATGGTGATGGTGATGGTGATGATGATGATGGTGATGGTGATGATGATGATGATGATGGTGATGGTGATGGTGATGATGGTGATGGTGATGGTGATGATGGTGATGGTGATGATGGTGATGGTGATGATGGTGATGGTGATGGTGATGGTGGTGATGATGATGGTGATGGTGATGGTGATGGTGATGATGGTGATGGTGATGGTGATGGTGATGGTGATGGCGGTGATGGTGATGGTGATGGTGATGATGATGATGGTGATGGTAATGATGATGGTGATAATGACAATGGTGGTGGTGATGGTGATGATAATAATGATGATAGTGATCTTGATGGTGATAATGGTGGTGGTGATGATGATGGTGATGGTGATAATAATAATGATGATCTTAGCTCGGTGCTTTGTGACCACCTAGAGGGGTGGGATAGGGAGGGCGGGAGGGAGGGAGATGCAAGAGGGTGGAGATATGGGGACATATGTATATGTATAACTGATTCACTTTGTTATAAAGCAGAAACTAACACACCATTGTAAAGCAATTATACTCCAATAAAGATGTTAAAAAAAAAATGGTGATGATCTTGATGCTGCTGCTGATGGTCATGGTGAGGATCACAATGGCAGTAATGTGATGGTGATGATGGTCATGATCATAAAGATGATGATAATGTTAACTCACATGTATTAAGCACTTCTTAATCCTCGAAGCCACCCTATCAGGTTGTTTTCCCCTCACTTCACATATGAGAAAACTGAGTTTTGGAAAGGTTAAGAAACTTGTCCAAAGAAATGTTGGAATCAGAACTCAATCCCAGGCCTCACTCCCAGTGCCGTACTCTTGTTCCTTGCTATCATAGAGAAACAGTGACTCTATGACTGAAAAGGCAAAGTTGGTTCCCTGCCCCACTTTGAAAATTTCCAAAACCACACAGTCCCCTAGGGAAGAAAAAGAAACATTGTACATACAACACATAAAGCTGCTTCTAATATCAAAGAGGCTGAAAGCTCAGAAGCTATATCTCCATGATCCCTGAACATCCAGGTGAAAAATGAAAACTTCAGCTACCTGTGAAGATGTGCAGGTTCTCGGAAGGCAGGGCTGCTGCTTCCACACTGTGGGCAATACCCCCCAGAAGAGAACTGTATAAAGAGCATGGCATCACTGCATATCAAACAGGAGCATTAGGAATTAATCCACCCAGGGGTAACAGGCTAAAAACATGCATTTTGAAAAGGCACACACAGCCAGTGAAAGCATCAACCAACCTGTCAGAAGTACAAGCAGATAGAAAATTCTAGCTTTCCATTAATGGCAGGGTACTTTGTTTTACTTTCAAATGCCTCAAGAAACAACCTGCTCAAGGTGGGTGGCAAGCTACATTTCATACCCTGCAGGAAACTGTCACAAAAGACGCTCACAGCTTACTGGAGCAGTTCCCAGTGAGAGCCAGGGAAGAATGCAAAGTCCAACAAAAGCCAGCTCTGAACCACTGCTGCTCAGAGATTTGTGTCTCTCTCTACAATCTAGAAAGATAAAGGGAAAGGCCTCCTTTCTAAAACACCCGGTGCAGTGACACCAAGTTGACATAAACCTGCTATGTGATTTAAGACACGCTTCTCTTCATTCCTATCACCATCCAATCATTTCCCCGTGTCCATCTTGTCTCCTCAACTAGATCAGAAGCTCCCTGAAGCCAGGTAGTTCTACGATTCATTGCTCTAACTTCCCCCCAACAGTGCAGAGGTAATACAGCATGGCCACCACTTGTTATAACGATGAAAATCAATTTTATGCCCACATTGGAGGCCCCTCAATTTACTTGGGGCCAAGGATTATCATTATTGAATCAATCCATTTGTCCCATATTGGTGAGCAGGTAACAGCAAGCTGGATCATAATTTCTCTTAGTGACAATCTCACGATTGGGGGTTCTGGTGCTAATCCAGAATTCAGCATCAAATCAATCATAAATTTGATGATGATCATTTATAGGGAATCCACGATCATTTAAACGAGAATAAAACTATTCTCCAGGTAGAGATAAAATTCTTGCAAGGACCTGACTGGTGCTTGCATCAATTTCCTTCACTCCACACGAGCAGAAGCTGAGGCGCTGGGAAGGCGAGGCACCCACAGTCACCAAGGAGTGAGTGCAGAGCTGGGACTTGACCTCCAGCTTGTGGGGTTCTCTCCACAACACCCCACTGCGCCCCTTTAGCAATCTTACAAAATTGGCGTGAATATATTATCTTCATTCATTTTGGGGGAAGTCTCGAAGTACCCATTTCAAAAGTCCAACTCTACTGTGTCATAATCAGAATTCCCCAAAGTGGTTTTCCTAATATTCATCCCACCAAACATTAACAGATGCCAGAGACTTGGCCACCCATGTGCTTTTCGCTTTCACTCTGTCCTTCTGTGCTGAATTATGGAGGAGCTGGGACCCTACAAAGTACATTTCCTCCTTGCCAAGGGGCTTCCAGTTAGATTCTGCAAATGTGAGGGAACGGCAGGTGATTTGAAGATGGGAGGGTGTATTAGTTTTCTGTTGCTGCCGTAACAATTTGCCACAAATTTAGTGGTTTAAAGCAATACTCATTTATTATATCACAGTTCTGTAGGTCAGAAGTCCAGTGGACTTGGCTGGGTTCTCTGCTTAGGGTCTCATAAGGCTAAGATCAAGGTGTTAGCCAGCCTGAACTCTTCTCTGGAGGCTCTGTGGGAGAATCTACTTCCAGGTGAATTTGGGTTGTTAACAGAATTCAGTTTTATGAGGTTTAGGGCTGAGATCCCCGAGGGTTCTGTGCTGGCTGTAGGCTGACAGTCATTCTCAGCTTCCAGAGGCTGCCTGCATTCCTAGGCTCGTGGCCTCTTCCATGTTCAAAACCAGCAATGGCACATTGAATGCTCTCATGCTTTGAATTTCTCTGACTTCCCATTCTGGCTTCCTCTTCTACTTTTAAGGACTCATGAGGTGACATTGGGTCCATACCAGGTAATCCAAGATAAGCTCCTTGTCATAAGGTCAGCTGATTAGTAACCTTAATTACATAGGCAAAGTCCCTTTCACCACATAACGTGACATATTCATGGACATGACACCAGGTGGCAGAGATCATCAGGACCAGAATTCTGCTTATTATAAAGGACAACACTTTCTCCAGGAAATAGCTGTGGGCTCCAGGGTCCTTCCACAGATACAGCACTCACAGCTCAAGCCACTTCTGTCCTCCCAGCAACAGGGCTTTGCATCTCCCCAGTAGTGTCACCACTTGCTGTGGGCCACCAGGTTCTGTGTCCCCCTTGCTGGTCTCTGCACACTCTGGGTTACCTCTCATGTTGCAGAAACAAGTGTGTCCCATGTTCTGGGAACACCACACGCACCCTTTGGATTGCAGCCATTTCCTGCAGTTCGGAATCTCTGAGTCACAACATCTTTTGGCTCTTTCAGCTCTCCCAACACTTTTTAAATGAGGTCTCAGTAACAAATGTTCTCTGGATTACCTAGCTTATTTCATTTTCCTGAGCAGAGAGACTGGTGGAGGTACCATATGACAAAAGTGCCCCATGGCCTTGGGAGACACTGGGCCAATCAAAGTCAAGGAGTTTTCCTCCCTCCAGGCTTTCTCAGAACATTGACTATGTTAATGGGCGCTGTACCCTAGAAGCAGATGCAGCATGCAGCATCACTGTTTTCCAAACATTTTTGTCAAGGTTCCCTTGTTTTTTAAAGCATCTTGTGGATCTAGAACTCGTGGAACTTTAAGAAACCCCATCATAGTTGAAATCCTCTCAAGTTATCAAGTTAGCTCTAATCAGCACTAAATATGTGATTGATAACAATTTTATCTCTACTTTCAGAATTTAGAATAGCATTTGGGAGTTGATTTTTTTCTTTTATAGATTTATGTATTTATTTATTTATTTTTGGCTGTGTTGGGTCTTCGTTTCTGTGCGAGGGCTCTCTCCAGTTGTGGCGAGCGGGGGCCACTCTTCATCGCAGTGCGCGGGCCTCTCACTATCGCGGCCTCTCTTGTTGCGGAGCACAGGCTCCAGACACGCAGGCTCAGTAGTTGTGGCTCACGGGCCCAGTTGCTCCGCGGCATGTGGGATCTTCCCAGACCAGGGCTCGAACCCGTGTCCCCTGCATTGGCAGATTGTCAACCACTGCGCCACCAGGGAAGCCCCTGGGAGTTGATTTTGATGACTAATGAAATTAAACCTGATAGCTTATGTTTGTTTTCTCAATCAGTTTCCTACAGCCACCTTTCCTCTGGGCATTGAAAGGCATTCCAGAATGTAAGTGACAAAGTCATTCTCGAAACTAGCCATTAGTGAAGGTCTGAAGGAGGTAAAGGCCAGGTTTCCCTCCAGCTCTCGCCTTTAGGAGTCTTAACTGTGAATGTGTGTAAAGTAGGCTTCTTATAACTCACTCCGCTTCTCCTCCTGCCCACTCCATCACTGCTCCCTGCCTCACCCAGAGGATGGCAGAGAGACAGGATGCCAAGGGCAACCCCGAAGGAGGAAGAGAACACCATGGCAGGAGGTCCCGCAACAGAACAAGGGTTAAGTAATCTACTCCCCTCTTGATGAATTCCTATACAGTCATTAAAAATGATAATTACAATGACTTTGCAGCAACATGGAAAAAATGCTTATGATATAATTAATGCTAAGTGGAAAAATGCAGAACACAAAATGATTGCTACACTATGATTACGACTATTTCAATTTTATGTCCATGGGGACAAAAACTGGAAGGGCACATGGAAAAAAAATAAAAATAGTTTAATTTGTTGGGGATGACAGTCCCATCGTGGGTGAATTTTTTCTGTCTTTATATTCAGCTAACGGTTCTGTAATGCTGAGCAAATTTTGAAAAACTAAAAGCAAAAACAGACTTAAGAATGTGTGGAAGTGAGAGAGGCTACTCAGTCATTCTCATTTGCCTGAGGGTGCGACAGTTGGATCTCTATAGGATAAGAATCGTCAACCTGGTTTTTATATCAAAATGCAACTTGTTTTCTTGCTGCTTAAAAAACAGAGCCTCGTGCTTCTAGGCAATTAACCAGGCCCTGCTTGGGAAAGCCAAGCTTTATGTTACTAATGATTTGGGGCTGTCATCTAAAGGGTGATTCCATCCTCCCTAATTGGGCCTTGAAGGTCATTGAGGCAAGAAAACAACACGAAAAGAATAGAGCTTTCTGCTGGGTGTGGGTGGAGTCTGAGAGAACTGGGGAGAAAGGCAAGCAAGAAGGACCCTGAAAGGAGCCCACTTTCCCACGGTCACATCCCGGAAGGTCATCTAAGAGGGTTTTAGCAGGGAGACGCTGAGAGAAGGTCTGCACCAGCCACGGGCCCAGGGGATCTCACTCGCTGACCACCCCAGCTTGGTGTTGGGGGACACTTGTACACCTGCCCTCAGAGTGCCCACCTCTGGTGGTCCAGTGGTGGCCTGAGTGGCACAGGGCCCTGCCTGAGCCTTGGGTCTTCCTGTGGACTAGCAAGGCACAGGGGGCTCCTAGGGCCACACTGAGCATGGAGACCACTGGGAGCTGGGCAGGGGACAGCACAGGCTGGACAAGGTAGAGGAAGAATGACTCTTAGGGCATTTCTGGTTGGGGAGGCGAGGCGAACTTGTGACAGTAAGCGGGGATGCTCTAACTACACTCTGGAGAACAAAACCACCTGAAGGAACGCAGCCAGGAATCCATCCTGGGGAGTGGGGGTGTGACGTGCTCCACGCCAGGCAGTGTGAAGGGAAAGAAAAGGAAGGAGGGCTTGTCCCAGGACAGTGGGAGTCTGCCAGGGGGACAGACCCTAGGAAAAAGAATTGCGTGACAGCCAGCAGAGCACGAAACGGAGAGACTCTGGAGCAAGCAGGCACCACGGGGGTCAAGGAGAGAAGCTGAGGGACGGAACAAGCCCAGCGCCCAGGCATCTGACCATTCGCTGGGCAGTGTTCTCTCGTGCTCACCCGCTGCCTGCAGCAGAGGCGCTGCTCAGATGCTAAACTTGGTCCAAGGCGAGGATCCCAGCACTCAGATACCTGTCAGGTGTGCTGCATACTTGTCAGGTATCCCCAGAGCCTGAGCTACCAGCAGTGTCTGAGGTCAAAAGGGTGAGTCATGAACGTGGTACACAAGGCATGTGGTAAGCTGAATTAATGGTCTCCCAAAGATGTCCTCCTCCTAATCCCCAGAATCTGTGAATATGCCACCTTTCTTGGCCAGGGGGACTTCACAGAGGTGATTAAAGTTATGGACATTGAAATGGGGAGATTATCCTGGATTATCTGGTGGGCCCAATGTCATCGCAGGTGTCCTTATAAGAGTGAGGCACAAGGGTCAGAGCCAGAAGCTACGTGACAGCAAAAGCATAAGTCAGAGTGTTGCGAGGCCACAAGCCAAGGAACGTGGGCAGCGTCTATAAGCTGGAGAAGGCAAGGAAATGGGTTCTCTCATAGAACCTTCCTTCTCCCATTCCAGAAGGAATGAAGCCCCATCAATGTATTGACTTTAGCACAGTGAAGCTGATTTTGGACTTCTAACCTGCAGAACTATAAGATAAATTTGTGTTATGTTAAGCCACTTTGCTTGTGGTTATTTGTTACAGCGGCAATAGGAAACAAATACACAGTGGTTAAAAGCAAAAGCCCCAGATAAGCAGCAAGTAGAGATCTTTAAACTCCAGCTGCTGCTGCTGCTTGGGGTGGAGGGATGGGGGACGCTTGATAGTGTTAGATGGTAATATACACAGAGTAACAGGAGAAAGACTTCCAGGAAGCACTCGGCTTGTCAGGCATTCGTTCCTGCCTGACAGGACTTAAAAGGTATTGAGTGCTTATTATATATCAGATCTTGCATTATATGCCAGATGTATCCTACTTCATTTACTTCTAAGAACAACTCTGTGATGCAGGAACAGTTGGTATCACCATTTTACAGATGTGGAAACTGAGGCTCAGGGAGGTGAGGTTACATACCCAAGCAAGGGAGCTGGGATTTGAACCTGGGCAGCCTGACTCCAGAGCCTGAGCTCTGAAACACTATATTATGCTGTGTCATAAGAAGAAAAGAGCACTGACTCAACTATCTCCCCACACACAGGGGAGCAGGCAGCCCAGGAAGAGTGGGAGCAGAGGACATGTACCTTGTGCAGAGAGCTGCCCTCCTGAATGAACTACCTGCAGAAGTTTATACGGCAGCAAGTAGGCACAGAAAGAGCTAGCTTTCTAGAACTACAAACCATGAACTTTGCACAACCTAGACAAGACCTTCTCCGGGCTTTGAAGAATAACTCTAATGACCTAAATGTCCAAGGATATAAGGGACTGATTGACTAAATCATGGTTCATCAATACAATAAAATACTAGGCAGCTTTTTAAAATGATGATGTAGATGATGTAGGTCTATATTTATCAACATGAAGAGATGTCCCTAATACATCATTAGGTCTAAAAAGCAAGTCACTAAACAGTATACACAGCAAGAACACACAGACACAGGGAGAGAAAGGGGGGGGGGGAGTCTAAAATACATATACAAAAAGCATTAACAGTGATTATCTCTGAAGCATAAGATTACAGGTGATTTACTTTTTTCTGCTGGCTTGCTTGCCCTTTTTATACATTTTCCACAATAAAAATAAATTGCCGGGATAATGTTTAAGGAGGGGGAAACTGAACTTTAGTCATTGCAAGCAAGGACATGCAATGATAAAAGTGCTATGAAGTATCTACTACCTAGCAGACCAAGTACTGATAAATTTACATAAATTTAATCCTCACTCCTATCCAGTAAGGTAAGGACTACAGTCCCCACTGTTTCAGATTTTTTAAAATTCAGGCTCAGAGAGATGAAGTAATTTGTCCCCAAAACCACCCAAACTGAAGCTGTTAGGCTGGGATTTAATCCAGATCTGCCTAGCTCCAAAGCTGACATTCTCCACGACGTAAATCTGTAATATTTTATTTCCAGTATCCCGAGGGTTCCAAGGAAGCAGGGATGCACAAGGAATCAAAATGGACCAGAGGATGTTGAGGGTAAAAAAGAAGAAGATGGGAAGGGCAAAACTGTGTTACCCCACTGCTCCGGGGTAGGGATTAATTGGTACTCTGTAGCAGGATCTCAACTCGGCACTACTGATGTTTGGGCACAATAATTCTTTGTTGTAGGAGGAGGGGGGAGTGGTCTGTGCATTGTAGGATGGTTAAGAGCATCCCTGGCCTTTACCCACGAGATGCAGTAGCACCCTCGCAGTTGTGACAACAAAAATGTCTCCAGACATTGCCAAACATCCCCTGGAGGGCCAAATCACCCTTGGTTGAGAACCATTGCCCTAGAAAATTCCTACCACCAGGATGACACAAGGGTGGTCCTGGAACATTGTTTGTTATTTACTGTATATATTCATGCTTCAGCCAATCATATAGTTCACTCCCCTCATCTGTTCCCCTCAACTAATCTCTTAGTCCTACTATATTCCAAGATAAAACGGTTCCTTCAGGCATCATTAAAGACAGATGTCCTAACTGGTGAGCCCCAAGTGACGTTTGTGGCTATTACCCAGATCTCCGGAAAGAACAGAAAGTTAAGTTGCACCCCTTCAAGAATGGCCCCACTGGGCCTTTTGCCATCCTTTTGGAGGGGGTTCGTCCACACCAGCGCATTCCCTGAATTAAAAGTTAAGGGAAGCTGGTTTTTTCTTGTAAATACCAAGCCATGCAGTCATTACAAGCTTGCTTGGAGATAATCAGGGCTGACACTTGCTGTACATGCAGGGTTTATTGGAGACCACCCACAAAGTCGACTCAACGCAAAATGACAGTACTAAGTAATCTAATCCCCAAATGTAGATTTCATTCCAACAAATTACACACAAGTGGTCTCCTGCTGGTTTAACTGTTGCCTGGAAAGGCAAGCCCAACTGCATCAGTGGCAAGTATGTTAGCACAAAGCATCCAAACTGTAAACAGCATGCAAATGCCATGTCTGGGACCATAAACCTTGAATGCCACAGAGAGAGAGGAACTCCTTTTATACTGAATTAAAATATGATTGGAAGATGGGGTTGAATACACCACCTTGGTCCTAACTCATTTTCCCTTTGAATCTAAGACCAAAAATAGAACAAAAAGGTGAAGAAATTAGTTATTTTTCCTTTTGCATCAAAGACACCCGCAAACTGTTTCCTGCAGGGCCATATGTTCTAAGATGAACCAAAATTTGAGTAAACCAGCACCCAGACTTTATCCCCACTCAGTAAGTGTGTATCTACAGCTCCAAAACACATAGTCCCCAAAGTCCAACAGAAAGAACATTTAGTTTACCCCACACACCCCTAAAAAATCAAATATATAATAAAGACTCGATGAGAACTAAGATTTTTTTTTTAAGTCTCAGAGGGTGAAGTTTGACCATAAGGTCAATGTGAGCCAACAATTTTCCAAGATTGCCTGAAAAGTTGGTACCGTCTTAGGATGCATTAATAGAGTTTACCGCTTGGGTTAAAGGAGGTGGGCTTCCCTGGTGGCACAGTGGTTGGGAGTCCGCCTGCCGGTGCAGGGGACACGGGTTCGAGCCCTGGTCTGGGAGGATCCCACATGCCGCGGAGCGGCTGGGCCCGTGGGCCACAGCTGCTGAGCTTGCGCGTCTGGGGCCTGTGCTCTGCGGCGGGAGAGGCCGCGGCGGTGATGGGCCCGCGCACCGCGATGAGGAGTGGCCCCCGCTCTCCGCGGCTGGAGAGGGCCCTCGCACGGAAACGGAGACCCAACACAGCCAAAAATAAATAAATAAATAAATTTATAAAAAAAAAAAAAAAGGAAAAGAAAAAAAAAAAAGGAGGTGACAGTCTTGGAGTCAGGTGATCTGACTACATGTGGAGAACAAGTGTTCTTAGACTGACATTATGATGGACATCTGTGACGTTTGGCCACTTGGCATCCTACTTTAGGTAGTAGTGCACCACAGTGTGGCACCGTCTTTGAGTAGTAAAACCTGACCCAGGTGCTTGGTGAGGGAGGGGCCACTGACTTGCATCCTTACCAACTCTTCACCCTGAAGGCAGGAACTATGTCTCATCTCTCTTCTGTCTCCCCAACAGCACTGAAATTTGTGCTAAGCTCCGAGAGTATACTCAACAAATGCCTGGTGGACTTTCAGAGAAATCCCGGCCACGGTTATGCCTCTTCCTTAAGAAGCCAAGTAGGAAAAATAAATGGTATGCCATTTAGATCAGTGATTTTTCAAACTCTGGGTCACAACCCATTACTAGTTTGTTAAGTCAGTTTAGTAAGTCTGTAATCAGTAATATTTTTAAATGAAAATAAAGAGAAATCCTCAGGGTGCACCTCACCTGCTTTGTAGAACTCCATTAGCAAACCCTGAAATCCACCTCTGTACTGTACCCCTCAGCTAGAGAAAATCATACAACCAACACTCACAGTCTTCATGTAATTCATCTTCCTTACCTCCTCTGGGTCCTCCTGCTACCTGGCCATCACACTTCATTCCCTGGCCACTTGCCCTGCCACCCTTCTAGAGATGACCATCCTCTCTCCTCGGCCTCCAGCACCTCCTCTCCCATCTCTGCTCTCAGCTGCTAACCTTGCCTCCTGCCTCACTGAGAAAACCAAAGCTCTCAGAAAAGAACTGCCACAGCTGCCCACCTCCACTTCTACCCACCCACTGGCATCTGCTCCCATAGACTCTACCTTCCCTGCCTTTCTATGGATGGACCGTCCTTGTCCCTGTAGAAGACCAGCTTCTCCACCTGTACCCTGGATCCCACTCAAGGACATGGCTCCACCAGCGCTCCCCTCTCTCGCCTTTGTTATCAAAAGTCGCCTTCTCTACTGGATTATTCCCACTGGCGTGTTATTTCTCTCACCTTAAAAAATAAATAAATAAATAAAATTTAATTAAAAACTAAAATTAAAAAACCTTTCTTCACTCTACTTTCCCTCCAATGAACAAAACTCCTTGTAAGAGTTGTCGGTGCTCCTTTGTCAAATCCTCTCTCCTTTCTCCTGTATACTCTTTCCATTCCAAGGATGACCCCATCATTCCAACAAAACTGCTCTTGTCCAAGTCACCAGAACCTCCACGCAGCTGAATCTGATCGTCAATGCTCAGCGCTCGTCCTGCGTATCCCCGGCCATGGCCGCTCCCCTCCTCCTCCTCAGAACACTTTGCTCACTTGGTTTCCAGGGCACCACACTCTTGCAGTTCTCCTCCTACCCTGTCGCCTTTCCTTCTCATTTTTCTTCATGTGCTCCTCTCAATCTCCACCACCTTCTTCTGCTGGAGGTCCCAGGGCCCAGCATTTGGGTCATTTCTCTTCTCTACATGCCCCACTCCCCTGGCGATCTCATTCAGTCCCAGCAGATCTCAGTCCCCCACTGATGATTCCCAAGTTTTTATCTCCAGCTACAACCTGTCTCTGAACTCCAGACTCATGGATCCAAATGCCTACTCATCCTCCCCATTTGGATGTCTAATAGACACAACCAACACTGATATCCTGATACACTCCCACCCCAAACTCTGTTCTTCCATAAAGTTTTTCCCATCCCGGTGGCTGGGAAACTCAGCCCTTCCAGTTGTTCAGACCAAAAACCTCCGAGGCATCCTTGACTCTCTTTCTTTCACACTATGACTCTACCTCCAAAATATACCCAGAATCCAACAGCTTCTCACCACTTGCAGAAAGACCCTCATCCTCCAAACCACCAACATTTTTTATCTTGGCTACTTTACCTGCCCCCTTACTACCTAGCCCCAACAGCAATCAGAGTGAATCTATTAAAACATACGTCAGATCACGTGATTCCTCTGCTTAATTCCCCCCCACACCCTACCCTGCCCAGTGACTCCCAGCTCACTCACTACTACATGAAGACACCACCTTAACAGGCTTCTCCTAAGAAGTCTCAACAATCATGCCCCTTCCTGCATGATGCTACAGAGATGTCACTTGCTGGAGGTTCACTGAATAGATGTCATTGATATGGACAATCTGTTTATTAGGAACTGTTACAACCAGCTAATCATTTCATTCATAAACAACCAACTAACCCTCCATCCTGGAATCCTTTTGACTAATTCAAGTCAAGTGTGATCCCGTGACCTCCAGGTGAGCAGTGGGGTATCGAATTTGCCACCCCCGGAGCCATCCATCCCTCTGGCTTTAGAGTCCTGATGTTCCAGGGTATTCCCTCCCCTGACAAATCTCCAGTCACCCAGCTCCATGCAGGTGCACAGATTTGAATCTGTAGCTGCAGCAGCTCCTACTAGTATCGGCGCAGCTGTTTCTTTTCATGAACCTCTTTTGTTCAGTGGCATATCTGAAAAAAACAGGGGGAGTATATTGAATTTCAGGAGATGAACCAGCTGGCTTAAGACAGAGGAGGAAGAAGAAGATGACATGGTCAATGGGAAACCTTTCATGAGAATGTAGCTCCAGAAACCGAGGTCCATACGGGGTGTTGCACACTGCTCATCTTGCCCCTAAGATATGGATTAAGGAGATTCTGCCTGTACAGATGCATGCTTTGCAAATATCCCTCCAAGTCTGGAATGCAGAAACAGCTCGGAGCTCAGAATCTGAACACTGTCACGATAGCCCACTCTGGTTTCAAATTCACTTTGATTTCTTGTTGTATTTTTTTATTTTTTCCAGGTGCAGAGATTGGTTAAGCAACCACAACCTACTCTTACTTAACAACATCAGTGCTGACTGCTTGAGGACCCAGTTAGCTAAATAGGCGCTGGGACCGACATGCGACTTTTTGACCTTGTAATTGCAAATATGGACCTGTTTGTTTTTTCAGAAATGTCTAAAACATGTGGGACAGGTATAAAGTTTCCACATAAGCCAACATTTTTGGTTCGTTCTGATCTAAACAAACTGATTCCCACAGCTGGGCCAAGAATATTCCTCCCAGTCTCACCTTTTTGAGCAGTCCCTAGCTTGGAGATTTCCAAGATGGAATTTTGCCATGTCTCATGTGACAAAATCTTAAACCAACACTTCTCAATGCCAGAAAAATAGCAACCTAGCCCAGGAAGAAATCAAAGCTGCATTTCTATTAAACAAGATTATCAACATGGTAGAAAGAGGAGATCATTTTGTTAATGATCAAATACACAGGCTTCAGCCCATTAAAGCTTTGAAGCAAATAACCATAGATAGGCTCACTCACTGGAGCTAATCATTACAGCAAATGACATCTGAAATCTTTTTTTTTTCCCCTAACTATAGGAATTGAAAGTTAAAACAAGTTGCCAGCACAGCATTTAATCTTCTGAGCTCAAAGTGCACTTGTTCCAAACTGCAGAGCCTTGAACTCAAATGGGGCAATACCTTCTTCTGCCCAAATTAACTAAACAGAATTTGCAGTGAAACTCCCTAATCTAATGTCTGTAGCAACAAAAACTGAGTACTGGCCAAGCTACAGGGAAGGGGGTCAGGTGCCGGAGTAAAGTAAGCTCCCAACAACCAATCTCAGTTCCTGTCTTAGCTTCACCCGTCATTCCTTAGTCCAGTTTTCCCAGTTGGTTAACAAGAAATAACACAGCAACCAAGGCCTCTGTGGACCAGCTAGTTCTGCTCAAGTCTTCAGTCCAGGACTGCACCTCTCACTTGGTCATCCTCCTTAAAATGCAAGGCTCTTCTCTTCATGGAGCAACCAGCCCATCAAAGGGAAGGAGGAAAACTCCCCACCTTTGCTAAAGCAGCGCAAATCAAAGTTTTCACTATTGATTGGGAGCCCAGCATCATCTAAGAGTGGAAGAAGAGAATGCTACTTTGGCTTCTATATCGGTGAGTAATATATGGAGTGAGGGGCTTCCCTGGTGGTGCAGTGGTTAAGAATCCGCCTGCCAATGCAGGGGACACGGGTTCGAGCCTTGGTCCGGGAAGATCCCACATGCCACGGAGCAACTAAGCCCACGAGCCACAACTACTGAGCCCATGTGCTGCAACTACTGAAGCCTGCGCACCCAGAGCCCATGCTCCGCAGCAAGAGAAGTCACCGCAATGAGAAGCCCACGGACCACAACAAAGAGTAGCCCCCACCAGCCGCAACTAAAAAGCCTGCGCGCAGCAATGAAGACCAAACACAGCCAAAAATGTTAAAAATAAATAAAACAAATAAATTTTTTAAAATACATATGGGGTGAAACCCCCAAAATTGCAAATGAACGTATTTACGAAACAGAAATAGACCCACAGAAGTAGAAAACAAACTTATGGTTACCAAAGGGGAAAGGGGTGGGGGAGAGATAAATTAGGAGGTTGGGATTAACATATACACACTACTGTATATAAAATAGATAATCAACAAGGACCTACTGCATAGCACAGGGAACTCCACTCAGTATTCTGTAATAACCCATAAGGGAAAAGAATCTGAAAAAGAATAGATATATTCAGTGCTGAACACCTGAAACTAACACGACACTGTAAATCAACTATACTTCAATTAAAATCTATAGAGAGACAGACAGAGACAGAGACACAGAGACAGAGAGAGAGAGAGAGAGAATATCCCATTCAAAAGGGGTCCCACTCTTCATATTTTAATGCAATAAATATGCATCTTGTACCTAGCAATTGTTCATGTTTAATGTCATAATAATAAGCCCTTGCACTTTTATAGGGCTTTACAATTTATAAAATACTTTCACACATGTTAATATTTTTTTAATCTTATTACGTGACAAGGCAGACATTATTATCCCCCTCTTACAGATTAAAAAAGAAGAAACTGAAGCTCAAAGAGATGGAATAATTTGCCCAGAGTCAAGCTATGAAGCAATTAGAGAAGCACCAGGTCCAATCCCAGGTGCTTACCTCTACACACTACTTCCTAGAGGAGTGGATTTTGACACTTGTTCCTGGAGAAATACCAGAAAGTTCATATTTGCAACTCTGATCAATCTCATGTGCTCAGATGAAATGGAAGGAGAAGAAATAGTGACTTTTCCCTCTCTGTCCTCACTCCCCACCACAGCCAAACACAACTGTGTCCATATGACCACAACCAAAAGCATGAAATAGCCCAATGCCCTGGTCCTTCTCACCTGCCACTTAAGGATCACAGGCCTAGGAACTAAATAATTCTTGTTGCTCCTCCTCCCTCATCCCCTGCCCCATTACACCCTAGAGTAGAAGCCCCTGGAGTGCAAGGACTGGGTCATACTTGCCTTGGAATGGTCTTCCTAGTAGAATTCATTTCACTTACCAACTATTTACTAAATGTCCACTCCTTATCAGTCTGGAAAGGTAAGAGTTTATCCTGGGGTAGAGCAAGGAGCATGGTGTGAACCACCTTGCTTCCTCACTAATCACCATCCAATAGACTCCCAGGTTCTAGACTCTCCTCTGAGAGAACATAAGAAACAGGATCCATGGCCACAAGGACAAAGACAGTGGCCTATATCCAAATACAGCCTCTAAGTTTTGAAACTACCTGTTATTTTCTATCTGGAGGATTTTATACATTCAATATCCTTTGCTACTGCACATAATAATGTAGAAAGAAAACAACTTTTATGCCACACCCCAGGGGGGAAATTGAAGGAGGCTGCTCATCTCTAAGGCAGTTCCATGACTCGGACCAGCAGCATAGCACCTATTTAGAATAGTGGAAGGGTATGGGTGGGCAGGGCACGTAGGTATAAGCTGCAAACCAGGGTTACATGGAAAGAGGAAAGTTAGGAGAATCCATCAACTAAGGCAGGAATGGAAAATATGTGGCACCAGAAGTCTCTTTGACCTGTCCACAGCAGATACCATCAACGGACACAGCCCCCTTCCACCCAGCCAGTGATTCCAACCCTCCTAGATACCACACTTCAAGGGGCTACCATCATTCAGTTGTAATCAGCAGGCAACATGTCACCTGTTTGCTATCTTTGAGTTTACAACCATTTCCTCTTGCTGGAAATCACGTTTCACGTTAGGACTAAATCATGGTGCTTCCTCATACTTTTCTGGTTCCAATTCCTGATATCAGATCAGCAATCCAGTTCTGATCTCCTGGATTCTTTTTTTTTTTTTTTTTAAAGTTTCTACATTTTTTTTTTAATTTTATCTAGTTATTTATTTATATTTATGGCTGTGTTGGGTCTTCATTTCTGCGCGAGGGCTTTCTCTAGTTGCGGCAAGCGGGGGCCACTCTTCATCGCGGCACGCGGGCCTCTCACTATCGCAGCCTCTCTTGTTGCGGAGCACAGGCCCCAGATGCGCAGGCTCAGTAGTTGTGGCTCACGGGCCCAGTTGCTCCGCGGCATGTGGGATCTTCCCAGACCAGGGCTCGAACCCATGTCCCCTGCATTGGCAGGCGGACTCTCAACCACTGCACCACCAGGGAAGCCCTCTCCTGGATTCTTGACCTCAACTCTTCATTGCTATCTGCCTCTTCCCAGTCCCCAATACCTACCCTCAGACCCTGACCTCTGACCAGGGATTCTAACCAGGGCCTGGTGACCTGACCCAACTCCTGATTCCTGTTCTTTCTGGCAGTCTTCTTATCGTTCCTCCACTGACTCAAATTTACCGATCTACCCACTGGGGCTCAGCACAAAGTACCTTGACCAGGTCAAGATTCCCTTCTACGACTGTAAAACAACAGCACAAAATCCCTGAAGAACTGAGATAGGCATGGCAGAGTGGGAAAATTCCAGACTAGCAAAGGAGAAAGGGAGAAGCTAGCCTATGGTTCACAAAACCTCCCTCAGCTACAGAGTTTATCTGAATGTTGGGCCCGATCTTTATCCCTTCAGAGAAAGTGAAAGATTCCAGTTCTGGCTTTTGCTGCTTTATGGTAAACTTTCTGCCTTCGAGGTAAGGAGCAGATGTTTCCTAAGCTCCTAGGGATTTATCAGCCTTGTTCACACCTTCAACAGACAGTTCATTGTAGATTTAATTTATACGGTTCTGTTTCACTGGTGGGGCAATAACTCTGGCTCCATCTTAAGTCACAAAATGGTGGTGTAAAAGCAAGCCAGGCTGCGCTTCGCCAGACCTAGCTCTGCGTCTTTGCCCGCACCCTTCCCTACGTGCAACTCCCTTCCACTGCAGTTCATACAGTCTCTGAATCCAGACAATAAAGTCAGTCTCAGCTGTGCAACTTGCTGCCAAGAGAGGCTCCGCGGCACAGCAGGGAGAACGTCGACTGGGAAGCTGGGGGTCTGGGTTCAAAGCCTAGTTGTGCCAGCAAATGGTGTCCCCTCTCTGGGCCTCAGTTTATTCATCTGTGACCTGAGAGCATTGAGCTTAATTATTCATATATAAGGTCCCTTCCAGCTCTGACATTCTATTAAACTGGAAGTTTTTGGTGAAGGGAGGCTTTCCACCTCTACTCAGGCTGTACCCTCCCCACTTCCCACAATGCCCCTCGGCTCCTCCCCCTCCACTGAGGTTTAACCAACAGAGGGAGAATCATTCCCAGCTGCTGGCAGCCTAATCCAGCTGCCATGTGGGGAGTTTTGTCACGCCTATTTCACAGTGGGTCATGTCAAGTCAACATGTATTTCCTAAGTGCATCTGACAAGCCCAGAAAGAGGGTGGAGCCCTCTGGGGTCTCAGTGACTTCATCTGTGAAATGAAAGGCTTACGACGCTCGCTGGGCTTCTAAGGTGCCTCCCAGCTCCGCGGTCCTGAGATTCAGGATTCCACTGGGGGAAGGGGGGCCCCAGCCTGGGGTGGCCAACTGCCAGCCCCACCCCTGACATGGCCCAGGCCCAGCTCGCTTCAAGCCTGTGCATGTACCTGGGGCCACACGTGGCCAGAGTAACCTCCAATCCAGCTATAACCCACTGGGAGACTAGGGAGCGCGTGTGTGTGTGTGTGTGTGTGTGTGTGTGTGTGTGTGTGACAGACATAGTCATACCTCTAACACTTCACCACAGCTGAGTCTCAGCCCTGCCCTCTCCCCAGCCCCCAGTCTCTGGGCTGCACTCTCCAGTGAGTTGGGGAGAAACAGACGCTTGTCTACACGGTGTGATCTGAAGAAAGTCCTCACACACCCAACAAAACATCTCTCTCTCTTTAGACCTGCCTAAAGTCCTCATCATAAGCACTCGGTTTCTTTGCATTCAAGCATCTTGCTTCCAGAAGTTTCCTGTTAAACGCAAACGTGCACAAAAGGGTAGCATGTACTCGGCCTTTGGGCTTCTTTTCCCAGTGCCACCTTCTCACTGCAAACATTCAGCAGTTTTTGTTGCCACTCCGCAGGTCCCCACAAGAACTTCTCCCACCAGGAGAGAGGCATGAAACCCAAATTTATGAAGGAAAAACTAAATAGGAATGAGGCGTAAACAGGCATTCTGCCTGACTTCCACACTGATTTATTTTATGCCCTCCACGACTAGCAAAAGAAACAGGATTGGAGAAGGAGTTAGTTGGAGCAGAAGAAAAGGGTAAGGGATCACATAAGAGTGATTTTCAAAACCACTGTGTTATTAGGGTTTTTAAGAAATAAAAGTCCTCACTTAGAAGGGTCGTAAAACCCCATCACTGTTTGTTTGACTTGGATCTGTGTACCTCTCCTTAGATTACTGCGCATGTTTATTATTTAAATTTGAATGAAAAAAAATAATTTTGAGTGGATAAGTTTTGAGGGATAAGCGTAGATACACAGATGGAAACCACAGATATAAAAATTAGGATTCACTCTCTGCCCTCCCCACAGAGGCCAGAAGAAAAACTGCCTTCAGCCTGCATCGAGCAGGATTTAGGCCTGTGGAAGACTTTCCTGAAGAGAGAGTTGTTAAATCTGAAAGAGGGAATTAAAGGAAATTGTAAGGATGCTTCTTTTTTCTGTAAATATTCTTAAAACAGAATCAGTTCCCATTTGTTATGGACTGAATTGTGTCCCCCCCCCCAAAATTCATAGGTTGAAGCCCTAATCCCTCAATGTGACTATATTTGGAGATAGGAGGTAGTTAAGGTTAAATGAGGTTGTAAGTATGAGGCCCCATCTTACGATGCCCTTACAAGAGGAAGAAACACCAGAGATTTTCTGTGCATGCACAGAAAAGAGGCCGTGTGAGGACACAGTGAGAACGCTGCCCTCTACAAGCCAGGAAGAAAGGTCTCACCAGAAACCAATTTTCCAGAACCTTGACCTTAGAATTCTAGCCTCCCAGAACTGTGAGAAAATATGTGTCAATTGTTTAAGCCACCTGGTCTGTGGTCCCTTGTTATGGCAGCCCGGGTAACTAATATGTTTCTGCCTGAGGGATGGGGACAAACTGGATCATTCAACAAATGGGGATTAACTCCTTTCCAGGCACTGGGTTTATGGCAGTAAATATGACGGTGTTCCCAGCGGGGGCCGGGCAACCTCCTCACAACACCTCCAGTCGGTAGGTTTTAGAATCCACATCTTTTTTCCTAACACGCCGCCCCCAGACCTACACAGTGGCGCCTTCCTCAGAGCAGGGAGAAGCCGTGCTCGTCATCTGGGTGAGGATGGCAGAGAGTGAACGACTCTCCTCTCCCTCCCGCATGTTGGCTCAGCAGGTGCAATGCCATCGAGTGCAGATCTGATCTGTCAGGAAATAAGAGGGTGATACCGCGGAGAAATAGGAAACTGCCATCGTCCCTCACAAACCCAAGGAGGCCGGGCAGTCCAGATGGACCTGCAGACCTGGAACGGCTTCTCGAGCCAAAAAGGACCAGTGAAGAGTCTGATGCCTTGGGCTAGGGACAGTGTCAGCACAGTGACCCTCAGGGAGCCACAGGGGGCAGAAAGAGGAAAGTGGGGGATTTTAAAAGGAAATTTAGGCTAGTGTGGGCTTAAAGAAAGGAATCAGACTGTGCCTGAAAGCTGGGACAACTTGCCTGTCCTTTGAACAAACTCTGGCTAAAATTAAGACCAGAAATCTGTACTTGATTAAAGAGAAAACTTTTGTTTCAAAGTTTTTGAAGGAGGAGGAGAAGGAAGTCAGTCTATTTTTCTTTTCTTTCCTAGTAAACATTTGCATCAAAAAATTCCAAAGTGTGTCACTGTCAAAATTAGGTGATGTGTGTTTCCATTGGTACTAAGAGGTCCATATAAGCTGTGGAGTACTGATGAGGGGGCAGAAGGTGGAGCTTCATTTGTAGTGTTTGCCAATTTCTGTGTTATAAATACTCCCACCAAGGCTGCTTTCAAGCTACCTTGAAAGCTAACGGTTTAAAAATCAGTTTGCAGAATTCCTGCCTGTTTATCCACGGTCTCTGGCAAGCCAGCACCAGTTGGCTCTAGTATATTTCAACTACAAGGCATGCTGGGCGGGCAGGTAGCAGGTGACCGGGCACAGAACCAGCTGGGAGGGCCAGAGGCCCAGGGAACAGAAAGAGGAGGCCCATAGGATGATGTCAAGAACACGGGCAGAGTTTTCTCTGGGATGCGTCATCTCACATGCATTAATGGAGGCCCATTGTCATGGTCATTCGGCCACTCCTCTTTTCAGAAGGAGCAAGTGCACTTCCTCACCCCCTGGACACTGCAAACATGCTACCCAGAGCCCAAGGGAAGAGCAGAAGCCACAGAGAAACCCCCAAACCCACAGCATTTTGGAACTTCTGGAACACCAACAAGAACTTTTGTTGGCATTACAGAAAGAAAGAAAATAAAAGGAAGGAAGGGAGGGAATGCAATTTAGGAAAGATCTTCACCAACATTGTGAAACCAATAAGCCCAACTTTCCCAGGAACCCCAAGAAAATGCCTATTTCCTCCATAAACGGAGGAAGAGGAAAGGAATTCCTGAAATCCATCTTTGGATTTGGCCAGACATGTGCCGACTGTGTTCCCATGTCCACCTCCCCTCCTCCTCACCCCCACCCCCAGCCCAAGGCGACAGGACGGGAGAATTCCAATCCCATCACTCGCCTACCCCTGACCTTCTATAGATAATTCTTACTGACTGACCCATACTCTGGACACTCATGAGCAATCCACTTAGAATTTCATTCTATCGTCCAACGTTAGTCTTCAAATGAACCACAAACATGTGCTTTTGTTTCCAAAACAAAACCAAAATCAGAAGCCAGGACTGGGATTTATTCCTCTCCAACTCACCTTCCAGTACCTGGCACTGGGCTCCGTGCTTGGTCAATGTTCAATACATCCTCATTCTATTTAATTCTTCCTCTTTCCACCGAAGGAGCTCTCCAGGGGTTTCTTTCTGAGGGTTCATGCCTGTTCACCTCTAGGGGTTTATGACAACCTACTCTTTGGTCCATGAGTCAGAGAACTGGGCAGAATTTGAGATGGCACTGGTAAGCACTGAATAATACTTAATGACGTGGATTAACTAAAGATTATTATTATATATAACATAAAGGTTCTTATCGTACGTATGCAAGTTATCCATTTAAGAGTACAGGTAGATAACATACTTAAAAGGTGCATACATAAGAAGATACAGCCAGTACGAATGATGCATATATTTCCACCAGCCCTCTGGCTGTGCTTCCAGCTGAAAACTGCATTTCCTTGAACTAAGGAATCACAGCTAAGAAGCCATTTCTTGGGAACGATAAAGGAGAAATTGTGACCTCTGCTGGTGAAAGGAGGCTTTTTAAATGGTCCTTTTCCCCAACTCTGCAAAGAAAAAAAGTGAGCAGAGTTGGGAGGAGGTAAGGGTGTGACACCATCCTCCCTGAACAAGAGATCATTTTTCTACTCTAGTCATTCTTACAATCTCTTCAGAAAAAGATCATGGTTTGTGTGGTTCAAGAACTCTTTAATGATGTATAGAAATGAGATTCAGCTAGGCTTTTATTGTATTTAATAATTATTCTCTAGAAAAAAAAAAACTTATTTGGAACTCAATAATTTGTTTTCTTTCTTTTTCTTTTATTTTTTTAATATTTCATTAATGAAATGAAGACTTTGCAATCGATTTTGAAATGTAGGGACTAATTAGAATAAATGAAAGTGTAGTTCCCAAATGTCTTATTAAGGTTTATATTTATTTGTCAGATAAATGCACATTTTAGGAACTAAAAATTGAACATTTGCAAATAGCACCTACATTTTACAATTCAATGCTTTATGAAAAGCTTGAAATATGTTACTTTGCTTTAAAATTCAGCAATCCTCAAAACCAAATCATTTCCATAGCACCCTCATTATGCTACTTGCTTTTGCCCCTCTGCATATCTTTCCTCACCTTTGATGAGCAAAAAGCCTGTGTTGTGCTACCAGCTTTCTAATAGTCTTCAATTCTTAGTCAGACTTCCCCTGATCATAGATGCCACTTTCGTCTTTAGCTTTGCCAAGTTTAAAGCAAAATACTTCAAGTTTTTCAGAGAAAAGCTGGGCAGGAGCTTTTAAAACTCTTAATTTTTTTAATTGTCTAATGCTGCTGCACAGGTCATTATTATGCATGTGTACTCAGGCTTGTTGGAGGGAGGAAAAGAAAAGGGGACATACAGGAAAGACTCAGAATCCCATACAGAATTATATAAACTGGATTATATTTGGGGGGAATCATATATCTTTTGTGAACCGTAACAATAAAAGACATCAGTATCCAGTATAAGGGAACACATGCTCTACCTTTACCAATAGATTTTAATATTCAAATTAAATAAAGTGTTTATTTAAATACACATTTATAGGCCTTACATAATCAAAAATTGGGTTTTTGTCAGATGTTTTTCTTAAGCCAGCATACATTCCTTCCCACTCCTCTCAGGCAGATGAGAGGCCAGACTATTTCACGGTCAGCACCTCTTTGGAAACCTCACAGACAGGAAGGACAGAGAAGGGGAAAGAGTAAACTTAATATTAATTACTTGGGCTGCTGTCCTGGGCCCAAACTGGAACGGGAGAAAAGAATAGTAGTAGAAACAGTTCAGATGGGCTTCAGTCTCGACCCCTCACCCCCTTGCTTTTTTTTTTTTAACATCTTTATTGGAGTAAAATTCCTTTGCAATGGTGTGTTAGTTTCTGCTTTATAACAAAGTGAATCAGTCATATATATACATATATCCCCATATCTCTCTTTTTTATATCATATAATAAATGTATTTGTTCTTTGCTAAGAATACCAACGAGATCTGAGATTCCTTGAAGGCAAGATTTTTTGTTTTATTTTATGGGGGAAAAAAATGTAGATACTGAATTAAGAAATCAGTAAGTACTAAATGTTAGCATTTATTTAAATGTCAATATGCATTCAAGATTTTTTAAAACAAACATAAGACAAAAAAATCAAGTATTTGGATTTAATACTAATAATAAGAAATATTAATAATGGAAGAAATATATTCCCAAAACTCTCTATATATATTTTTTTCTTAACAAAAGAACCCTTTACAAGTGTAATCATTAATATGAGCATTCAATAGGCAACCATCAATTAAGTAGACCTGTACAAGTGCTCAAGTCATTTCTCTCATTAGACTGATGTTTATTAATCACCTGCGGTATGTCACACACTGTGCTGGGCATTATGAAGACAGTGCCTAATAAAGTCAGACATCTTCCTGTCTTTCCAGAGCTTTACAATATCATGTAGCAGCCAGACATCATCAACTATTCATGCCAGTAAATATAAAAGTACAACTGTGATGAGTGCTACAACCTAGAGGTAGATGGTGCTAGTAGAGCACTGTTTGTCTTAAACTAAAGAATTCTGTTTTAAAAATCCATCTGCATAGCAGCCAAATCCAACATTGCTGAATTCTGGCCTAGGGCAGAGAAAGCTCAAATCAAAGAACCAAAATCAACATTTTACAGGTACAACATGACCAAGCAAACTCTGAGGTGTTTGGTCAAAAAGGTGCCTGATTCCACTGAAATATGTTTGTTCAGCACCTATCTGTATATGGCAGTGCTTCTCAAACTTTAATATGCATGGGAATTACCTGAGGGGAACTGTTCAAGCACAGATTTTGAATCTGTAGGTGCAAGGTGAGGCCTAAGATTCTGCATTTTCTAACAAGCCCCCAGGTGAGGCTGATACTTCCGGTCCATTGATCATACCCTGAGTAGCTCCAGTTCAGACCAAGATGCTGAACTAGGATGAATGCATTATCCTCACCTCCCTACTGCCCCAGCCCCACCAACCCCACAAGAATAGAAAAGTAAAGAGGAGAACATTGTGAGAAGCTTCTCAGTTTATGGGGGCTGTTTCGGACTGGTGTTTGTGGAGTAGTGGGCTTTGTCCTGGGGCTGGACACAGCCCAGCAAGGTTGAGGGAGGATAAAATAGAAGAATTGGTGGAATTCTGCTCCTGCTTCCCCCAAGCCTCCCCTCATCACCTTGTGGCAAACGGAGCCTGCACTCCTCCTGCTAAGACATAGGAATCTGGTGCAGATGTCCTCAGAAGAAGCAGAAAAACCAGGGGAAACAAAATGACCCTCAAAAGTTGTTTCCATATTCCTTCTCCTTCAAACACCCAGGGCTGGAGAATTACAATCTAGTTTTGATGAAGGACCTCAAACTTGGCTGCACGTTGAAATCACCTGGGGAGCTTAAAAAGCACTGCTACTTGGATTCTACCTCTAAGGATTCCAACAAAATTGGTCTGGCGCATGGTCTGGGCAGCAGGACTTTTAAAAATTTCCCAGGTGATTTCGATGTACAGCCAAGATTCAGAACCATGGAATTCTGAGTCTCTTGTGAATGTGCTTCTCTCTTGGGAACAAAAGATGAAGACCTGACCAGAAGAGTTGTTTTATGGGGTGAGTAGCAATCGGATGTAGTTTTCTGACGTCAGAGCTCTAGACCCTGGAGCTCATCTACCCCTAATCCCCTGAGTTCACTGGGGGTCTGCCTTTCCCCATATGCACTGCCTGACAGAGTAGACAGTGTAGTAGGAAAAAAAAAAAAAAAAAAAAGAACACACAAAACAAAATAAGATATTTAAGGAGGACAGCCATTTCACAATGAAAATAACCTGCTGGATTACAGATTCCAACAGAAGCAGAAATATTAAGACATATATGCCAAGTATTTTTAATCAGCCTGATCAATAATGTATCCTATATCCTGTGTCCTGTAAAATACACAAGAACGAATTAATAATAATAAGCAAGAAAATGTAAAAAGAATCAAACAGAAATATTAGTAATAAAAAATATAATAATAGAAATAAAGAGAGAGCAGAATTGATTCTGCCTAAAAATAAATTAGTGAATTGGGAGACCAGAGTGAAGAAATATCCCAGAAGGTAGAAGATAGAGCAAAGAAATAGATAACATAAAGGAAAACTAAAAGATAAGGAAGATAGACATAGAGGTACTAACATCTAGGTAATAGGAACTCCACTAAAAGAGAAAAAAAGTGGAGAGGAAGAAATATTTGAGGACATAATGGAGATCAATTTTTCTGCATTAACAAAAATGTATATATATATATACATATATGTGTGTGTGTATATTCCAGAAAACATATACCCAGGTATATGTATATATATAAAATAAAATTTAAGAATTTTTTAAAGTTCTAAAATCTTATCACAGAAAGAGCAGATCACATACAAGAGAACAAGAATCAGATTGACATCAGCAATATTAAAGGCAAAAAAAAAAAAAGATGGAATAATGTTTTCACAGAATTGAAGGAAATAGAATATGGAATCTAATATTTTACATTCAACTAAACCTAATGTTTATATTCAAATATTAGACCCAAATAAAAATATTCTCAGGTGTACAAGATGTGCTGCAGAAACATGTGCATTATAAATAGTTCTGGTTGACGTACCATGGGAGAGAAAAATCCAGGAGATTTTTCTACAAGAGATTTGTAGAACAAGGATGTTCAAGTACCTTGATAAACTTTCTTATTGCTTAAAAAAGGAAAAGCAAGCTAAGGCCAAAGAAAAAGATAAATTACATCTATAACAATCTAGAAATAAAGTCTAGGTTATATCAACATGATAGGGGTGGATGGGGGAGAGAGCAGGAAATCCTAAATTTTCACCTTAGACAAAATTAGGGAGATACAGATATATCAATATCATTAGAAATAAAAGTGAGGAAGGGAATTTCCTGGTGGTCCAATGATTAGGACCCAGCACTTTCACTGCCAGGGCCTGAGTTAAATCCCTGGTCGGGGAACTAAGATCCTGAAAGCCATGAGGTGCTGTCAAAAAAAAAAAAAGTAAGTAAGATAGGAAAGTCTTGTAAAAGTGTCACAAACTGAAAAGTTAAGAGGATAAAAATAGGTCCATGTGTGTCACTTACTCTAACAAATGTAGAGGGACTAAGCTCACCAGTTAAAGATAAGGGCTCACAGGGAGAATTACCTCGGTGCTTTGTGACCACCTAGAGGGGTGGGAGAGGGAGGGTGGGAGGGAGACGCAAGAGGGAGGAGATATGGGGATATATGTATATGTATAGCTGATTCACTTTGTTATACAGCAGAAACTAACACACCATTGTAAAGCAATTATACTCCAATAAAGATGTTTTAAAAAATAAAAATAAAAAAATAAAGATAAGGGCTGACAGATTGGATTTACCTTTTAAATTCTGATATGTGCTATTTACAGGAGACATACATCAAACATAAGAATATGCAAAGATTGAAAGCAAAAAATAGCAAAAGACATAGGCAAATATTAACCAGAAGAAAGTTGACTTAGCTATATTAATTCCAGAAAAGAGAGTCTTTAAGTAAAGAACAATATTAAGAATAGAGAGAGTTCCCTACAATGCAGCCATTCCATTCCCAGGTATAAACCAAGGGAAAACTGTACACATGTGCAACAAGTGAGGCTGACAGATTCTAAAGTGACCCCCACTATCCCTGCCTCCTGGTACTTGTACCCCTGGGCAATCTCTTCCCCTTGAGTGTGGGCAGGACCCACACTTGCTTCAAACCAGGAGAATATGGCAAAGGTGATGGTATGTCACTTTTGCGATTATGTTACATAAGACTGTAATGTTTGTCATGCCAGCAGGACTCTCCCTTGCTGGCTTCGATGAAGCGACCCTGCTGAAGAGGGCTCAAGGGAGAAAGAGCTGACAGCCAGCAAGACACTGAGGCTCTCAGTCCAGCAACCTGCAAGGACCTGAATTCTGCCAGCAACCAGAGGAACTTGAAAGTGACTCCTTCCCCAGTCAAGCCCTAAGATTATCCCAGAGCCCTGCACAACACCTTGACTGCAGTCTTACGAGGACTTGAAGTGGAGGACCCAGCTAAGACATACCTGGGCTCTCAACTCACAGAGACTATAAGATGACAAATGTGCATTATTTTAAGCCATTAAGTTTTTGTTAACTAGTAGCAATTGATAACTAATACAAGAGACATAAACAATAATGTCAGTAGTAAAGCAAAACAATTTAAAAATCTGGAAACAGCCAAATGCCCATCAGTAGGAGAAGGAATGAATAAACAATGGTATATTAACCTGATAGAATATTACATTTACAGCCAGATGTCAAAATATGGATAAATCTTAACAGTATGAAACTAAGTGGAAAAAAACAGAAACAAAAAACAAAAAGATTACCTCAGCATGATACCCTTTTATAAAATTTTAAACAATTAAATCAATTCATTTCAATTTAATTGTTTAAATCAAAAACAAATTAAAAACAAAAACATATATTATTTATAAAGTTAAACATATAAAGCTCTGATAAAATTAAAGTTCTTATAAAGTTATATATAAACTTACCAGATGATCCAACAATACCACTCCTACATACTTATTCAAAAGAAATGAAAACACATATCCACACAAAAACCTATGTGTGAATGCTTATAGCAACTTTAACCATAATTGCCAAGAACTGGAAACAACACCAATGTCCTCTAACTGGTGAATGGAGAAACAAATTGCAGTACATGCGCACAGTGGAACACCACTCAGCAAACAGGTGAACTTTAGATGTATTACACACAGTGAAAGAAGCCAGATTCAAGAGATGACATACTGTCTGATTCCATGTATACGGTTTTATGGAAGAGGCAGAATTATGGAGATAAGAAACTGATCGGTGGTTGCCAGGAACTGGAAGTGGAAAGAAGGAATTGACAAGGAAGAGACACAAGGGAACTTTCTGGAGTGAGGGATACATGTTGACTTGGTGGTACTAGTTATAAAACAGTATTCATTTGTCAAAAGTCATAAAATTATACACTAAAAAGGGTGAATTTTACTGTTTGTAAATTATTCCTCAAATATATAGATATGAACCAGTTGAGCGCCCCTTTTGACAATCCCCTGAAGCAGATCCTTCACCCTGCTATGTCCTCCATCCCTCCCTTCCTTACTCATAAGAACAAAATGAGAACCTGTGTCACTGGAAATATTACGGTTAAAATTATTGTAGAGAATGACCTTGAAAGGGGACTGAGGGAAGAGGAGTGAGAGCTTCAACAATCAAAGTGATGTATGTAAAAAGGAGGCAGGAGAATGAAGGAGTGAAATTTACTTTCTTTGCCTTGTTGACGGGAGACGTTTCTGACTCTTTTTTTTACAATAGTAAACCTCATTTTGCTCAAGGCAGGGAGTTACTGAGTCTTTGCTCAACCACCAGCAATACAGAGGACCCCTCCCCAGATCGGCAGCCCTAGTTGGTCCAGATTCTTTTTTCCTTGGAACGCCCCAATAAATGGTCCATTAGCAGCCCACAAAGAGATTAAGAAACAATTCTATTTGAGAGAATGCACAGTTTAACAAAACGATCCTTGAATCAGAATGTTCTGCTTCTGCTATCTTTTCTGAACCAAAGGAGCAAGGGTTTTGAGGTCACAGTCAGCCTGACCATATTTTGTTCTTATCTTTCTATTTTCTACTCCGTAATGAAATTTAAATAGCTTGCTATCACTAAGTAAATACTTGGCGCCATAGCAGCCTTCTGGAAGCTTTTAATTGTGTCAAACCAGCTCTTCAATTCTAAACATTCCTTACGACCAAATGATATTTAGAGCTTTGGGTGTCTTCTTAGCAGATGGAGATAGGAACACAAAATGGGATAAGAAAGCTGAAACTCCCCATTAATCACAGTAGTGCTCCTTCATTCAAAGATCATAAAATGCCTAAAGTAATGTCTTTAACTTGGTGGGGGGGAAGGAGGGGTCCAACTGAGAAGCAGAAAGTCTGGATTTTAGTCCCCTTTGGGCGCCTTCCCAGCTGCATGATTTGGGACAGGCACTCAGTAACCTATCTGGATCTCATTTTCCTCCTGTGTACGCCTGAATCTGTAGCCAGGGCGTCCCCTCCCCACCGTCCCAGGTCAGGTGCTCTAGCGGGCAATAGGCTTACGTCAAAGTTCCAGAATGGGAACTCCCCATTCACCTCTACTGCTGTGTCTGGAGATCCCCTTTGGTATTACTAGGGTTTTAGGGACATTGCAGAGTGTCCCCACAGGGTGGCCAAATTATGTGGCATTCGAGAAAGACTCAGGGCTACTGCTGCCAGTCTACTGTAACCCAAGATAAAGGGTTGCCCTAGACAAAGGTTTCCATGGGCAGGTACAATTGGAGACACCAGGTGAAACAGATTTCTTTACTGTGGGACTTCCCCGAGCCTTTATCTGTGCATGTGCTTGACCAAGGCATCTCTTTTTCAAAGATTAACACTCAGGGCCGGAAAGCCCAGGTCCAAATTTAGAATGCTGTCTGTTTATTTTTTATGCATTGTCCTCTTATCGAGAGGTACTCAACCCTGGCTGCAGAATAGCATCACGGGGCCTCATCCCTAGAGATCTGGCTTTAATTGGTCTGAGGGGTGGGACATGGGCACAGACAGGTGTTAATGTCAACTCCCCTAGTGATTCTAACATGTAGAGAAGGTGCCTCCTTTCTCATGCCTATTGTGGAGCATTACAGAGGGAGCGCATCCAAACCCCTAGGTCAGTACTGGGGAGCAAACCCAAAGAAAGGTTCATCTCTCCACCTAGAATCTTAACCACAGGATCCAGAGCCTCTGCCTTCTGGAAGAATCTCCTTGGAAAATTATGAAAGAGGAATGCAGCATTTCTTAGTCGTCACTTACTCAATTGGGATTCTAGCCCTAATCATCTCTTTTAAAACCCTGTGGATTTTTCCTTTCAAAATGGAAATAACTTTACTGATTTTCTGGTTGTAAATTTAATGTCTGCTCATTGGGGGTGGAGGGGACACATAAAAGTGTGAAGCAAAAAATAAACAATGGTTCTTAAACCTCCCCAGCCACCACTGTAAGCATTGTGCGTTTACTTCTGGACCTTTATATGTTTTTAATATTGTTTTGTAATCTGGTTTTTTTTACTTATCAATATCTCTTAATATATCTTTCCATCCCAATATATGGATTGAATATGTTCTTATTCACAGTCTCTTGAATGTCTTTTCATCCCAATATAAATAAAACTGCACCATCATTTTTTTTTTTTGGCTTCATCACGCAGGTTCTTAGTTCCCCTACCAGGGATTGAACCCGCGCCCTCGGCAGTGAAAGCGCAGAGTCCTAACCGCTGGACTGCCAGGGAATTCCCTGCACCATCATTTTTAATGGTCCTATCATATTTTAGGTATACCATAAATCATTTAATGGATAATTGATCCCTGTGTTTAGCAACTCTAGTGTTTACCATCAATGTAAGGTCTTTGCACATGTCTTTGCACGTGTATCTGATTGGCTCCTGAGAATAAATTCTTAGAGGTGAAATTGCTTCATCCAAGTCCCCAGCCAGCTGAACCCACTCAGCTAGGCCTCCAGGTCCATTTACCCATCCAGGGGAGCTGCCTTCCCCTCTCATTTCCCCATCCCTACCCCCTTCCAGCCTTCTCCACTCTCTGGCCTTGTTCATAAAGTGTTTTCTGTCTGCTATTGGTCCAAGTCCACCTTTTATCAAATCTCCTTCAAGCTTTATCTCTTAAAGCCAATATTTTACTTTAGAAAGCCTCCTTGGTTCTGTGCAAATCTCCCCTCTCCGTGGACCGGCCTGGCTCAGTTCAGGCTGGTGGTGTCATCCCCCAGCAGAGGTCACCAAATCCTCTTTTAAGGAACCAGCGAGGAGGCAACAAGCTGAGGTTGACCATCCTGGAGAGCCTCCTCCACGCACCCCCTCGGTCCCTCCTGTGCTTCCCTCAGGAGGGGCTCTTGTCACTCTGTGTTATCGTTGTTTACACGTCAGTCTCCCCTCCGGACGCTGAGCCGCTGTCCGTCCCCTTCCACCCTGTACCTGCTAGGACTCCGGCACCATGCCTGGCCGGGAAGCCAGCTTCGTGGCCTACTGAATGTCTGCTACTGAGAGGCCACACTTTTCCAGGAAAAACTCCAAGCTATACTGTTAATATTAAAAGTAGTAACTATGACCCACATCCCCCCGTTTTGCCAGAAAAGACACAGCCTCAAGCCCACGCCTGGGCTGACTCACATGACCTTGCCACTAGAATATGGAGGGAGCACCCGGAGTCAGAAGGATTCCAGTGAAAAGCTCAGCTTTTCTTCCTGTCTCTCCACCCAGCACCCGCACCCAGCCTGGCCTGGCCCTCCCCATGCCAGCCTGGCTCCCGGCAGCAAGTGGCTCCTTGTGATTTGTTCCCGCCAGCTCCACTTAGGGACTTGCCACAATTCATGACTTCATTTGTTCCACAAGCAACTGGGGCTGGCCACTCCGGTAAAGCAGACGGACAGAGTCCCAGCCTTCAAGGAGGTTCCATTTCGGGGACACCCCAAACTAGTAAACTAACCAATAAAATAATTTCGAATTTTGTTGGACACGTTGAAGGATGTAAAAAGGAGGCTAAAGGCGAAGAATAAGATCTGTATTATTTTAATCTGTGACATTTTTCCTCATGAAACTCATCGTTCAACTCCACTGGCTTACAAATATTCAAACTGACCATGTTGCTCAAACCCTTGTAATGGAATTGAATAAAAACTTGGATTAAGCTGAAAGCGTCAGCCAATGCCTGCAGTGGTGCTGGAGGGGAACAGCCTTCCTAGACAGGGCACAGCACCCCTGGGCAACTCTCAAATGGGAAAGGGCAAAGGGTACAGCCTGTTTAAGGCCTGGAGCCTGGTGAATGAGGGGGAGACAGACTGGAGGTGAGTTTCGAGGGACAGGCAGGTGTGTAACAGGTATAGTTAGGTGCCTGCATTCTAAATTATCTGTCAGAATTCAGAGTCCTGTTGGTTACCATAGTTATCCGGATTCAAAATTATTACATACCTCAGGGTTTTGTGGGGTTTTTTTTTTACATCTCTCATCAACAACTAAATTATTTTCTTGGACTCTTCAAAGTATCTCAAACCATGGTCATGTCAAGACAGTCTACCAGGAGAGAATAAAGTTGGGACAATACATTGAAGAATTACATGAAAATTCTCTGAAACTCGAATTTTAATGTGCTTTCAATTTCTTTCCATTAAAGAAATAAAGCATATCTACCCATGTCATTTCAGTATCTTTTCTTGCTAGTTTCAACTTTTTATTGAAAGATCTTCACAAATTCCTCAGCCATGGGGGAAGGATGCAGCGGGGAGTGAGACAGGGAAGAGCCATTTTATACAATTTTTGAAATAGGCAGTGGATCCTCCTTTTGCCCCCTAAACAGTGCTGCTTAAACCTCCCACTCTCAGTTCCCCACACCTACTGCTGTTCTGATGGGGGATGGGGGAGGACCCACTTCCCTCCACGACTTCTCTCGATGGAGGTATTCTTGCCGCCATGCTCAAGTTTATTTGTCTGGCCCCAAAGTTAGAGCCGACCCAGGCAAGTGTCGGTGTAAACAGGGTCTGGCGTGAAAGGAACGCATGAATGGGGAGTTGTTTTCCGCTGGAGGGAAGGGAGGGTCACACTGGCTAATTCAAGCACAGTTCCTGGGAAGTATGACAACATCTTCCCGCACAAAGTCTTCCTTATTCGGGGCTGTTTGTGAATAAGACACACATTGAATCGTTCTGAGTGCTGCTTTTAATACCCTGCCTCCCGGTAAGAACACCTCCAAGTACTGGTCTTCAGGGAGCTGGCTGTGTGGATTTCCAAAAGTAACTCAAATCCGAACACCCGAATGGAGGAGGGGGAAAGAAGGCACAGCTCTATCACGAATTGCCAGGATTCACATCTCTCAGCCAGCTTTTTTAGTCTTATCCTGACAAGTAATTCCACAAACAAGTCTTTTTGAAACAATCCATTTTGCAAATGCATAATGGGGTCTCAGGAGCTTTGCATCATTGCCAGGAATCGTGAGAAAACAAAGAGAAGCAAGACATAATAAATGGCCTTCAAAAATGTTAACTGATTAAAGGTTTATTGAAAGGTTCTTATCAACTAATGTGGGAGGGCGGTAGATGAGAGGGATCTCAGTGGGAAGGCTGTCAAGAAGCACTACACAGCTCCCTAGGAGAGATACAAAACGCAGGGGAATTAAAGGAGGAAAATATTGCACCCGTGTGTGAAGATCAGGCATATAGCTTCACAGAGGAATTGTCTCTAAATTCTGTTCTGTTTCTCATGTCTCAGTACTGAGGAAGTTTCTGAGAGAGGCTGGGCTTTGCCAGGGTCGACTTTTCTTGCCACTTAAATAACAAGGAAATATCACTGAGTTTGTACAGTACAAGAACGTCAGGATTCTGAAATCTTAAAAAGACTGGCACTCTAAAATCTCAAGATGAGCAGGCCAAGCAACTGAACCCAAATAAGGTATAGAAGACTTTTAACTCTGCCTTTCGCCATGTCCTCCACTAAGGATTCCTCTGTGACATTGGGTGCCGTATGTGTGCAGGAGAAACACCTCAAAGCCTCAGTGAGGTTTCTCCAATTCCTGCCATATCTAATCTGGAGATCCAGAGCCAAGATTCCTTGTTTAGTAATGTCAACTGGACAGACACACACACACACACACACACACACACACACACACACACACACACACACACATACACACACACAAGACGTAAGAGCTGTGAGTTGAATTATATTCAGTGTCTTGCTGAAGACTATAGCCTGGGAAATAGCCTCTCAGACAGCTCTGAGGAACTGCTCCAAACAGGTAGGGGAGAGGCAAGTATATATATATGAATTTTTTTGGTTGGGAAATACATGTACAAGCTTAGTAATCTTAGTAAAAGATTACCACTTACAATCTTAGTAAAAGATTACCACTTACAATTACACTTACAATCTTAGTAAAAGATTACCACTAATCACACACACAAAAAAAATCTCAAGTTAATGACTTTAGTGCTTATCTATGTATGGGAAGATGCGAGAATCCGGGGTCATTGAAATTCTTCCTTAGATATGCATCTTAACTATCCAGGGGTTCATATATCTAAAACACAGAATGCTTCATCCTGAATTCCTTTCAGGGTGTACTGTAGGTCAGCAACTGCAGTGGCTCATGACTTGATCCTTGTAGAACTGGAAGGGTGAGCAATATTTTTTTGTCTGTAGTAAGAAAGCACATAAAGTAGACCAGCACTTATGGCCAATGGGGAAATGTGTTCTTTCCAACAAAACAGGGCCCCTGGGAGTTACTTTTAGGCCAGGAGCATCACGAATGTTGCATACACCTGGATAACTTCCTCATTCCATACCCCAAGCAGACATCACAAATCAATCATGAAACTCATTCTCACCAAGCCCAAATGCTGCCCCAGAATCCCTCTCAACGTAGGAATCCAGGAACTCACTACCAATCAACAGGAATTGTCACAATAGATTAAATCTAAGGGTCATCTCTATCCTCAGCTTTGCAACAGTTCACTGTAGGGAGGATTTGTCTTCCTATGAAAAGAACAATGGGACAGGTAGTGACCAGAGTCTTGGGTCCTGCAAAAAGCCTTACAGAGACTTGAGGTGAATCACTAAGATGGCCACATCTTAAAAACGAATTTGTTAGGTACACTCTTCCAAGGCTTGCTAAATAAATAATGCTCTTAAATTTTTGTTGACTAGGGTTTGAGTTTTAAGGCAGATACAAATATGGTTGACCCTTGAACAACGTGGTGGTTAGGGGTGCCAACTCTCCGCACAGTTGAAAATTTGAGTATAACTTATAGTCGGTCCTCCATACAAGCAGTTCCTCCAGATCTGAGGTTCTACACCCAAGGATTCAACTAACAGTGGATTGTGTAGTACTGTCATATTGACTATTGAAAAAAATCCATGTATAAGTGGACCAGTGCAGCTCAAACCCGTGTTGTTCAAAGGTCAACTATATACTGAGGTTCCAACTTTCAGAGCAGTTAATCTGGAGGGTGTTGGGTCAGTTTACAAAAAGGTTTGCCAAAGTTTTCTTACAGTGCCAAGTTCCTCGCCACCAAATGTGTTCAAGACCCTTAACTACCTGAAAGAAAAGGCAGAAAATGGTTGGATAAACATAAATCCCATCTATGAGACCCCACAACCATTTGAAAATGAATCCCAAGCAACAATGAAGCAGCTATGAGAAAATGTGATTCTGTTTATACAAGTCTTATCTCTACATACTTCTTCAAAAACGACTTAATCCTTTAAAACAATCTCACACTGGGCTTGACAAACAGCTCCTTGTTGCTGAATACCTGTCAAGTATGAACCACAGGCCAAGGATGGAATAACCTCATGGAGAGACAGGAAAAAACTGGTCATTTATCAGTGAAGGCTTGCATTAGGACACATCCAAAAAGCCCAAGCCAACTGCTGTGAAGTAATCCTGAGGTTTTCACCCAATCTCAGAATAGTCATTCTCATTCAGTGGTTACTAAGGTCAGTTGGACCATGGCCAGTTTAATTTAGAGCAGTGGTTGTCAAACTCCCTTCCCTGGAGATGCCTTCAGGCTGCCCACCTGGGAGCAGGAGGTGGAGTAGACAGGCAGACAGGACTCTAATACTCCCCCCACAAATACACACATGCTTCAATCAGAGCAGCCCTTCTTTCATCTCTTCTACAGCTTGATGTTCCACATAAGATTTCATTTCCAAAGAAAAGGCTTCACTACAAAAAAAAAAAAAGGGGGGGGGGGGGTGGTGGTTCTTAATTACTGATATTATCTATTCTAACAAGTGGTCAGACTTCAACATGGTTCCCAGAACCAAAACAGAATAGTAGGGAGATAAATGTTCCTTCATTAAAGCAGGATATGCAAGATTAAATTTTTAACCTTCTATTTGGAAATAACTTTAAACTTAGAGAAAAGGTACAACAATAAAAACAGTAAAAGAATGCCTGATTTTCTTTTACCTGGATTCACCTATTGCTGACAGTTTACCCATGTGCTTTATTATTTGCTTGCTTTAGTATTTCCTCTTGCGCTCTCTCTCTCTCTCTCGCATGTAATATTTTCTCTTGATTTTTTTAAGGAAATTACATAGATCATGGCCACTTATCCATATATACATTAATTGTATTTCCTCTGAATAGAGACATTCTCTTACATACACATGGTATGGTTATCATGCTCAGTAAATTTAACATTGGAACAATACCTTAATCTAATCTACTGTCCATATCCCATTTTTGTCAATTGATCTAATAATGTCCTTACAGCATTTTCCCCCCAGTAAAGAATCCAGCCTGGGGTCAAGGATTGCATTTAGCTGTCATGTCTCTTTATCCTTCTTTAATCTGGAACACTTCCAGAGTCTTTCCTGGTCATCCATGATGACATTTTTTTAGTGTAGAGCTCCCCTCTCCCCCATTTTCAATAAAATATTTCTCATTTGGAGTTTGTCTAATGTTTCCTCATGATTCAGGTTTCACAATCTTGCCCCAAATACTACATAGGTGCTGTTCTTTCTCAAGGTATCACATCTAGAAGCATGTGATGTCTATCTGCTCTCATCTTTTTTTCCATCTTTTTTTCTAGCACTTTCTTAATTTCTAGCATAACTAAATGTTCTAGACTCATCTCATACCTACCCTGCCCCAGCCCTGGAATCAGCTGTTTCTCCCAGGAGCCCTACTTTCAGTGGGGAATGGTATTAGAGACCAAGACCTGGACACTAGGTGTGCTCAGTGTAACTGAGGTGTTATTGCATCTTGGCCCCTTCAGCAGACAAAGCTAGGTAATGTACATATGTATATACATTCATATGTATAAATATACATATATGCATGCATATACATGTATAAACACATACTATATATGTTTTAGAAATATGGTACACACTGATACCTCCAATTTCAATCCATTCCAGCAGGGTTCTTCTTGCCTTCCCACATTCCATATTACAGCCCTTCTTCCCTAGGAAGAACCCTGGCTCCCAAGAACAACAATATATTTACAGTTGACCCCTGAACAACACGGGGAGGTTAGGGGTGCCAAACCCCCACACATAGTTGAAAATCCTCATATAACTTCATAGTTAGCCCTCTATATCTGCAGTTTGACATCCACAGATTCAACCAACCTCAGATTGCGTAGTACTGTAGTATTTATTTTTTAAATATCTGTATATAAGTGGATCCATGCGGTTCAAACCTGTGTTGTTTTAGCCACCTGTACTCCTTTGTTCAATCCTATAATACATACAAAATTTTTTCAGAACTGCTTTTCCCTAACCATACAAAAAACAAGCCCACTAAAAAGAGTTCAGGATTTGTGTGCAATTCCCCACTACCCCATGTTCCCACCCAAGACTGAGGTGTTCATAAGTAACCTGAATTAGTCATTTCTTTCTTTCTCTCTCTCTTCCGTTATGTTATTCATTTGAAGTATGATTGGGTGATTTGGCTCAGTTTGTTTTCAGTTTTAGAGATTTTTCCCCTTCCCATCCTTATTCATTTTATTTTTAAATCTGCAGAACATTAACACATTTCTGAAGGTCAGAACTATGCAAAAAGATATACACTCAGAGAAGTATTACTCCCACCATATCTCTTCTGCCCTATTCCCCCCACCTCTTGTAGGTAACCTATTTTAATGTTTCCTGATTTATCCTTCCTGTGTTTCTTTTGTAAAGATAAGCAAATATATATGTTTTCTGACTTTCCTTCTTTCTTACACAAAAGGTAGCATACTATATATGTTCTTTTGCACTTTGCTTTTTTCACTTAACAATATCTCCTAGAAATCACTCCATGTCAGTTTACAGAGCTCGTCCTCATTCTTGTTTATAACCACATAGCACTCCACTGTGTGTGAGTACCATAATTTCTTCAATCAATTTCCTATGTTTGGACATTGAAGTGGTTTCCAAAGTTTTTGTGATTACAAATAACACTACCTTGTGATATTTGTACTTTGTATAATATTTGTAATATTTAAATATAATAACATTCAACATTAAATGTATCAATAGTAAACTTGTGTATTTGCGCTTTCATATTGTTGGAAGTATATCAGGATAAATTCCTAGAAGTCAGATTGCTGGATCAGAGGATAAATGCACATATAGTTTTGTTAGGTATTACCAAATTTCCTTCCATAAGAATTGTACCATTTTTCATTCCCATCAGCAATGTATGAGAATACCAGCTTCCCCACAGCCTTGCCAACAAATGTATTGTTAAGCTTTCAAATTTTTGCAAATCTGATGAGACAAGGTTGGATTTTAAAGAAAGGAACACAGTTACACAAATTAAAATTGTTTTAATTAATTTTTATTGGAGTATAGTTGCTTTACAATGTTGTGTTAGTTTCTACTGTACAGCAAAGTGAATCAGCTATACATAAACATACGTCCCCTCCTTTTTGGATTTCCTTCCCATTTAGGTCACCACAGAGCATTGAGTAGAGTACTCTGAATGATACAGTAGGTTCTCATTAGTTATCTATTTTATACATAGTATCAATAGTGTATATATGTCAATCTCAACCTCCCAATTCATCCCACCCACCCCCACATTAAAGTTTTTTGAATTTTTGAATTTTATTTTATTTATTTTTTTAATATATATACACATTAAAGATTTATAATGGAAAAATTAAACAACACATAGAGAGGTCACGGGAGAGAATGGGGGTGGCAGGAATGACCCAATGCGTTTTTGCATTGTAAATACATAAATTAGGAATTAAGAAGTACAGTGAGATGAAAGAAGGAAGAGGCTGACTAATAAAAACCCAAATTCCTTCTTAATCTCTGAAATTAAAAGGACTGTTAAATTAACATGATACGCAAGCGAGGAGAGTCAGTTTCACTGAGTGATGACTGAGTTCTGGGGTTGCATACTTAGACGGGGATAACGCCAAGATGCATTTTCCTCCTGTTAAAACGCCAAGATGCATTTGCTCCTTCCTATTGAAATGCCACCTCTGTACCCTGTATATATTTATTTAATGGCATTTGTCTCACCATATTACAATTATTTATTTTCAAGTTTGTCTTCTCTCCCAGACGGTGAGCTTATTGAGGACGGAACTACATCTCATTCCTGTCTGCATCTTTAGAACAAGATAATTACAGATGAGTTTGGTCTCTTGCAATTAAATCTTGTTTGAAAGAAAGGAATGAGGCGTGGAATGGGAGACGGACGTATTCAGTAACAACCTAGAATGGAGGCACTGTATGTCAAAACATCGAGGCTCGTTCCAGTGTGAGACTTGTTCAAGGAAAGCCCTTTTCCCACAAGTCGACAAACTGTAGCTTTTCCACAAGATAGTCTCTAAATATATATTTAAATACAAATTCCCATCAGAATAAAAGGAAGGTGTCAAATCCCAGGGATGATGACTAATGCTCAGTAAACAGAAAAAAATAGAAACTTCATGAATTTTGTCAAGATTAATCTTTTGGTGCCTAAGTAAATCTCCAAGCTTTGATTACAGGAGGCAGGGCAGAACAGCACCTTGGTAAGAAATGGAAGACAGTGAATTCGACGAAGCATGAAATTTAAGCACCAAATCATTTACTAGCAGGCATTAATAACTAATAAGGCATCGTTATCACTAATGTAATAGATAACTAAACTTGAGAGCTTGTCAACACTTTCACATGTCAATGCTTTGGATCCTCACAGTCTCAGGAGATAAGTTTTTTTGTGACAATCTTTTTACAGAAAGGGAAACCAGGTCTTACTTACTTTATCCAAGATCCCTGGACCCTGATTTTCTGAACTCTGTGGCTGTGCACTTCAGGCCAAAGGAGCTGAGTTAAAACCTAACAAGTGATAAGAATTGACTACAGAAATCGGAACCCAACTCTAATTAAGGAATTTGCTAATTGCCCTTCTCTCTGCAGACATTACTCCATTCTTGGTCTTTAGCCCTGGCACAGACTTGACCTCAATCATGCTTTCTGCAAAACAGCAATGGGCAGGCAGAGAAGTTGTTTTCAAACATTTGGCCATGAAAAGAATCTCTTCTGTCCTTTCCAAAGCTACATCCCCAAGCCCTTGGAGCACAGAGCTGCCCACTATCCCCAGAAACCATACTAAGAGCTCCCTGTTTTGAATCTGTCCAGAGCCCACCTTCCTAACTCCCCATCCAGACTTTCCCGGGCCTGAGCTACCCAAGCTCTGGGCCCTACCGTTTCTTTCTTGGCTTTTTGTTCCTTTCTTGCCCCATTTGGACCTGGAAACATGGGTTCTGGGCAGTCTAGTTCCGGACCGACTGGGAAATCTCCTGAGATGCAGCCCCCAGAACCACCCTCAGGCCCCCCAAGGCATTGCCAGGGGTCAGTCCCCACTCAGGCCAAAGCTCAAAACTGTCAATGACCAAAACAAGGGACAGGTTGTCAGCACTTATGGTCCTCTTCCAAGCCCACCTGCAAACATCAGCTCAACAAGTTGTCTTTACCATCTACCACTGAGCACTACCGAAGAGAAAAATACTCAAGGGAATGGGGGAATATTGTGAAGAAAAGAAATGGTGTGAGCGTAGGAATCTAGGTATTCCTGAGTCTCCTCTCTCTATTCTTTGCCACCACAGCATATTGGTTAAGGGCACAGGCTCTGGAACCAGCTGCCTGGGTTCAAATTCTGGTTCTGCTACTGACTGAATCACTTTGGGCAAGCAACTTACCCTCCCCAGGCCCCATTTTCTTCATCTGCAAAATAGAGATAATACTAGGACCTATTATTTTACTAGGAATATGTGTCATATAAATTAGAATTATGTGATTTTGAAAGAGTGTGATGGGAAATATATTTTAAAAAAAAATAATTCTAGGACCTATCTTATAGGGTTATTATGAGGACTCAATGTAAAAATCCACGTGAAAGCACTTAGAATAGTGCCTGACACATAATAACTATCGTTTCCACCACTTCACTTTACCCAGGCTCCAAATCTCTCCTATTTTCATGCCATTTCTAAACAGTTGTCAAGCCCAGTTACTATGTCACTGAATGTCGCACATATTCTGCCCTTCCCCTCCATTCTCTTTGCCACTACTTGAATTAATTGATAGGCTCTAAGACAGAGTATATAAATTAATTGCCTTACCCTACACGCCTTCTCCCCTTTCTCCTTAATCAAAGAACCCTCAGTTTTAGCCAGCCACATGGCCACCCAGCCAAAAGACTCCATTTCCCAGACTCCCCTTCAATTAGGTGTAGCCACATGACAATTTCTAGCCAATGAGAAGTAAGTAAAAGTATCCCATGGCACTTCTGGGAAGTTTCTCTTAAACAAACATGCTTTTCTACACCTTTCCTCTATTTTGCTGCTGGATCAACGTTGACTTAAATGGCAGCTCCCTAGGGATGGCAAAGCAAAGAGCTATAGAAGACTAAATCCCTGATAACAATGGAGCTTACATATCAGTTCTTGATTGCTCACCCCCACTTCTTTTACATGAGAGAGAATCTTGGAACTTGTGAAAGTTACTGATACAGGCAGAGGAAATTAATCCTGAATGATACAGACCCTATTACCTTAACCCCTCCTATATTACAGCAATGGCTTCCTGACCTCTCTCCCGCTCCAACCTCTCTCTCCACCCTGCTGCCAGATTAATCTCCCTAAAGTACAGCTCTACACCCTCACAGAGCCTCCAGTGACCCTGCCCCACTGCCCAATTTCCTTAGCTGCCACCATCTGGCCCCTACCTACCTTTCCACCCTTACGCCTGCCCCTTCCCTTCTTGCCAACCAAACCTGATGACTTCCTGTTTCACACCCTTACCCCATTCTTTCCTACCTTTCTGTCTTACACATATTCTCTTCCTTTAAACTGGGAAGCACCTGGATCTGGATTGTCTTTCAGGGCTCCAGTGACATTCAGTCTCCTCCATGGAGCCAACCTGCCTTGATCCCCCAAGCCAAGAGTAATTCTCTCTCCTCAGAACCTCTCTGGCACTCATTCCTGTTTGTGTCAGGGACCCCAGAAGCCTTCCTATGCCAAGACCAGGTCACTTTCTTGCCCATCTGGCCCCAGGACTTGCTTGCTCATCTTCTCTCTTGCTCCTGTTCTGACCCAGCAGATCCCCACTCTTTTTCCTTGTCTGGCCCAATCTCCTCAGGCCCTGCCTTCCTTCCTGCCCCAAGAAAGAGGGGCACTGAGCCCATTCACCTAGGGCTTTACCCTCAATCTTTAAATCCCTAGGGGGCAACACTGGGGAGGGGGAGGTAAAAGACATAATAAATGTGAGACAAGTCACCAGTTTAAGGAAGCTCACAAGCCCCTTCTGACTGTGGTCCCGGTTTGCTGGTTCTTACACCTTCTTGAGCTGGAAGCCATCTACAGCACTGGATGTCTGCCTTTCACTTTCATTTGTACTGGTAGGGCTCAATAAATCCCCACCCCATTTTAAACCTGCTATCCACATCTTCCGTGAAGGTCCTCTTTCCAGCAACTAGGAAATAAATAGAAATAAAAATCCAAAGCAGATTTCGCCTGGCTCAAGTGAACATTGTGTATCTCAAAGAACCTTCAAACTAGAGAGAACCTTTTCAGAGGTTCTCTGCCCCTCAGGGGAGGGAGTCCTTTGGGGCGTTTCCTCACATCTTCCTTCATTACACTGTATTGCTTTCTACCTTAAGACACCATAGATGGAACTTCCCTCGTGGTGCAGTGGTTAAGAATCCACCTGCCAATGCAGGAGACACGGGTTCGATCCCTGGTCCGGGAAGATCCCACATGCTGCAGAGCAATTAAGCCCGTGAGCCACAACTACTGAGCCCGCGTGCCACAACTACTGAAGCCTGCACGCCTAGAGCCCATGCTCCACAACAAGAGGAGCCATCACAATGAGAAGCCCGTGCAACAAAATGAAGAGTAACCCCCACTCACTGCAACTAGTGAAAGCCTGCGCACAGCAACAAAAACCCAACACAGCCAAAAATTAATTAATTAATTTTTAAAAAGACACCATAGAGTAACGGCTTGCATATTTGTATCCTTCCCCATCCCCAGCTATACTTGACTTCTCTCCTTGTGGACTGTAAACTCTTCAGGGTAGGATCTAAATTTGGTTCATCTTTGCAACCCCACAAAGCACATCTAGGCCAATACCTTGCATGAGTAGCTAGTCATTCCAATATTAGATTAAAATGGATAACACTTAATTAATTAATTAATTAATTAAATCAATGAAGACCAGACTTGGTAGAAAGAATCTATGGAGAAGATATGGCCCCAAACCATCATACAAAGGCTGGATAAGATTTAGACTTGCTAAGGAACAAGAGATAGTATGAGCGGCTTGGGGGGGGTGGGTACTAGAACCCTAGACCAAAGTTCTAAAATAAATATCCCCCTGCCTCACTCACAAGCACATATTGTTCCCCCAGATCTCATTTAGAGGAGCCTTCAGCTCTCAGCAGCCTTCTCAGGAGCTCAAAAATTTCTGGAGTAAGGTAAGTTAGGACCCTTCCGTTCTAGGTACATTCAGAAAAACTGGTCTTCTGGAAAAACAGAGACAGTTTCCAGGGAGACCTCAGCCCCAGGCCCTGTAGGTTGCTCCGTTGTCCAATTCCCACAACCTCCATCCAGGTTTGGAATTTAAAAATAGTAGTAATAATAAAGGGTGGGTGGGGGTTGTTGAAGAAATGCAGGGGAAGACTGAGATGAAACTTGCTGAATATGTGGTGTTCCATATCCTCCAATCTGCAAAATTTATCCTCAGTAGGAAGAGAGTAGAATCATTTCAGATTCATCTCTGACGGTCTTTTAAGGGAAATTGTTTGGACTTGCAACCAAGGCAAAAAATTCTACCTCTGGAAGGAAAACATTTTTTGTATAAGATGGGCATTCAATCCCAAAAGAATTAATGGTGGTTAAGGAAGGATTCAAACCAATTAGGTTTTCTGTTCAAGAAATTATTATCAAATTGATTAAATCCCATTTTTCAATGCCCCTGTGAGGTCTTTATGAAATCCAGGGCGAGTCCCCCCCCCCAACTGCAGGAGGTCACAGATGAGGAGGCCAGCCTGACCCAGGCTTCATGCAGAGCAGATGTCCCTGCTTCATGCCAGTTAGGAGCCAGGAACTGTGCTCTCTGGCTCTGGCCTCTGATTATCTGTTTATGTGGAGTTATATGTAACTGGAACCTCTTTGAAAGCTGAGCCATGTGGAAGCCATTTAAAATTATTTCACTTTTAATTATAAGCCAGAGAGAGCTGTTTTCATGCAAGGGGAGGAACACTTCTGAGACTGTCAAGGTTCAAAACATTCCGTGGGTGACAGGTGGTCTGAATATTTGAAGAACTTTCTGCGTCCAAGTTAACCTTGACTGGAGGAGTGAGCAGGGGAATTTTAAAGGAAATGTAAACTTTGCATACAAAGTTGGAACACATAAAACACTTACCTGGATCTCATTTTAGAAGATGCATTGGCCAGGTGGAACCATTGAGTTTCCTTGGGAGGCCACACAGTGGCAAGGATGGACTGTGGGCTTTGGTGCTGGGCAGAGCTAGGCTAAGTAAACTTGGGAAAGTTACTAAGTCACTCAGGGCCTCAAGTTATTTATCCATAAGAGGTGGAAAATAATTCCTACTTACAGGGCTGTTATTCTAAAAATTAAATGAAATAACGTATGTGAAACCACTAGCCCTGGGTTTGGTACATGGCCATTGCTCTACTATGTGACAGCTATTATCCTACTTATTATTATTATTTTAAGTAATAATTATATGTTTGGAATAGTAGATCAGGATAGGTCTACAACATACAACTGACTTTGCTTGACAAGAATAGTTTACAACGGCTCAGGAAAATTGGACAAGAAGTGCAATCTCCAACTTTACTGCTCTTACCTAAATCTCAAAGCGTTTTACCTTTTCCCATCTTCCTCCCAATTCTCAGCCCTTCTAGGCAGAGTAGAAAGTCTCAGAAATTCAATGTAGGGTACAACATTCAGAACCAAGGACTCCAGGGGGGACCAAGGGGTCAACTTTCATCCTCTTGAAGCCAAGCAGCACCCTTCAGGACTCTCTCTGGAATACGACCCCCACCCCACCCCATATCCCCTGTCTCTTGAAGTAAAAGGCTTTGCTTTAGGCCTCTTCTGAGTCTCAGAAGGTTGGCTCAAGGGTTAATGATTAGGAAAATGTGAACACATAGTAACAAAGAATAGCTGTTGGACCAGGAAACTGGTAACAATTTAAACAATAGATCAGCCATATAGCAGAGTCAGAAAACCTTTAGTTCCTCCCTGAAGGACATAGTTTAAAATGTCTGATGAACATTCCTAAGTACTTTTTACAGAAACCAGACTTCCACCAAATGGAAACTACTGACCACAGGCATGTAAACCCCAGAGCAGTTGGGACCAGAAGGTTGTTGATGTTGACTCCTATCACCAGCAACCAGTCAGAAGAATGTCCATGAGCTGACCAAGCATCCTGCAACCCACACCCCTAATGTTGCCTTTAAAAACTCTTCCCTGAGGGACTTCCCTGGTGGTCCAGTAGTAAAGAATCTACCTTCCAATGCAGGGGACGTGGGTTTGATCCCTTGTTGGGGAACTGAGGTCCCACATGCTGCAGGGCAACTAAGCCTATGTGCCATAACTACTGAGCCTGCGAGCCTCAACTAGAGAGCCTGCCGTGCCACAAACTACAGAGCCCACACGCTCTGGAGCCCACATGCCACAACTAGACAGAGAAAAACTGCATGCCACAACTAGAGAGAAGCCCACGCACCAAAACTAGAGAGAAGCCCACGCACCCCAACAAAGAGCCCACGCACCACAACGAAAGATCCTGCATGCTGCAGTGAAGACCCGACACAGCCAAAAATAATTAATAAATTAATTTTAAAAAAACCTTCCCTGAAAGCCATAGGAGAGTTTGGGTCTTTTGAGCACTAGCTGCCCATTCTCCTTGCTTGGCACCCAGCAATAAATGCTATTCTTTCCTTCACCACAACCTGGTGTCAATAGATTGTCTTTGCTGTGCGTTGGGCAAAGGGACCCAAATCCAGTTTCGGTAACACTCTTATATGAAAGCACGTGTCTACATGGAAAACCTAGCAAGCTGACCCATCACAGAGTCATGGAAGCCAGGATATGGTTGGACCACATGAGCATGTGCACTACTCTGGACCCCGGGGAGACACCATCACAAGTAAGGGTTGTTACTGGCCTATGGAACCAGGTATGGTCAACCCTGGTTTGGAACTCTGCCCATTGGAAGTTTAATGAACTGTAAATAAAACAATTATTTCAACAGTACCCAGTTGTCTCATCTGATGGATGAAGCCCTTGAGGGAGCTCCTCATAAATCCATTTCACTTCATCAGTTACCCATAAATTTTAGATTTGTCAGTTGGCACTTATTTTCAAGGCTGGACAAGATATCTTGGCTTATAGCTTGGTAATCCAACCAATACGTGAAAAAGGTAGAGAGATTAGTCAGAGGCAATATTCAAACTATTTTGACAGTAGGTATGACACAGATACAAACCAATCAGGCATGGGTCCTGCATCAGAAAGGACACTGTCCTTTTCTACAAACATTGGTCCAACAGGGTCAGCACATGTTAGCTGACTACCCTGAATGGAATTAATTTTTCTTCACATTAGCAGTCAGAATGTTCATTAACCAGCCAGCACCGGCTTTATACAAAAGACCTGAATGCCAAGTTTAATCCTGTGTGATTGAAAAAAACTGAATTCCACATCCCCCAGACTGGGCTTAAATGCAGAACTCAACAGGCTTGTAATTACATGCAATATCACAGTCGAGCATGACTATAATACCATTTTACTACACAAAGGAGAACTATTGAGTTCTATTCACAAGAGAAAGTGCTACAAAGATTCCTCTCTCGGTGGGATAAAAAGACATACATCACAGCACATATTTTTCCAGTACTTTATTATTATGAAACCAAGCATAAAGGATAATGCACCTGATTTCCGTATTTTTTAGTATGCCCTGGGGAGTTGGAGCAAACAAGGAGAAGCAGGAACAGTGATGGAACCCATCCCAATTTCAGGAGATGAGTAGGCAGATAATCCCAGTGTGGGAAGTGAACTTGTTTCAGTATCCTTGACTGCCCTTCCTCCCCCATCCCCCTGCACACATCCGCTGTGCCCTCTTCCCCACCAGGCAAGACCACACAAAATCCGTCCCAAACAGATGAGACTTTCCTAGGTCAAAGGCCCCTAGGAAAGTACACTTGGTCTTTATCTCAATGACTAATTCCCCTGATTGTCAGAAAACGCTGCCTCACAATTAAGCCTTACGTAAGGGAGATGGCTAGTCTTTCAGACTCACCCATATTTCCCCTGGGGGGACTTTCATGCTTCATCCTCTCTCCAAAGTATGGGCACTTGAGCCACACTCCCTGAGTTAGTGGGTATCACTGTCTGCAGGGACCCCTGAGAGAGCCCTGGGGGTACAGCCCAAGCAGGCAGGAGGGAGAAGCCAAGAACTTGGTGCCAGGTGGCAGGATGCCCATCATCAGAGCACTCCATTTGCTCTCATCCTCGACTACTTCCTCAACTGAAAGCCAGCCCTAGATTTCAGGAAAGAGATGAGCTCAGTTTTCACCACCTCATGGACCCAGAGCCCCAGGCACCTTCTTTTCTTCCTGGGAAGCCTCCTCCCAGGACGGTCTTCATTTCTCCTCCCAGATGCTGGTCCCAAATGTCTAGTCACACCCCTTTTTCTGGGAAATGGGACTAACACCTTTCTTAGTATGTCTACAGGGGTCCCAGATCTCTTCATGGGGATGGCGTAGGAGGTATTTTCAGTGGTTCAAAGATGTATTCTTCTTAAGACATACAAGGTGTCTTTCTCACCCTCTCTTACTAGAACAGAGGGAAAACACAGGTTTAATCTCCAGTAGAGCATACTGTTGCATATATGGTGCACATTTTCAAAAATTCTCTGTATAGTGGATGCAGAGTAAAACCGGTGAAACTTCTCCATGCAATCCTTGAAAATTATTGTAGAAAACCTCCCTGTTATTCTTTTCTTCTCAGCTTAGAACCTAGTTCCTTTTCTTCACATGCCAGACAATTCAGGTAAGACCCCACTAGAGCATATACAATTAAGTAAATGTTCTACATAAAGCAATTTGTTTTCCATTACAAAATGCAAATTTGAAAACAGTAAATTTTTACTTCAGTGGCTTTATATTCATGCCAACTATGGACACATTTGTCTCATTTAAAATTGGTAGCAATTTACTAATTAATTAATTGCAATAAAGAAATTACAGTGTTATTCGCTGCTGTGCCTGATAATTGTTGGTCTTTCATGCAGAGTATTTGAACATAAAAAATACACTGGTACTTAAAGGATGTGTGTTTGCACCAAATAAATTCAATCCAATCCAAAAAAGAGGGGTTCTTTTCAGTGCAGAGAATATCAAATTCGGTGCAAAACCCTAAAACTTAGATATCACCTTTGTTTCCCCATGTCACTCCATCTCCCTTTTCTCCCTACCAAAAATTTCTTTGACAGGCTGTGGACTTTAACATTGAGATTCCAAATGGGAAATATGATATCCAAGAGGTAGTTATAAACGGGTAAGATCTGCCGCCAGTTCTCTGAATTTGGATCCAGATACCAAAGTCTCTTTTTCTAATTTGCAACTGTCCTTCACACCTGACCTTGGCCTCTACTTTTCTCCTTGGAAGCTGAACCCCGTGCATAGTTGAGCCCATCTTGCTAAAGGCAAGCACAGAGCCTGACACACAGCTTAGAGAAACCAAACTGTGGGTATAAGCTGTACTAGGTTCATCAGTGGATCATCTCAGACCTACTGAAACAGAGTCGCTAGGAGCAAAGCCCCAGCAATCCGCATTTAAGAGGCAGCTCAGGCTGAAGTGTGAGCACACTGAGGGACAGGACAGGAGACCATCATGCCATGGTTGAAAAGTCTCCTGCAAATGTCAACGCAGGAGGTCATTGGGCAATTGTGTTCTGATTAGATTGCCTTATCTGACCACAGTGTGAAGCCACACTGCTGTGAGTGGCAGTGTGGGGTCTACTTTAAAGGACAAACCCTTCACAAAGCCCATGATCCTACAACAGAACATTCAAACTCGGTAGGTAGGCTTGAGATAAGAAGCAGGGACCTCCTTCCTCTTGGTGGACCTGCCCTCTTAGGCTGGACTCTTAATAATACAGTGATTCTGAGGGTGCTCCTGGGTTATGGGATGGGGGAATTATCTTTGACTAGGGCCACCAGTTGGGTGCTACAAAGGAAGGCACCAGAGACAGAGCTGCTCCAGCTGCAGCCACAGCTGGCAGCCCATAGTAAGTAGCTCTCTGCATGTAACCCCCTTCATTGTCCCCAGCGAACCTGCAGTAAAGTCTGAATCACATACCAGTCTGGTATCGGCTGTGCTTTAGGGAAAAAGCTGTGCCTTCTCTTGGTAATCAGGGAACAGAGCCCCCAAGCTAGTGGGTGATGACAGCAGTAAACAGCCCACCAAGAGAGAGATGAAACTCCAGAGACAAGAGTTGGAACTGGGAGGCCCAGGAGTTCTGCCCTCCGTAGAGAGTGCCCTCTTCTGCTAAGCCTAGGGTGTCAATGTATTAAGAGAAAAAGGGAAAGAGCTAGAAAAAAAACTGGGCAGGGTGTAGAACCATGAAAGAGAAGATGTGTGTGGCCATCTAAAACACGCCCTTCTCAAGAAACGGTCATCTGAGACCACCCAGGATAAGTGAGATCTTACCTTCCACAGAGAACTCCCAGAAGGAAAGGGAGGAGAAACATTGAGAAAAAGTTAGAGAGAAGAGCAAAGGGAATATAACTACAGTGAAAAAGAAGATCAAAGAGACGCGTGAAGCACCGACTTCCTGCCGATGAGGAATCGCGGACGAACACTGACGTGGGCCGAGCCTGGGAGCTTCACACCAACATCGCTGCTCCCAGAGCAGGAGCCAGAGGGCTGATTTTCCTCCCCAAACACCAAGAATTGAAATAACCACAGCCGAACAAAGTTGGTCTTCACTGAAACTATTATTCTAAGTCGTTTAGCTGGTGCCAGGGGAAGGAATGGGAGAAAATAGTTATTACGGTCCTGACCAGTCCTAGGTGGGGCTCTCCAGAAAGGATGTCCTAAGCATAGCATCCTGGCAAGAAAGGCCAAGGAAGGACAAGGCCCTGATGAGGTAGCTGGAAATTACAGACGGAAAAGGTGATACATGGGTTTCATTCCACCATCATCTTAACCAAATAACTGCAGCATCTTCCTAACTAGTCTCTCTGCTTGCTTCTCCTCTCTGCCACCTTCTTCCCCAAGCAATTCACCCTGCCTGCTAGAGTTCTATTCACAAAGCCAACCATACTGCTTTCCACACTAAAACCCTTCAGTGGCTCCCGAGCTCCTCAGCACAGCACCCGGGGCCCTCTGCAGTTCCACTCTGACACCGTGGCCCTCTCTCCACTCCCCGTCTCTCACTGGCAGAGTCAACATGGTGCCTTGGATGGCAGGAACGCGTGGGGGGACTGGGCCCTGCGCAGTGAATGGCCTTGTGGGCAACTAGGCCTAGCAGTGAAGCACAGGGGCCTACAGGAGAGCGTCCCCAAGACAGGAAACCTCCACAGCTCCACAAAAGGCTCAGCTCTGGCCATCAGCCCTGTGGCAGCCATGGGAGGGCACCTCATAGACCTCCAGCTCCAGGATACAGAATTAACCAAGGGCCCCGGGGCTGCCCTCAGAAAACAAGGGCCACCTTCTCACCGAGGCCACCCTTCCCACCAGCTGCCCCCAGCCAGTGTCTGAGCATGGCAGGTCCATGACTAGGCTGGTGGCTGGCTTGGCTCGAAGACTCCCCAGGAGGCTGGCTAAACCTTCCTTTGCCTGCATGGCCATCTAGGACGTTGCCACCAACCTTCCCTCCTCCTCCACTCGGCTCAGACTTGCATCAGAGTCTGACAGCTCTTCCCCATTTTCTCTCGCATAGGCGTTGCCCCTAATAACATCCTGGCAGGTTTAATTCTGTCCCCGGGTCTTGATCATCAGGACCCAGGTGAACACAGCTGTCAGGAAAAGAGAGACAATAGTTGTTTATTTGGAATCTGGGACCCTCGGCCCCTTATTCTTTCACCTCTCAAGCATCCACGGCAAGCTTACTGTGTGCCTGGCACTGTTAGGTATGGGGTGGGGGGGCCACCAGGGCAGTGCTCCCAGGAGGGGGCAGGTGGGGGAAAGGAGGTAAGTCAGGTCAGAATCTGCCAATCTAACCAGAACCCTGGGCACTGCCAAGAAGCCAGCCCAGCTCCACTTCAGACTCTGACGAGAAAGGAGACAGAAAACCATTCCTGATACCGCCCCCTCTGTGGAATATTCTGCACCTTTAGTAGAATAGACATGTACGTGAAGAATACCTAGCCAGTCTGATGGGTAGGACCCAAGTACAGGTAAGGCAGAAGAGAAAGCTAAAGGGTTAGAAACCATATAGGAAATAGATCCCAGCATGAACCCAAATGTAAAATCAACCTGAACTTACTTATCACAGGGCTTCATCATGAAAACGCACAGACACCATCGATCAGGTGCTCTTGTTGAAAAAAAAATGTTTTTAACCAATTTAGAGCTTTAATGAAAATGAATCCAGCGGGATGAGAAAATGTTGTTAACCATCAATGTTGCCTAATCATGGCTAACAAGGATTCTCATGCTTATACTTGACTGAGGATTAGATGCTGACAGCAAGTTTATTAAATAAGTCATTGTAATAACATACCCAGCTAACCCTGCAAAGCTCTGCTCCGTGGTTCGTGGTGGGTATCATTTAACTAAGAGCATGGAGCTGATGGGCCTCGATAATCAGGCTAATCTGCCTTTTCATTATGTTCTGGGGGATGTGACAAAAAGGAATTTTAACATGATCTGAAGACAGGTTGGATCAGATGAGTGACAGCAGATGAGTCTCTTTAGCCCACCAAGAAAATCAAGGGGCCTAAAACTTGTTAAATCTCCACATCTGTCACTAGGTGCTTAAACACCCTCAAAGAGCTTTTACAAAGACAGACCGGAAAGAGAGCTAACAGTGAAAAATGTGGGGTTTAGGCCAACCTCATCAAGCAGACTTTCTTTTATTATGATCTGGCTTAACCAGATGTTGGAAGTCGAAGGCATTTTGAAAGGTCTTCTTCTAGTTGGGGGATGATGGCTAACAGAGCCAGGTCCAGGCAAACCATAAATAAGGCAACCTGCTCTCTGCAGCTCCCTCCCTTCCCTTGTCCTGTCCTGAGATACCCTCCCCCATCTCTGTTCTAACGTTCCAATTCCAGGACCTCCTAAGAGGAGGGAAAGACAGGATAGTTGTTAAATGTTCCATTTAGTCATCTTCTCTCTCCCCCAGTTACCACATACCCACCACAGTGTAGGTTCGCTGATAAATTTCTAAAAACAGTGACATCTGGATTGAACTTGTCCCCATCCTGCACCATAATCACCCTCAAATATCTCCAAACACTCATGGAAAATCTGCTTCCACCTGGGCTTTGTCACTGGCGCCCTGGAGTAATGAAGGAAGAACGGTTGTTTCCAGCAGAGTGTGAAGCTGGTAAATAAGAAGTGGTGGTGAAACGGAGCAGGACCCTGTGGGGCCCCTGGGCACGGAAACCTTTCTGTGTCCCCCATTCCTTGTTTGTAGGAAATAGGCTTCAGCCTTCATGACCTTCCCTGAGTTCCAAAGGGCAGGTTCAAACAGTTGCTAATCAGGGAAGGAAGTGGATGAGGAGACAAGGGAGGAACAGCCAAGGAACAATAGTGCAGGCTTGGGGCTGCTGCCCTGGTTCCCCCTCAAGGGATACACACAACAATACCTTTGAGCTCCCGTCTGCAGAACTAAAACCCTCAACGAATGGAAGATGTTAACTACCTGATGAAGCATTCTTCATTCCGGAGAGAAGGTCACAGTTTGATAACCTGAAGAACCACAGAAGCTTATCAGGAGACCACCTAAGGCAAGATTAAAGGAATGCAGGCCCTGCACGCACCCTGATCCTTATCAGCAGCCCCACCCTTGAACCAGTGCTATAAAACTCCTCACCAAATCCTGCCTCCACCCTCCCAACCCCCTGTGTTGGGACACACAATTTTGAGGGCATGAGCCTGCTGTGACCCCCTTTGCCTGGCAAAGCAATAAAGCTATTCTTTTCTACTTCACCCAAAACTGTCTCTGAGATTCAATTCGGCACTGGTGCACAGAGGCCAAATTTTCGGCATCAGTGACAGTCCCAGGAGACAGTGCGAAGGTGGGGAGAGAGCAGTGAAGACTAAGGGAGGGCAACCGGTCAACTTAGGCATAGGCAAAAATAATATGTCAGAGGAAATCGACCTCTAATACATGTCTAGTATATGCAAGGGGAGAAGCAGATGCTTGGGTCACATGTTTATATTAGTTTGTATATATTTGTTTTTTAATTTAATGCCATGGCACACATAATCAAAATGAGGGCCACTTTGTGATAATGTAGGCTTATCTGAAGGATGGTACTTTCCTTACATCTCCTTACAGAAACGTCCAGCCTTCCCAGATATCCCCAATATAGTTTCTAAATAATGTTTGCTAAAAACCCAAAGCATGAAAATTAAGATAACCTGGCATGAGAGTAATGTCTTCAAAGGATCTTAATCCTAAAAATGGAAAATTTTACCATGAAAAAAAGTGTAAAGGGCTGAAAGCAAACACAGCCTCAAACAAGAGACTAAGGCTCAGAGAAGTTGAGTCTCATCAAAGGTCACACAGTGGAGAAGAGGTTCGGGGAGCCGGGTCTCCACCTGTCAAGAGCTGGATTCCTTCCACTCTAAATCTGGACTGAGGGTGTGTCCTTGCCCATCCTCTGAAAAACAATGACTCACTTTTCAAGTTCTTGATCTTTTGAGAATAGAACTTCTGTAGGATAGTAAAGCCTTATTTAATCTTTTTTTTTTAACAGAACTATTTTCTCCCAGGAGTCTGTTCAGGTCCTCTCTCCTGCCCCTCCCCCCTCCATACTTGATTCAAGCCCCTGGATTTATTTAGTCACGGTTGGAGTAAAGAGAGAGGGGAGGAGATGGTGTGAGAGCGTCTCTAATAAGCATAAGCTGGCTGGCTACTAAATCCTTTTCAAGAATTGAAACTTTTGCTGTCCCACTGCTTTTCAGTCAAATTATAGAGAATGATGTTTTGGGTGATTAGGTCTGTGATGAAACCGGTTATAGAAGCTATTTCAGAATCCACAGTGGTTCCCACTTAAATCAGAACACGAAGACCTGCCAAAGATACTCTAGCTAAAACTATTTCAACTTGTTCTGGTCTCCTGCACATGTCAATATTCTCTCCTTCGCAAAGGTAATCAATAACTAAAGAGAAAAAAGCAAATCTTGGTGAAAAAAATGTATTTGGTGTCCTTTGCTGTGTAAAAGACTACTTCTTCTACTACTGCCACCTTCAGCTGTATTTGTTGCCCCTCATTAGTTGGGCTTTGTTCTAGCATAAGCTGTCCTGTGAACTATTTTTGTTGTCTGTGTTTACTTTTGAAATTGAATTTTTTCATTCCCAAGCATGCCAAGGATGCTACTGTAGACAATCCAAGCTCATGCAGCATAAAGTGGAGTTAAGATTTGATAACAATCTGATTTCGTTTGATCAGCAGAGAGCATCAAATCAGTCCTTTTAGTCCCAAATGCCCATTTTTCAAGTCTGAAAGATCCTGAGTAGCTCTGAAAATCAATCATGTTAACTGGGTAATAGCCAAACTTCCAACACCCTGGGTGCTGCAGAAACCTCGTCTAATTGTTGTTAACAGGCATGAACCATTACAAATGAGTCGCCACCTGCTTTTGAATTAATTCATACCTTACTCTATGCGGAATTTTCCAGAGCAAACCTTACATGCTATGATGTTCATCACAGCAATAAGGAAAATGAGTTGGACGGTGTTTTCCTCCATCGTGATGAAAGCTAAAACAGTAACAGTATTTAGAAAATGGTCAGGAACTCTGTCCATAATCCTTGAGACAGCTGCTTGCTCCCCTCTCCTCCCCCTACCATTCCCGATACGCTTCTCCACCTGATACCCCAAGAGAGAAATAGATTCAAAGACAACTACATCATACTTACTTTTGGCAAGTGGGATTACTTTTTCCACTAGAACCATTAATATCCCCTTAAGGGGTTTTGTTTCCTGCCCTGAATTCACTGCAGATTTGTTATAACAGTGTAGGAAATAGCAAGTAAACGCCTTTAATACCATGTCCAAGAGGCAATAACATTGTGGAGAGGAATGAACTAGCTAGCCTCTAGAGTTGTGATAAATATTCCCCCTCTCCAGTTGCACATGAACTGCTAGCAACAGAGAAATCCGTGGATGTGTTGAATATCTGTTTCATCAAACTACATGTAATACTGTAATGGGAAGCATTATAAGTAAATACATGAGTTAATAGAACTTAAAAAAAGAAACAGAGAAAGCTTGAGAAGTATGAAATAAGTTAATAAGTGTGGATGTGCTTTGTAAATGATAAACCCTACAAATGCTTGTTGTCATTGTTACTTTAATAGATGTAAATGCAAAAATTCTAAAGTGCGCCCTCATGATGAACAAGACATTCACTTACAGGAGACCCAAGAAATGCTAACTCTGTCCTCTACCTGCTTATGCTACAGTTCTTTGTAGGAAAGTCTTCAGATTGTAGAGAAGTCATTTTTTGTCCTTTGGCCTTCCTCAGCAAGCTGAATTTGATGATTTGCAGGGCCCCCTGTGACCGAGTGCGCCAAGGATAAGAAGAAAGGCAGTGTTCTCAAGTATATAGACTAAAGAGGAAAATCCCCCAATTTCTCATATGTGACCAGTAAGAGAGTGCTGGGAACATGCTGATGGGGTGATATAATAAATGTTTAACAACTTCTCTCTAGGGGGAAAAAAGTGTGTGTATATGGCTATATTATGTATGTAAATTTAATATAAATTTTACTGATATAAAGGATGTATAGTGCTCATTTATCAATAATAAATTATACAATACCCTTTATTGTAAATCCCATGTAGCCAATGGACTCACACAATGTTTTCCTGACTTTTGCCAAATCCCTGTATCCATAGCCAACTTATGGTTGCAAATGACAAATGAGTACAGTTACAGCATGAATGTTGGTTGATAGTTTCCCTTCCATTAACAAGAAAACAAGAAAGTGAAATGATGAAGATGGATGTCAGAACTTCATGCTCATCAACAGCAGGAGTGACTTCTTTGCTGAATCAGATAATAGTTTCAAATACTAGAAGAATTTCCTCCATTTTTTGGACTATTCTCAGTGTAAGAGGTACAGACATGACACACTTTTTAAGTTTCATAAGCGTTATTCACATTTTCTCCATTACTTTCTTAAGTCTAGGCAAGCAACAAAACAAAACAAAACAAAACATCAAGCCCTAATTTGTAGCGTTTGCCGATTTCTAGGGTGTAAATACTCCCACCACGGCTGATTCCAAGCTACCAACATGGTGCCATGAACGCTGTTGGGAAGAAATTAGAAGAAGCACGTGATGATACAATAATTCCACCATACTGATAAAATAGATATAAATAACCTCAAAAGCACAGATAATACTAAAATGTAAAATAAGCAGGAAGTGATGAGTTTTGAGTATTTATTAGTTCTTTAATTTACTTAATTGTAAGTTTATATAATTTAATTTTTAATAATGGCCGTGTTTAACAACTAGCTCGCAAAATTCCTGAAAATTTGATGATAAGCTGTATGACAAACAAGCTGGTATGAGCCAGCGCCAATGCACCTCCAAAATGTGCCCAAAAACAGACCTGGGGGGGGCTGGACGTTTTGAGAGGCTGTGCATTTGAGGCATTCATGTATATGGGTTTTAGGTCTTAGGAAAGTTGCTTACTGTGAAATAATAGGAAAGTATATAAGTACATATAACTCTCTGTCCCCAGTGCTTGGCACAGAGCTTCTAAACCCTCAGAATTTCCTGGGTGATAGAAGTGTCTTTTATTCTAATAAGTCAACTCCTGAATAGCTCCTGGATGGGGGCTGGTCACTGGAAAGACCAAATCATGATTAGAAGATTGGAACTTTCAGCCCCACGCCACCCCCCCCTCTCCAGGAAGGGAAGAGAGGCTGGAGATTAAGTTAATGATTGATTATTCCTCGGTGATGAAGCCTCTATAAAAATCCCAAAAGTATGGGGTTTGATGAGCTTCCAGGTTGGTGAACGCATCCATGTATCAGGAGGGTGGTACATCTCAGCTCCACAAGGACAGAAGCTCCTGCACTCAGGACCTTTCCAGACCTCACCCTATGTACCTCTTCATCTGACTGTTCATCTGGATCCTTTATTATATCCTTTATTATATAATAAACTGGTAAACCTAAGTGTTTCCCTAAGTTCTGTGAGCTCTTCTAGCAAATGATCAAATCCAAGGAGGAGGGTGATGGAAACCTTCAATTTGTAACCCAGTGGGACAGAAGTTGTGGGTAACCTGGAGACCTACTATTTGCGATTGGCATCTGAAGCAGGGTTCTTGTGAGACTGAGCCCTTAACCTGTGGGGTCCACAATAACTCCGGGTGGTGTCAGGATTGAATTGAATTGTAGGACACTCTACAGCTGGTACTGCAGAGTGGCTTGATGTGTGTCAGAAGTGTTGTGAGTGTGGTAGTATTTTGACAGTAAAGGAGAGACACAGGAAGAGGGTGGTTTTTCCTTTATACCTACTTTTGGCCCAATGACTTGAAATGGTGGTTAAGGTGTGGAGAAGCCTCTCTGAGCTCCTGGCCAACCTTCTGGACATCTCTGAAGGTTCCTCATAAGTGTCTGTGTAAATCCTCACATAAGATCTTTCTAGCCCAACAATTATATCTAAACAACTATGCTGTTTTATCCTGAATCCCACCCATTTGAATGGTGGGGTTCCTGAGCCTACCCTTCCTTCTCCAACACGTACCTCAAAACCACGGTCTGATTAGCTTGGCTCCACCAGGAAGCAATGGCCAGCTGATCAATTACAGGAAGACGGCAGGCAGGGGAAGGTGAGAGGATACCTGAATAATTCCATGAGATCATTTGGGAGATACTTGATCCAGGAAGAGGAGGCAAGAAAATAAAGATTCCTGGGCCACGTTGGAGTGCTTAGGTTAGACTTGCTGCAATGCTCTGCCTGCCTGGGCACCATTCAATCACATGGGATTGCAACCAGACCCTTAATTTAGGGTTTGACAGAGTCTAGCTATCACCACTTTGCCTCCATGGCCTAGGGGAAACACGAACATCAAAGTTACTCTAACTCAGAAGGAGTCCTATTTGGTGGACTTGGGAGATGGCATGGCTTTTCTACACAGCCCAAATCACCCTTGGGTAAGGAAGGCATGGGAGTGGAGGGCCAGTCTCCTACACAGCTTAGGAAATCCTCCTGGTGATCTTTCCTACAACTTCAAAAAATTATTAGTGTCTAAATACCGAGCAGGAGGGAAGTAGTAATCATCATGAAAAGTCTGCTAAAAGTAAGGTTCTCAAGCCAGAGAGATCAGGGCTACAATCTCTCCTTTCCCACTTACTAGCTCTGTGACCTTCAGTGAGTTGCTTGATGTCTCTGAGCCTCCATTTCTTCATTAGTAACATGGGGATAATAGTTTTTTTTTTTTGGGGGGGGATAATAGTTTTACCCACCTTTTAGGGTTGCCTGAGGGTTGAATGTTTTATGTTTCTAAAGCAATTAGCACATGGTAAATAGTCAATATATTAGCTTTTTAAAAAAATGTAAGAAAAGGAAGCATCTATACTTAAGGAAAAAAGCATAAAATACAATTTTACTTATATTGAAAAAAGGCCACAATATTTGTAGCTCCCCTCATCAAGAGGTAGAATCTATTTCTCCACCTCTCAGATACAGGCTTGGTATGTAACTGGCTTTGGTCAAGGGACTATTAGTATATGTGACACAAGCAAAGACTTGATAATACTTGCACAAGTACTTGACAATTACTCCCTTCCTTGCTGATGGGAACTCTTTTGCCATCATGTGAACTGCCTACTGGATAATGAGACAGGTGGCCATCATCCCAGGGTCATCATCAACTACCAGACACATGAGTGAAGCCATCCTAGACTATCCAGTCCCAGCTAAGAACAGAAGGACCACCTATGTGACACACAGAATCATGAGCAAATAAATGGATCATTGTTTTAAGCCACTAAATGTTGGGGGTTTTGTTATACAGCAAAAGCTAACTGATACAGTTCTGATAACAACTGTGTAAAAACATTCATGCATTTAAACAAGATCTAGGGGATACTAAGATAAAAACTCTTGCCCTCAATGGCTCATATCTTATAAATTAGAGAGACAAGACACAGAAATAGATATTACAGTTCAGCATAATAGTTGCCGATATGTCAGGGTGTTAACTATGAGTAATGTTTTTTAATGTCCCCTTAATACTGTGATCAGTTTATTTGTGCATTAAATTCATAAATTAAATTTAAAAGGAGTGACTTAAAACTACTGAGCAGGGAATTCCCTGGCGGTCCAGTGGTTAGGATTCGGCACTTTTACTGTTGTGGCCCCAGGTTCAATCCCTGGTCGGGGAACTAAGACCCCGAAAGCCTTGCAGCGCAACAAAACAAACAAAAAAAAGCAAACAAACAAACGAACAAAACTGTTGAGCCATCATCTGCCCAGAGGGGAAGCTCTAGGACACAGGAAGATGTGATGTCCTCCAACATGGACCCTCCTGAATCTGAAGGAGAAAGTCAGCCTAGCCAAATCATTTCCATTACCCTGAACAATCCCATATCAAAGTCAGGATTTGTGGATTTACCCAAAGTTATCTACATTATCATTTCAATTAAACACATGGCTGAGGAACCTACTGAAGAAGACTTGAGTGACAGCCATGAAATCAATAAGTCTTTTTGGACTTATCGATTTAGCATTCTCCATGCAGTAGAATTGATTTATGTCCTCAGATTTATTTTGATAACTCAATGATAACTCCACTATTCCTAAATTAATGTCATCTTTTCTTCAGGCCAACATTTTTTCTAGGCAAGGAAAAAAAAATCTTACATCAAGCCAAACTGATTTTGTTAAGTAATTCCATGGCTAACAGGATGCCATAAATCAAAGAGAACCATGTATGACTATAATTATAAATCATCCTGGCATGGAAAAGAACCACGGCATTTATTTGTCAGAATTGTGACTGCGTCATACCGGGCCTCTTCCTGATCAAAATTAGTATCTTCCAATATAAACCCTATAGTCTAATGTGCAATTTCTTAAGTGCAATAGATTGTTTTAAAACTACATTAATTTCTATCTCCCACATCTCTAGTTTCTAGAATGTGTGAGATGGGTAGCTCCCAATTCCCTAATTAGCATGATTTTATTGAACAAGATAAACCATCATCTTTGTGCAAGGAATATTCATTTATCTCAGGCATACACAGTAAGACAATTAGTCAATATCATGTAAATGGGTATATCTGCAAGTGTTTTTGAAAAAAACAGTATTTTGCAACCAGATCTATAAACCAAAAGGAAAAACAGAGAAATTTTCCAATAAAGGGACATTAGAAACGGATTGTCCAATCAATCACCGAGTCCCGCCAAGCCCACCTCCTACATGTCTCTGATATATCCCCAGTTCTCTCTGTCGGCACAGCTTCCATGAAGTCCAGGAAAGCATCGCTGCTCACGGAACTGCTGCGATGGCCACCTGGCCTCTCTTCCCACCACCACATGTGCTTTTCCCAATTTTCTGCCTTGCAATTAGAGGGATTTTTTTTTCCAACAATGCAAAGCTAATCATGGCATTACTGTCTACTGCCGTCCCAGGCTCTTAGAAGAAAGAAAAATAAATTATCCAAGTGGTCTGCCTGCCTCTCCCACCTCCTCTACCCCTGCCCCTGATCTCCGCTCCAGCCAGGCTGGGCTTCTCTCCACACCTCCCACACACCCCTCAAGCCCTATATACACACGCTGGTCCCTCTGCCACCTTCTCTTCGCCAAGCTCATCCCCACCATCCTATAGCTCTGGGCTCAAATACCATTTCCCCAGGAAGGCTCCCCTGAGCCCTCCAATGGGTTAGACCCTATGACATGCTTCCTTCAGCTTTTCTCCTTTACAGCCCTTGGTGATTCTCTGTTTAGTTTCTGTCTTCCCTGTTGGACTGTAGCTCCTTGAGGACAGGGACAACGTCTCCACTCCCTTGTCCCCACCAACACCTGGCACATACTGGTGCTCAGCTCATGTTTGATGACTCTTGACTGAAATGGGGCAGACCAGTGGGGACAGGGAACGGAACAGTAGGAGCATGCAGTGGGCAGGGTGGAGGAGGAGAAGCAGGAAGACACCAAGGGGCACACCAAGGCGCGCTGCGGGGAAGGCGAAGCCAGGCCAGCCAGCTATGAATGTCTCAGGTGCTGTCATTACCATTGCTACACTACCCTAATTAAACTATTCATCTGCAAAGAACTTCAGACCAACACAGAAGTTGCAAAAACCTTACAACTGAACTCCCATATCCTCTTCACCTAGATTCACCCTTCATCGCCCTTCATTAACATTTTGCTATGTCTGCTTTATGTCTCCATATATGTGTGTGCTTATGTATGCACGTATGTATGTACATATAAATGTGTTTTGAACCATTTGAAATATGGTGCCAACATCATGACCCCTCACCCCTAAATCCCTCAACATGCATCTCCCAAGTACAAGGACATTCTCTTCCCTAACCACAGTGGCAATTATCCAATTCAGGAAATTGAGCATTGATACACTATTATTATCGAATTACAATCCATATTCAAAAGTTACCAACTTAATTTGTGTATTTAAACACCTTAAACAATTACCAATTGGGGACAGTTAAAAACTTAGTCAACTGGGCAGAACCCTGTCTCAGAAATTCTCCAGAGGGGCGAATTATGAAAACCCAATAAAACCCCCAAACCAGGAATGTTTCAAGTAAAGTAAAACACCTGGGTTTTCTCTAAACAGAAGCAAACCAACTCCAAGCACAATGTAGGATCATTTTGGCCTCCCGAAAATCCTCCAGAGACAACTTCCTTGGGCTTAAAACACTTTCAATCCAGTCAAATCCATCATGGATGCCTTGCTGCGTGGGTCAATAGCAGAACACCTGTTCATTCCCAAACGTGTTCTACTTCTCCCGACTGGACCAAAGGAAGACACGGAAACAGAGTTAACAAGGGCAGGGAGAGTGGCTGGTCTGGGACAAGCACAGCCGGGGGACACTTGGTAAATTAAATGGCCCATGGGAGGCAGTTCACACTCAAAAGAGCAATTTAAGCTATTTATGATCGCTGATGGGCCCTGAATTAGTGATCACTTCCTAAGGAAAAGATCTTGAAATTATCTCAGAGAGCGTACAAAAGATGACTGCCCCGTGCTCACTAGAGGTCACCAAGGAGAATGAGCTATTAGTCCGTATTAAGGAGGCACGAAGGCCATGTTAATGTTGCTTGTATGTCGTACAACTGCAGGCGCCTTGACCTTGACTGCCGTTCGGTCCTGGGCACCTCGTCTCAGAAGGAAATAGAAGAGGCCACAGGAGGGCCATGGGATGATTAAAGGGCTGTAAATGGGGAGATGTTTAATTATATAATCAGCTAGTTAGGAAGAGGAAAGGAGAAAAGGGACAGAGGTATGGACACAGAAAGAAATGGATGTGGAGGTGACTGAGTGAGGCCCCAAAGGTTCTATATTAGACTATTATAAAACATCTATGAGGCTGCTTTTCAAAGAGAATTTTCAGTGGATCAACAAATTCTTTTGAGGAAATAGAAGGCTGGCTCAGCCAAGCAGTTCCAAACACCTAAATAAATATGTGTCTGTTTGGAATTGACAAAAAATTTAACTACTTCTGAACTGTGCTTTATCGCGAAACTGAATAGAATAGAGTCCTGAATCCAGTTGTTTATGGTTGTCAGAAAAATTGCCATCAGCTAGCAAGGGGTGATGGAATAATCGCTCTGACGCTGGGGTCAGCAAACCAAGGCCCATGGGCCAATTCCAGCCTGTAGCCTGTTTTTATAACATTAGCAAGCTAAGAATGAGTTTCACATTTTTAAATGGTTGGAAAAAATCAAAAGGGAAATTATATTTCATGACACATGAAAATTAGATGAAATTCAAATTTGTGAGTTCAGGAAGTTTTACTGGGACACGGTCACACCCATTCATGTCTGTATTGCCTGGGGCTGCTTTGATCCAATAACAGCAGAGCTGAAGAGTTGGGACAGAGACAGAATGGGCCAAATGTCTAAAATATTTATTTTCTGGCCCTTTTCAGGAAGTCTGCCCTCCCCTGCTCTGGTGTGTTGTGAGTGTTAAATACTTTCAGTATGGCCGAGGCCCTGGACTCGGGCCCTGGACTCAGGGACATCGGGGCTCTGCATATCAGGTTTGCAGCTGGAGGATCATTTATGTCTATTGCCAAGGTCCTGGGCCTGGGCCCCGGGGAGGGGGGGATAGGTAGGTACTCAGAGGAATCAACAAAAAGGGACCAAAGGAAGCTTGAGCAGCAGCTGAGAACCCAATCAGGGCTGCCCAGCTGCCTGCTGGACTCCAGTAGAAGACAGCCTGGAGTCAGATGCTCAGCGTCCTTGACTGCCCAGCAGCCTTTGGCTGTTTGTGCACCAGAGCCAGTAGAAGACCTGATCTGATCTGTCAGCATGGGAAATGCCCCGGGGTGTGAGACACATCTCAATTTTACAGAAAGTTGGTTTTTTTTTTTTTTTGAAAAAAAGAAAAAATATATCAACTGTATGGGAAAACATTATTTCATTCATATAAATATAGTTTACAGTATTGTGCATCCATAAGAAAATAATACCTTTTGGCCATGCAATTAATAGTCTATTATCCCTAAATAGAAGGCTAAAATCACAGAGTTCCAAAAAAATCTTCATATCAGTAAATACAGGTTGCAGCAGAAATACACTTAAATCTATAACGTAAGGGAATTACCCAAATTCTGTGCTCATCTGTGTGGTCTTTGGATTTTTACTTTTGATAAGAAGAGAATACAAAACTTTCACCTTTGCTGAGATGTGGGTTGCCATGTCTGCCACTAGGGGGTAGCATGACCCATTATTTTACCTCTTTTTTTCAGCCTTCCAAGTATGTAGCCCTAAAACCAATGTGTTAGACTCACAGGGAAACTTGTACATGTAATGTTATATATATTATATATAGTACATGAAATATTATACATTATATGAAATATAATCAAATGATATAACATGTATATAGTATATATTTTGGGAGAAAGGAAAGAATGTATCCTATGCACAGGTAAATAAAGTCTCACTGGAGCATAAAGAATTCAGGTGGAATTCACAAGTTCAAAGTAAAAGGAGAGCAGTACTGTTTAAGGTCAAGGAAGGAATAGGTATATGACAGCTTTTCCACTAGAAAGTTCCAGAAAAGGCTTAGACCACCTAAAAGACTAAGTAGCAACTGATGGGCTTGTGCAAGGAAAGGCAAGATGAGAATCACAGGATGTACAGTCAGTAGCCAAGGCATCTGAGAGACGTCCAATCTAAATCAGAAACCAAGAGACGTGACGCACAAAACAAGAGGCCAGAGAACCAAGATGACACAAGTGAGCCCCGGGGTCTTCGGGTGAGTCCGAGCTGCGGGGGAAGCCGGGACAGGAGCCCATGTTATAAACAGCAGCAGATGGACACTCCTAATAGCTCGGGGGGTCACACATTCAGAATCTCAAAAAGGTGACTTTAAGTCCATTTCCAAAATGAGACTAGGAGTGACGGAAGGGAGAGTAAAATTCCAGCCTGTTCAGATGTTCTGAAACATAAAACCCTGAATGTTTTGCAGCAGTTCATCCAGAAAACGTCTCAGTCAGCTTCTAACATCTTGCTCTGGGGCCAGGATGTGAAGCGCTGTAAAGGAAGAGCTTTCCCAAATCTTGAAGCTGGACGTGCAAGATGGTTCCCAGTGCGCGTGTGAACATCCCTTTGCCACAGTCAGGGCTCCACTTACCTTCCGCACGGTCCACGAACACGAAATGCCTGCATTGTACTTTCCCACGAATCATTTCACTTAATCCCCATCAAAGACCTATGGGTAGGTATTAATATCATACCCACTGTCCAGATGAAGAAACAGACTCAGAGAGCTTAAGTCACTGGCCCAAGGTCACAATAATGAGTGACGGTGCCAGCACTTTCATCTGAATTGCCTGTTCATTCCACCCCATTTGCTGCCTCCAAGTAGAAGTACTTCTCTAAGAGCCAGGAGGTGTATAAGAAGGCAAACTACAGCAAGTGTAAGAGATTTGTAGATATTAAAGAGAGAAGAAAAGGGACTTCCCTGGTGGTCCAGTGATAAAGAATCCACCTTTCAGTGCAGGGGACCCGGGTTTGATCCCTGGTCAGGGAATTAGATCCTGCATGCAGCAACTAAGACCCAGCACAGCCAAATAAATAAATAGTTTTTTTTAAAAAAAAAAAGAATCACAAAAAATGGAATTTTTCCAAAGGCCAGTGGGGAGCCAGAGGTCTTGGAGAAAAAAAGAACAGGACTAAGGGGAGAAGGAAGGATAGGATTCAGAGGCAGGAGGAGGGGGGAAGATGGGCACTAAATTCAAACCTGTCCCTCTATAGCAGAGGTAGAGGGTGCCTCCTGTATTTAGTGTTCAAAAGTAGTGGGGGAGTCTTTGTTCCGCAAAGGAAGGGAACCAAGAAGAATGTCTGGGACATAATGAGAGCTCAATAAATAGCTGTGGAATGAATGCAGGAAGAAGACTGGTTTCTCCACTAGTTTAATGGCAGAGGACTGCAGTGGGAGTAGGGGGGTTCCGGAGCTGAACAGAAACAAAGAAACAGAGCATCCAAATTAGGTTTTTCTCCTGCACTGCACAAAGCTCCATTCTTTGCCTAATGACCTAAGCCAGAGAGTCTCTGCCCTGAAAGGTTTCCAGCTGGTCCGAGAGCAGTGGTTTCGTTTCTGTTGTTGATGCCTTTGTCGGGGAGGAGCTACCAGCAATTCCAGAGGGGAGGCCCCCAGGGGTAGGATTCCTCAAGGCTCCTGGGAGATGAGTCATGACAAGGGCCTCCATCCAGCGTGAAAAGGGAGCAGGGCGATGTGGGATGCTGGATGCTACGCTTCCCAAGCCACGTTTGGTTCTGTTTCATTCCAGAGATAATGTAAGCAGCCTGGGAGTTGCTGTTTCTCCCAAACCTCCTGTACCTTTCTTTGCTTCAATGTGAGAGAGGATGAGAGAGAGATATGTCCTTAATGGTAAGAAAATAGTCATGCGTCCAACTGGAAGGCCGGTGAAGGAGAAAGAAAGTAGTAAGTGTGCGAGAGATGTCCGAAGAGGCTGGCCTCGTGAGAAACCTTGTAGTGTCTCCTGGAGAGCTGCTGACTGCACAGCACAGCAAGCCCTGCCTTCCTGAGCTCATATTCTTCACAATTTCAGTCAAGGCGGACCCGATGACCCTGAGACAAGTGCTCCCCAATCTAGCTGCAGCCGAGCAAAGAGCTCATCGAGGATTACAGTCACTGTGGGTTTTGCCTACCCGCCATCTTCTGGTTCCTTGGGGAACTCATCCCTGCCTCACTCCCTGTGGTCCCCTTGGGGCTGTCACACCTGGCGGGACATCGCAGGTGGGGCCCCTCCTGAGGCTGCCCTTTCAGAGAGATCCCTCCTTTCAGATTCCTTGTTTGTGCTGCATCCATCAGAAATGAGCCAAGCACGGCCAGCGGTAGTCTTGCCGTGGCCTGATATATGAACGGTAAGAGTTCAAACTTCTCTTTCTCCAGAGGTTTCTAAGCTGGGAGAATGTGAGTCTAACCTGCTGCCAGTCATCTTGTCTGCTACTCAGAGACAGTTCTCTAAGAGCAAAGCCAAAGAGAGAAAGAGCTAGAAAGACAAGACGAACTCCTGCCCACGTAATTCATGTTCCTGGATCCAGATGGGCCTGAAGCAAGTCAACTCTTGGGCTTTCCAATCACACAAGTAAACAATCATCCTTCATTGTTCAATCTAGTTTGGGTTTGGTTTCTACAACTTGCAGAAACAGTCAGCACTAATTTACCACTTTTCCCAGCTTCCGCCTCTGCTCACGCTATAGTTTTCTCTCCCATCTCTACACATTGAACGCTAAAGCCTTTTAAGTCCCAACTCAAATGCCACCACCACCCCCTCCGTGGAGCCTTTCCTGACCCCGTCCTGTGCCAACTCACCTCTCCCACCTCGACAGGCCCCTGACACTTCATCTGTACTTTTCTCTGTCCATCAGGATGACACTCTGCTGCAGGGAGTAGAAAGCTGACTTACAGCAGCTTAGGGATTTATTTTTCTCACGTAACAAGAAGTCTCAAGGAAGGCAGCTGTCAGTTGTTTGAAAGGTCTCACAATATCCAGACAACAGCTCGACAGTGGCCTTTGTCTTAGGCTCATTACCTCATGGTTGCAAGATGGGTGCCACACGTTCAGGCATCATATATGCTTTCCAGGTAAATCATTTTTGCTTTCCAGCTTCTTCTCCTCTTTTGTCAAGAAAATAAAAGTTTTCCTGAAACCCACCGGCAGACTTCTACTTAACAGTTCATGCCTCCACAGGGCATCGCCAATCATTTCTAGTTGCAGTGGAGGGTAGGAAATGACACTGTAACTCCCCCAATCTATAGAGCAGATGAGGAAAAGGAGAAAGAAGTTAATAATGGCTCTTAGGCCAGCCTGGGAAGAGTATCTGCCCTGCACTCTTAAGGCCCTCGTCACAGTTTTATCTTTTATTACACTTTTTCCCATGCTCAGCCCTGAACTCCCTCTGGAAGGGACTGAGTTCTCAATCACTGAACCATTCCCAGTGCCCAGCACATAACACTTTGATACATATGTGCTCTGTGAACGTGTGTGCTGCTTCTCGCTCGGGCTCTTGGGGCCTCCCGCCCGCCAGGCTGAGCAAATGTGTGGTTGCAGTGAGGTAATTAAATGTGCGTCCTTCTTTGATCTCTGAGCTCTCTTGTTTGAAATTCATCTGTTGGAGTGGAAAGATACCAGGGAGGTGTGTTTTTGTGCCTTGTCTAATCATCAGAAAGGGTTAAAACATTTCTGTTTCAGGTCTGCTGTGATCACGAAAGGTTACCTGGCAGGAATGTCTATCTGATGCCTTAAAGGCAAGAAATTGTGGGAATTAAGAATTAGCGCACTCTCTGAGTATCCCTTTGATAAAGTTAGAATAAAAGCAGCAGTGACATTGCCAATGACCCAGTTGTTGGAGAAACCTTGGATTAAGCCACAGAGGCCCTTGCCTTCAAATCCTATAATATTGCATTAACACGGGCTCAACCTGCAGAATTGGATTTAAATCCAGCCCTTGAATGCTCACCCTACCTCGCCCCTTCCTCACACCTAATCTCATTTTGTCCTCAGAGCGTTGAAAATAATGGTAATGCAGCTGCCGTGGAAACTGACTGTGTGAGCGTTTTTTACATTAGAGAGGCTCTCAATAAAGTAAAAGTGTTTTTAAGTGCAGAAGTCTCTTCCTTTACATTCCTCCTGCCTGGATAATAAATGACATGTGGCCTGCTGTGACAGAGGGTCTGGGACAGCCGCACCAACTGTCCCCAAGCACAGCACAGCACAAGGGTGTACATGTGCGCTGGGTTTTTGGATCCAGATTTACGCCAAAACACAGCACAAGAGCGAGTCAAGGCAGGGCCGTCTTTCTGGCCCAAACCCTCTTTCATTCATACATGTCAGTAAAATAATAATCAATAAAAATAATGGCAGTATTTCCTACAAATGGGATTATTCAATATGCAGTCTTTTGTGTCTGGCTTCTGTCACTTAGCATAATGTTTTTGAGGTTTATCCATGCTGTAGAATGTATCTCTCTTAAAAAAATACAACAGCTGTTTTATAGTTACTATATATTCGTGTACCCTTGCTATATATCAGTATAACTATTAATAAATATTTAACTAGGTAGAAAATAAGACTACACACTATTCAAACTCATCTGTCTATAAGAAAGCCATTTTGTGTATTTATGTCACATGGGACATGATGGTTGTTCTACAGATACTCACAGGCTATTGACTAGTCAATTGACCTGTAAGAATGATTTTTAAAGTATAAAGTTTTACCGATAGAACTATATTTGGAAAATATAGCTACACTACTATTGATTTACTTTAATAGAATATAGCAATAAAAAACAAATGAGCAAAACTGCTTCTAGGAGGACACATCATGTTCAGATTTGCATGAGTAACTTCAACTTCCTCCTGAAAATCTAATTAATCTTGTTGAACGAATGGAATACTTAACATCTGATATGTCTAAAAACCAGTTTAAAAGCTCCAAGGCTGCCATGGGTTTCAGGAAAACCCCTGAAAGTCACAGAATGTTTATGTATATAAACAACTGTACTTACAAATTATCCTCAAGTCTCTTCAAGGATTCCAAAACTAATGAATGAAAAAAATAATAATAATAATGGCAGTGACCATTTATTGAGCACTTAAGACGTGCTAAGAACATTGCATGCATGGTCTCATTCAACCCTCTTGACCTCCCTAGATGCTGGGTACTATCATGACCCCATTTTACAGATGAAGGAATTGAGGCTCAAAGAGGTTACCTCACTTACCCAGGATCACACAGCTCGCAGGTGGGGAATCCCACGCTCAGACCCACGAAAGCCCCCAAGCTGCCTGGACCCCCTCCATGTTAGTGTTGGGCAGTGGTTCTCAGCCAGGGTCGGTGGGAACTTTGGGAACTCCATCCCAGACCACTTAGATCTGAATCTCTGGGTATGGGGCCAGTGCATCAGGGGTTTTAGCTCCAGGTGCACTCCAGGGGAAGTGGAAAAGCCACCCTTCTGAAGACACCACACCTGACTGGCTGTTTGCCTTTCTGGCGTGATCAATCCGGCCTGTCACCCTCCCCAGCAGAGGACCCGATGATGCAAACACACGGTGTGAACTTGAAAAGGCTCTGTGATAGACCACAACACAGGCAGACCTGGGCTGGCAGCAGCAAAGCCCAAAGCTGGCTGCTCTGAGAAGTGCCCCATGATCCTGTGGCTAGTCCCTTCCCCCACTGATTTGTCTATTCATCCAATAAGCACTTACTAAGATTAAGTATCAGGCTATCAGCTGGAGAGGGAGGAAGGAAGATGAAAAGTTCTTTCCATCCAGAGGAATTATCTTGCCGTGCTCTGCCCTCCAGCCATTTATGATCTAACCGAGGAGAGCGGCGGGAATAAGAAAAACAACCACAGCCACATGTACATCAAGTATCAGATGAGTGGCCCAGACCAGGAGGATTTCAAAAGTTCTACCAGGGGAGTGATCCCCAAGGTCAAGAGTCTTCATGTAAGGAGGGACTTGGGCTTTGCAACATCAGTGCAGCCTTCCCAATGGGCTGCGGAACCTAGTACTACATACCAGTGGGTCCAGGAGAATCCACCTCATCCCAGGTTGGTTGCAGCCTCAGCAGGTCTAGTAGCTGGAGCCTGTGACCCAGCTCCCACTATGGACAGGAGGACGTTGATGGTAGAGGGGGAAAACCAATCAGAAAGGCCAACCATCCTTGGCAGGTGGGTGACAGCTGGGCAGCAGGCATCTCCCGCTCCATCAGAGCCCCTTCAGCAGATGCAAAGACCCGGTTTTCTCACCTGGTGAAGCAAGACATCAGTACCTTTCTCCCAGAGCCATTGAGAAGAGAAACCATTACTATGGCCACCAGTTCCACCACCACTGATGGAGCTCCCTCGTCAGCCAGGTGCAGTGTTCACCACTTCACCCACTTTTGTTTTTTTATTGAAGTATAGTTGATGTTCAATATTATATGAGTTACAGAAGTACAATACAGTGACTCACAATTTTTAAAGGTTATATTCAATTTATAGTTATTATAAAATATAGGCTATTTTCCCCATGTTGTAAATATATCGTTGTAGCTTATTTTATACCCAATAGTCTGTACACCTTAATCCCCTATCCTTATCTTACCCCTCCCCCTCCCCTCTCCCCACTGGTAACCACTAGCTTGTTCTCTATATCTGGGAATCTGTTTCTTTTTTTTACATTCACTAGTTTGTTGTATTTGTTAGATTCCACATGTAAGTGATATATATATTTGTCTTTCTCTGTCTGACTTATTTCACTCAGCATAATACCCTCTAAGTCCACCCAAGTTGTTGCAAATGGCAAAATTCCATTCTTTTTAATGGCTGTGTAGTATTCTATTGTATATATGTGCCACATCTTCTTTATCTATTCATCTGTTGATGGGCACTTAGGTTGCTTACAATATCTTGACTATTGTAAGCAATGCTGCTATGAATATTGGGGTGCGTGTATCTTTTCAAATTAGTGTTTTTTGTGTTTTTGTGTTTTTTGTTTTTTTCAGATATATACCCAGAACTGGAATTGCTGGGTCATATGGTAGTTCTATTTTTAGTTTTTTGAGAAATCTCCATCTTGTTTTCCACAGTGACTGCATCAATTTACATTCCCACCAACAGTGTATCAATACAAACCACATCACCCACATTTTGATCTCTGTGAATCCACCCAACAATGATGGGAAAAGCAACATTATTATATCCCATTTTCCAGAGAAGAAAAACATCCTCTAAGAGGTTAAGCAGTTTTCTCAAAGTCACATAACTAATCAGTAGCACAGCAGACTCAACCCCAGCCCTATCTGATTCCAAAGCCCCTACCCTAAACCAGGACACAACACGCAACAGGAGTTTATAACCTGAGTCTGAGGCTGGCACGGGGGTCTGTGGGTAGAATTTAGGGGTTTGCAAACTTGGATAGGGAAAAATTACACGCTTACTCAGTGGCATCCTGGTGTTGAGGAGGGCCGGGCAGTGGGAATCTTCGGCCCCTGCAGGGATGTTTTTGTCACTGATATTATTTTAAATTGATGGTGCATGGTGATAATAAAAGCAAGATTGACTTCAATTTTGTTATCGTTTTTAAATTTGCCAAAGACCATGTACCCTTTTTGCCTGCACTAACCTCTAATTAAAATTTAGCATCTCGGGACTTCCTGGTGGCGCAGTGGTTAAGAATCCACCTGCCAATGCAGGGGACACGGGTTCGATCCCTGGTCCGGGAAGAGCCCACATGCTGTGGAGCAACTAAGCCCGTGCGCCACAACTACTGAGCCTGCGCTCTAGAGCCCGCAAGCCACAACTACTGAGCCCGCGTGCCACAACTACTGAAGCCCATGTGCCTAGAGCCTGTGCTCCACAACAAGAGAAGCCACCACAATGAGAAGCCCATGCACCGCAACGAAGAGTAGTCCCTGCGCTCCACAACTAGAGAAAGCCCGCGCGCAGCAATGAAGACCCAACGCAGCCATAAATAAATAAATAAAATGAAAAAAGCAATAACTTTAAAAAAAAAATTAGCATCTCCCTCAACTATAAATGTAGGAATGCCCCCCATCCCCCGCACAGATGTATTAGCAGTACAGTGATTTTTGTCACCAATAGAAATCACAGACATTTTGTACCATATTACAGTTGTTGCAGGTATAACCCAGGTTCCAGTATGTCATTTATACTCATTGTTACTTCAAAATTATGGTGGTTATAAGACTGCTGTTAGATCTTATTTAATGGGTAATACAGAAGATTAGCTGTTACTACATTCACAGATTTGTACTGGTTTTGGTTTTGGTTTTTATTGTTTGGTTTCTTTTGTAATTTTATATATTATAAAAGGGGTTCCTCCCTCTTGCACTGTTGGCGCAAATGTAAATTGATACAGCCACTATGGAGAACAGTATGGAGGTTCCTTAAAAAACTAAAAATAGAACTACCATACGACCCAGCAATCCCACTACTGGGCATATACCATGAGAAAACCATAATTCAAAAAGAGTCATATACCACAATGTTCATTGCAGCACTATTTACAATAGCCAGGACATGGAAGCAACCTAAGTGTCCATCGACAGATGAATGGATAAAGAAGATGTGGCACATATATACAATGGACTATTACTCAGCCATAAAAAGAAACGAAATTGAGTTATTTGTAGTGAGGTGGATGGACCTAGAGACTGTCATACAGACTGAAGTAAGTCAGAAATTAATAATTACTACATACTTGCTGAGGAATAATTTTTTGCTGGTATAAAACTATCTTAGAGAACCAGAAACAATATATTGGCTTTTCGGACTTGGACTAAAGGATGCTTCAAAAATCACTAATCTTGCTTAAAACAGACAACTGAATTTCAGTGCCTATTTAGTATTAAGTTGTGATACAATATCACTCTGTTCCTACCAAGTTTGTAATGGTTCTTTCTGTTTCACAGCAGGTCTTTATAATTTTCTTGCTTCAAATAATTTACACCATATGCTAACACATATATATGGAATCTAAAAAAAAAAAAAGGTTCTGAAGAAACTAGGGGCAGGACAGGAATAAAGACGCAGACGTAGAGAATGGACTTGAAGACACGGGGAGGGGGAAGGGTAAGCTGAGACGAAGTGAGACAGTGGCATGTACATATATATATACACTACCAAATGTAAAATAGATAGCTAGTGGGAAGCAGCTGCATAGCACAGGGAGATCAACTCGGTGCTTTGTGACCACCTACAGGGGTGGGATAGGGAGGATGGGAGGGAGACGCAAGAGGGAGAGGATATGGGGATATATGTATATGTATAGCTGATTCACTTTGTTATAAGCAGAAACTAACACCACTGTAAAGCAGTTATACTCCAATAAAGATGTTTAAAAAAAAAGGGGGTTCCTGGGTCCCATCAGACTCAAAAAAGGTGAGAAGTACTTGCTACCCATTCTCAAAGATAAACACACTATTTAAATGCTGGAAATACTATAATCTTCGGCCTATTTTACTTTCCATCTATGTGTCTTATTTCCCCAAATCAATTACCAGCTCTTGAGAGTGTATATTAAGTCACATAGTTCTTTATTTCTTCCACAGGCAGTCTCTCTATTACTGTTTGTTGATTGACTAATAGAACTCCTGGACGCTTCAACGATCTAAACCCAGTTTCATATTCAGTAATCAGGAGATGAATAATATGACAGGAGAAGGAAACGTACTGAGATCAAATCTTCCATATAAGTTGGAAAACCATGGGGATAACCCCTGGATCTTGCTTCTTGGAAACTAAATATAGCTGTAGAAGTAAAAGTTCTATTGGAATTTTCCATCAAGGCTGATAGAGTAGGGCAGAGTGCCCAGATGTCAAAGCAGACTCCAAGCTAGGAAAATATTCCTGGGCAAGATGGCATCATTTTTTTTACATACTAGAAGGCTTATGAAATAATACCAGACAGCCTGGGATCCTAGCATTTGCTAAGAACCCCCCTCTGCACAGGACACACATCACTCTCTGGCACCAGAGCTGAAGAGGGTTCTGGGGCCCTCAGTTGTACTTTTATACCAAGAGACTCTGACTATTCCAGTTATCTTTGTTTTATAATAAACAGCCAGGACTTCATGGCATAAAATAACCACCAGTTTCTTTTGGTCACAGATTCTGTGTCAGGAATTCAGGCACAGTAGGGACGGCTTTTTTCTGCTTCCTGATTATCTGGGGCTTTCAAGTTGGTTTCTGCAGGCGCATGTCTGGCACCTGGGCTGGGATGGCTAGAGGATCAGCCAGAAATCTGTCTACACGTGGCCTCTCCATGTGGGTTGGGTTTCTCACAACGTGGTGGGAAGGGGCTTCCCAAGAGGGGGTCTCTGGAGAGCAAGCATTGTGAGAGGACCAGGTGGAAGCCTCATGGGCTTTTCCAGCCCTCCTGTCATATTCTATTGGCCAAGGTGGTCACAATCTGTCCAGAATCAACAGGAAGGGACACAGACCCCACCCCTTGATAGGAAGAGTGCCAAAGAAGTCTGGAGCCATGTTTTACAATCACCACACTGACCACGTGAGCATGACTGCTCCCAAGCTTAGAGATAATATACAGAGCCACAAGTGGGTCAGACATGGGGTGGTCTCTCACCTGATGGGAGCAGAGTGGGGAGTGGCCCCAGCAAACCCCTCAAGGCTGTCTCTCCAGAATCTTGGGTCCACCCCAAGACAGGGTCCCGGAGGAGTCTCACCTGCCAACAGTGCTTCACAAACGAAAATATCCCTCCTGTCATCATCCTAACCCACCACCCCACCCTGATTGCCATTCTTCCTACACACCCTTAAACCTCCAAATTACCCTCCAGCAAAAAACCTGCTCCCACAAAGTGAGTTCTGCATGTTGGTGTGTCTCATTGTTCTTCTATTAATACACATCATTCACAAACACTACATTTCTTAAAAGATACCCTCAGCTGTCACTTACATAAGAGAACTTGGCAAAACAGATGGAGCGCTCCAGTGGTGTCTTTGCCTGAGGCAGTATATATGCTAATATCTTGGCATAGACACCTTGAACTGCTTTGATTCCCAACTAAGTTCCATCAGCTGGGAAGTTCGAAGAGGTGAGCAAGATCTTAGAAGAGTGAGTGAAGGAAGCTTTTCTTTCTCCCCAAGAAAATAGAATCACCTTCTCATTTGTCAAGCAGTTGAAGAAATCTACAGAGCTATTCCCCAAAATCAGCAGTAAGGGAGGAAGCTTGATGCTCTCTAAAGAAAGGTCCTACACATAGAAAGAAGAGACATGGTACCTAGGACTTAGGCAAAAAGGGCATTTCAGAGAGAAAGAATGGCATGCACAAAGATGCAGAGGCAGGATTGTGCCAGGCTTCTTCCCAGAGCAACAAGATGGATGGCCTACCTGGAGAGGAGGGTTTGGGTTTGGGAGCTGGAGAGGACATGTATTATTTTGTCTGCCCAAACCAGGACTCCCCCACCTTCTTTGGGCAACAGCTCGTTCCCCATTTGGTTCTCTGTAGCCCTGGAATGGGCATGTGACTCAGGCTGGACTAATTCTAGTAACTGGTCCTTTTGACATCAGTGATTGGCCCAAGGATAGGCAAATGACCCAGCAAGGCCAATCAGAGCCCAAGCTCAGGAATGTTTCCAACTGGAGTTCGTGGGAAGAGCTCACTATTTTCTCTGCTCTCGAGAGGAGAGAGAAGAGAGTATACAGACTTGAAGAGCCCAAGCTCTTCAGTAGGAATGACTCCAAATCCCAGGCCCACCTCTTTCCTGGCTCTGTGAGCTTGTGCAGGTTTTTCACCAAGGCTCAATTTCCTCATCTGTAAAATGGGGGTAACCACACCCACCTCATAGGGTTGTGCTGAGGATTAAATGAGAATGTATGTCACGTGCTTAGAATAGTGCCTGGACTTACTAAGAGCTCCATAGATGGTTGTTATTATGTTAAAGACAATCTCTCCAAAGCTGCCTACACCATGGTACCAGCTTTAGGGGTAAATCAGTCCTCGAAGGAGGCAGGAATGAGCAACCTGTCCTCGCTGCAGCTTGTTTATAGGAATCAATAAATTCTCTTTTTATTTAAGCTGATTTAATTTTGATTTCTGTCACTGGCACCCAAAAAGTGGCTGAATGGTTGAAAAAATAAATTTAAGGGCAAAAATACTTAGAAATACATCTTTAATATGTTCCCCTAATTACTCAATTCATTGAATTAATGCTAGTTTGGTGACTATTTCTTTTTTGTGGTTCCTTTCCCCTAAGGTTACTTGCTAAGCTCCTGAAAATACGAGTCAAGTTGGAGGAAGTTCCAAAAAGAAGTTGGGAGGGGGACAGGGATACATGTTGGAGACGTGGAGAAGATTAAGTGGTCCATCAGCCTTTTGGATTCCAAGCCCTGAGAAACTTCGGAGCCCCTAACACCTCTGACTCCCAACCAATGAGAGCCCAGAGTGCTAGGTCAGAACTCAGGTTCAGTATCCCAGATCATAAATGGGAATCAGAGAGGCAGAATCCTCATGAGAAACCAAATAGAAAAGCCAAGCAAACAGGAGAAGAATGCCCGCTCTCACCACTATAACGTAACAGTGCTGTGAGAGTCATAAACATAAACAAGAAAAATTATCATTATTTGCACCTACTTTTGACTCTACACCTGGAATACCAAAGAGAATCAAGTAAAAAAAAACAACAAAAAAGAAAGAACTATTAAAAATCAATAGGAAAATTCAATAAGGTGGCTAGCTATAAAAATTTATATATGAAAATCAATAGCTTGTTATATACACATAACTAATTTGAAAATATAATGAAAGAAAAAATCCCATTTTAAATGGAGCCATCAAAAAAAGTCAAAACTAAAGATAAACCTAATAAGGAATGTGCAGAATCTATATGAAAAATAACTTTAAAATGCAAATGAGGGCCTTCCGTAAGTTTTTTAAAGCCGGGCAGACGATTAGGTAGAGTGGGAGAATACACATGTGGTACCAGAGAACAGAGATCAGAGAAACCAGATAAAAGAGAAAACAGAAGCAGAGGTGGGAAGGGAGAACCTGAAATCCTTCTTGGGCCAATGAGAGTGTGGTTACAGGTGGTTTCTGGGGGTGCCCATGGCTCTGGGCATGGCTTGGGAGGAGCTGCCCATCATCCAGCTCTGAGTCACCACTCCCTCCCTGGGGACAGGTTGCATTCTAGGCCCCCAAGATTTAGGAGCAGGCCTGGGGGCTGACCAAGCCAGCAAAGGCGGACACTGGGCAGCAGAGGCATTGCTGCTAACAGAAGTGGCATCCCATTCCAGCTAAATGAAAATCAGACCCTCTGGTTTTTGTTGTTGTTTTTGGCCTCACAGTTTGGCATGCAGGATCTTAGTTCCCCGACCAGGGATCGAACCCCTGCATTGGGAGCACAGAGTCTTAATCACTGGACTGCTAGGGAAGTCCCTAGACCCTCCATTTCTAAATATAGATTTTAGTATTATTTAAGTATGGTACAGCCAACAGACAAGGCGATGACTTCCATTGAAAATGATAGTTTGTGTTTTTTCAACAAATAGTGCCAGAACAATTGGACATCCACATGTAAAAAAAAAATCTAGACACAGACCTTATACCCTTCACAAAAATTAAGTCAAAATGGATCACAGATCCAAATGTAAAACACAAAACTATAAAACTCCTAGAAGATAACATAGGAGAAAACCCAGATGACCTTGGGTATGATGATAACTTTTTAGATAAAACACCAAAAGCATGATCCATGAAAGTAATAATTGATAAGCTGGACTTCATTAGAATTTAAAATGTCTGCTCTGCAAAAGACAATGTCAAGAAAATGAGATGACAAGCCACAGACTGGGAGAAATTATTTGCAAAGGACACATCTGATAAAGGACTGTTATCCAAAATATACAAAGAACTCAAAACTCAACAATAAGAAAACAAACAGCCTAATTTAAAAATGGGTCAAAGATCTCAACAGACACCTCACCAAAGAAGATATACTGATGGCAAATAAGCATATGAAAAGATGCTCCACATCATATGTTATCAGGGAAATGTAAATAAAAACAAAAAGATACTACTATCCACCTATTAGAAAGGCCAAAATCCAGAACACTGACAACACCAAATGCTGGAGAGTATGTGGAACAACTGGAACTCTCATTGGGAATGCAAAATGGTACAGCCACTGTGCAAGACACTTTAGTGGTTTCTCACAAAGCTAAACATACTCTTACCATATGATCCAGCAATTACAATCCTTGGTATTTACTCAAAGGAGTTGAAAACTTACATCCACACAAAAACCTGCACATGGATTTTTATAGCAGCTTTACTCATAATTGCCCAAACTTGGAAGCAACCAAAATGTCTTTCAGTGGGTGAATGGATAGATAAACTGTGGTACATCTAGACAACGGAATGTCATTCAATGCTAAAAGAAATGAGCTATTAAGCCATGAAAAGACATGGAGGAATGTTAAATGAATGAAACCAATCTGAAAAGACTCCATGCTGTGAGATTCCAGCTATATGACATTCTGGAAAAGGCAGAACTACAGAGACAATAAAAAGATCAGTGGTTACAAAGGGTTGGTGGTGGATGAATAGATTAAGCAACAAAGAAACTTTAGGGTAGTGAAAATACTCTGTGTGATATCATAATAGTGGATACTTATCATTATACATCTGTCCAAACCTATAGAATGCACAACACCCGGAGTGAACAGTAATGTAAACCATGGGCTTTGGGTCACTGTAGGTTCATCAACTGTAACAAATGTACCACTCTGGGGTGGGGGGGGGGGAATGTTGATAGTGGGGGAGGCTATAAATGTGCGGGGGCAGAGGGTACATGGGAAATCTGTGTACCTTTCCCTCAATTTTGCTGTGGACTTTGAACTGCTCGTAAAAAATGAAGTCTTAATTTTAAAATAATAATTAGTTGATTAATTTTTAAAGACCGTCTGTTATACTCACAGGTCTCAAAAGAAAGGCGCCACGCCGTGACACCCAGGACACACAAGGAAGCACCAGGGCCAGTCAGGAGGCAGGAGCAAGGGGAAAATGGGGTCAAGAGCCTTTATTGTGGTTTCCACGTGAAGAAACAGGTGAGGCAGGGTAAGCAGGCTTAGCATTGGCTAATTTGAATGAGTCGCTGGGCACTGGGGCAGAGGGGCTGTCTCTAGCTGGGTGGTACCTGGCCTGCAGGTGATTAAGGCAGGAGGATAGTGGCCCAGAGTGTACCAATTTGATGCGGGAGGTGGTTGAGGGTATGGGCTCTGGAGTGGTGGGCTTGCAGGTGAGTCATTTGCTATCTCTAGGAATTAGCTCTCCCTGGGAGGGGAAGTCTCTCCAGAGTCAGCAAGGCCCCAAGATACCAAAGCATCAAAACTACAAAACAAAAAGACATGATGAATACACCCTGCTGTCACATCTCCCAGCTCACACAGCATTTTCACTTTCAAGAGCCAGTATCTTCTTCACTACTCCCCTGACAAAGAGGAAACCTGGGGCAAAATCCACACGCCTTGGGACTTCCCTGGTGGGCCAGTGGTTAAGAATCTGCCTGCCAATGCAGGGGACACCGGTTCGAGCCCTGGTCCAGGAAGATCCCACATGCCACGGAGCAACTCAGCCCCTGCGCCACAACTACTGAGCCTGCAAGCCACAACTACTGAGCCCACGTGCCACAACTACTGAAGACCACATGCCTAGAGCCTGTGCTCCACAACAAGAGAAGCCACCGCATTGAGAAGCCCATGCACCACAACAAAAGAGTAGCCCCCGCTTGCCATAACTAGAGAAAGCCTGAGCGCAGCAGTGAAGACCCAACACAGCCAAAAATAAATAAATAAATAAATAAATTTATTTTAAAAAAAATCCACGCACCCAGTTTTCTAAAGCTCATCTTGGTAAACCAAACTACCCAGGGTCACATGTGGCTCTTTGGTGGCAGAGTCAGGACAACAATTCGTATCTTCCAACTACCAGACCAACATAGCTTTTCCTCTGTAACACTCAATAGACAACTTCATGCATACATATCTACTTGTTGATATAAAAGATGGGTGAGGGGTGCCTGAAAATCCCTGCCTTAGCAATGAGCTAAGGGTTAAAGGTATTGAAGCTCCCTTTTAAAATGCAAATAGCATCTAGGATCGTGGACACATAAACCACTATCTTTCGTTAATCCTACATCCCAGATCAGTTTAATCACTAGCTTTTCCCCATGCTGCTCAGAGAACACTAACCTGGGACATGTCTGGACTAGATACTGAATAGGCTTGGGACGGGGTCTGGCAGGACATCTGTGTTCTGGCCTCAGTGTTTTCACCTGTAAAACAAGGAGGGATGGATTATCTTATTCAACAGTAAAATGGTTGTGTTATTTTGATTACATTCTCATTCCTTGGCAACTGTCTCATTTTCCTTTTGTAAAAGGAATTCAGACACCTAACACAATTGTACATTTATCTCTAAAATCCTGGGGTCAATGCTCCCCTTCCATCAGAGGGTAAACTCTAACTTGGACATGTCCTGGGACTCCTGGCAAAACAATGTCCGCCCCCCCGCCAGATCCCTCTCTGTTTGGCATTTTAATCCAAATCTCTTTGTTCTGTTAGGCAGCTGTTTAGGGCTTTTTACTCATTTAACAGGTAGATCTTTTTGAAGTTCTCATTTGAAATAATTTGATATTCAAGCAGTATGTGTATGGTTGAAAGTCATAAAATTATTCATTTGGAAGATTTCTTTTCTCTTGGATACCAACTGAAGTGTGTAGCAGTTCCCTGGAGCAAAGCTCGCTGCCTAGAAAAGCCTTTTTTCAGCAGTGCTTCGCCACCATCACTAAATTGAGTTATTCCGACAGCCTTTGATGCTCTGGGTTTTTTTTCCTACATGTGCATGTGAAAGCTGAACAACAGCATAATTTAATTCTTCAAGATTTACTTTTTAATCACTGGCGTGGTTCTTCTGGGGTAGAGAGAGTTGACCCTCTTTTCTCAAGTTGAAATTGATTTAGGTCAAATAATTCTTGGAATTTGAATTAGGTATTTTTCTCCTTATCAGCATGAACTTCAAGCTTCATTTTCCAGCAGCTGGGAACATCTTTGCTACCTATGAATCACGGATGATTGGAGAAAACCAAATGTGGACAAAGAAGGTATTCACAACGCACTGAATTCTATCCACAAAATTCTTCATGGTGATTTGAATTGGCGTCAACGTACAACTGTGTTTGTTAGGTGTCTGAATTCCTTTTACAAAAGGAAAATGAGACAATTACCAAGGAGTGAGAATGTAATCAAAATAACAAAACCATTTTACTGTTGAATAAGAAATCTTTCTTTATAAACAACGACATATTATTCCAGAATAAGAAATATTTACCCCAAGGGGATTCTATTGAAAAATATGTAATGAAATGTTAAGAGCCATCTTCCTCTCAACTCCAACATGCACCCCCAGCATTAAAGTCTGATTATTTGTTCAATGAGCAAGGGACAACTCTATAATAAAGCACCCAGCTTATATCAAAAAGGTGTTTCTCGGGCTTCCCTGGTGGCGTAGTGGTTGAGAATCTGCCTGCCAGTGCAGGGGACACGGGTTCGAGCCCTGGTTTGGGAAGATCCCACATGCCGCGGAGCAACTAGGCCCGTGAGCCACAATTACTGAGCCTGCGCATCTGGAGCCTGTGCTCCACAAGAGAGGCCACGACAGTGAGATGTCCGCGCACCACGATGAAGAGTGGCCCCCGCTTGCCGCAACTAGAGAAAGCCCTCGCACAGAAACGAAGACCCAATACAGCCAAAAATAAATTAATTAATTAATTTAAAAAAAAAAAAGATAAATGGGCAAAGAACATTTTTAAAAAAAAGGTGTTTCTCCAAACAGGGATTGAGTTTAAGTATATAAATACTTCCATATGGTTTGTCAATTACCTTTAGTAATAAAAAATGCTAACTTAGGTTCCCCCAGTGGAAAAAGATTCTCTTAAAACTAATTGGAAATGAAAGCAGAGGGTGGGTTAACTTAGAGTTCAAGGACCTAAGGCAGAGCATCTCTGGTGATGTCCACCTGCGGCTCCACCCCTCAGCTGCCTGCAGATTCATACCTTCATTTGTTTGACCATCTGGACACCCAGTGAATTAAGCTCCATGGATGTCCACCTACCCTCTCATAAACCCGGGATAGGATTTTTAGGAGGACAAGGAAGGGTAGATCCCTAGCCCTGGTCCCCAAGAGGACATCAGTGTCAGGGAAGTCCTAGAGATTCAGACTGGACCAGGGTATCATGAGAGCATTTTTCTCCCCATCAAGGCAACAAAAACATCCCCAGCAAAAGAAAGAAGACTGAGACACCTTTATATTAATTAAATAGGTACCTCCTAAGCACCAATGATATACCCGGAACTGTAATCAAGAATTCAGAGACAATCTATGGGATGGGAGAAAATATTTGCAAACGATGCAGCTGACGAGGGATTAATTGCCAAAATATACAAATAGCTCATACAGGTCAATATCAAAAAAACCCAAATGGCCCAATAAAAAAGATGGGCAGAAGACCTAAATAGACATTTCTCCAAAGAAGACATACAGATGGCCAGCAAGCATATGTAAAGATGCTTAACATCGCTAATTATTAGAGAAATGCAAATCAAAACTACAATGAGGTATCACCTCACACCAGTCAGAATGGCCATCATCAAAAAGTCTACAAATAATAAATGCTGGAGAGGGTGTGGAGAAAAGGGAACCCTCCTACGTTGTTTGTGAGAATGCAAATTGATGCAGCCACTATGAAGAACAGCATGTGGGTTCCTCAAAAAACTAAAAATAGAGTTACCATATGATCCTGCAATCCCACTCCTGGGCATGTATCCAGAAAAGAAGAAACTCTAATTCAAAAAGATGCATGTACCCAGTGTTCATAGCAGCTCTATTTACAATAGCCAAACAAGCCATGGAAGCAACATAAATGTCCATCGACAGATAAATGGTTAAAGAAGATGAGATAGATAGATAGATAGAAAGATAGATGATAGATAGATAATAGATAGATATAAACAGATATAGATATATAGATTCAGTTATACACATATAACTGAATCACTTTGCTGTATACCCAAAACTTTGTAAATCAACTATACTTCAATTTTAAAATAAATAATTTTTTTTAAAAAAAGGATTCAGGCGTAAGACGACACAGGTCATGTTCCAGTACACATTAAGTATTTGGTGTTTATTGAATGAATCAACTGAGGAAGATGGCAGTATGAACCAGAAGAATGAACATAAAGACATTGAGCTCATAATAATCACATAATAATTACACAAAAAAAATTTGAGGAATTAATGAGTGGTTGGATGGAGAAATAAAGGGGGAAATTGAACTCTGGCCCCTAAGGTTTTGAACCTTGGGGCCTATAATAACAGGAATACCATGGATGCAAACACAGGATTTGGAGGGGAAAAGTCAAGGATACTTTAGTTTACAGTAACAGCAGGACATTCTAGTGGAAACATGTAGCCTACCTTTCCTCACGTAGGGCCAGCCCAGAGCTGACACAAACTGCCCTAGGATGGAGCCCCAAGGGCAGGACTCTGAAAGTCCAACTTATAGTTAAAGAAACAGAAATTCTCACAGTTGGGGGTTTCATTAAAGGCCTATATTTCAGCCATCCATATTATCCATTAATTTATGGTTTATGTTACCCAGATTTTCCTTAGATGAGCCCCAAATCTGTCTTTCTGTAATAACTCAGTTATATCATGTCATTTCCAAATTTTTACATTTCCATCTTTTTAAATCAATTCGTCCATGGTATCTAAAAACACGTTCTTTGGGTCTTTCTGCCTCCGTTCAGTTTTGCCCAGCCTCCTCCCTCAGTGGAAATAGCAGCTGCTCATTCCCTTTGCTTTCCTGAGACTTGGCAGATCTGCTCTTTCTCACTTAGGAGGAGTGAGGAGTCTGGTGTCTGGAGAGGGAAGCCATGGGTTCGGGCTCACCCAGGCTGTATCAGTTGTTCACGATTGATCAAAATGATCAGCTTTTCAAAATTCCACTTTCCCATGTAGTGTGACAGCCCCACTCCAGTGCCCTGCACTGAGGATCAGTCTGCCTGTTTCCCCTGGGAGCCCCCCTCCCAGAGGTTGGAAGGGATAGGGTCATGGGGAGGGCGTGGGCATAGGATGGGGCAGTCACTCGACTGACCCAGTGACTCATCTCTGTGGCCATTCACAAGTGAAAGACAAAAAGAAGCCAGGAGGAAGCCAGAGGAAACTTCCTGCTAAGCACCCTCACCTGAATGTAAAAATGCCCAAAGATGTCACCAATCTCAATATTTTTGCGCTGGAAATTCTTTTAGACAAAGTGACCTAGTCTACTACTTCCATCAGTCATGTCCCACTGTAATCATTTTACCTTCTTCATTTTCCACTTATATCTACCATTTTCTCAATATTTTTGTTTAAAAATCTTATATTTGTATTTGTATGGAAATATGTATGGAAATATGTTAATATAAATGTTTCAGACATTACATGAAATTTCTAAAAATCTTATATTTGTATTTGTATGGAAATATGTATGGAAATATGTTAATATAAATGTTTCAGACATTACAGGAAACGTCTAAAAATCTTATATGTTCTGGTATAATGTTATAAGTAATAATCCTAGTTATTACTTTAAAATGTATATCTCAGAAATAACTAATTTTCTTGTCAACTGCATTATTATGAACTTTCATCAAATCTTTAACCATGGTCATTTTTAAGTCTTTTGTCATTTACAGACAGTTCTGGGTGTACTCTGATGATTTTGCAAATATGTTCCTATAAAAGAGTTTCATCTTCAAGAAATTCATGGAAAAGACTCTGACAAGTACAGGTTTCTGGTAACTGACTGTACTGCTGAACTGAATGAATAAGCATTTTCAGAACTCTAATGAAAAACTGATGAACTCATAAAAGTGCTAACAAAAGATCAAGATGAAAAAAAAGAAATTAATTACATGGGACTGAGTGAACTGATGAGGATGAGTATAATTTTTGTGACTTTCTGTCTGAATTAAAAAAAAAAAAAATTCCACAAGGACTCAGAGGAAAAGAATATACAAATCAATTTTCACTGGAAAGTAAAGGAGCTGTTACAGTGGAGGATTACTGGACTGAATGTCAATGTTATGACATAGTATAAGTGTGTTTCATGTTTGGTAATTGCAATCATTGTTGCTTTTGTTGTGGTCATCCATGTACAATGCTTGGTGTCAGTCTATCTATCTCTTGTAAAAATAAAATACAGTGTGTGTGTGTGGAAAAAAAAAAAAAATCAACTTACATTTTATTTAGGTAAAGTTATGTCACTAGAAAACAAACTTATGGTTACCAAAGGGGAAACGGGGTGGGGGGGGGGGGGTGGGAGGGATAAATGAGGAGTATGGGATTAACAGATACAAACTACTATACATAAAATAGATAAACAGCAAGGATTTACTTTATAGCACAGAAAACTATAGTCAATATCTTATAATAACTTATAATGGAAAATAATCTGAAAAAATATATATATGCAACTGAATCACTCTGCTGTACACCTGAAACTAACACAATATTGTAAATCAACTATACTTCAATTTAATTTTTTAAATTTTTAAAAAGTTATGTCACTGTTATGAAGAGAAAGCCAGTTTCACTCGCCATATAAATAGGAGGTAACCATAAAAATAAATATAATGAAAAACAGTACCATTACAGTCTAGCTAACTCTGAAACTAAGCCCTGCTCTCTATTAAAGAGAAATTAGCAAATGCCTAGAGAGGGTGTTAAAGACATGTTAGCATCAAACTGAGACCTTCTCTTTAACTAACCAGAATCACTGAAAATAAATACTTATATTTATTTATGACTATGTTATAGTCATAACAATAAACACTTATATAACTATGTGCTAGACACAGTTCTCATGATAATCCCAAAAGGCAGATAATCAATCTTATCCCCTTGAGAAATGCGGAAAGTGAGACAGAGAGATTAAGTAAATGGTAAAGCTGGGATTCAAGCCAGTGTGACTCTAATCAGAATCCCTTTCTCATGATGTTACTTAATGCTGTACATCCATCACCTAAAATCCCCATCCCTTAGCAACCGCTGAACAAGAGCAGCCTGAATCAGAAGGGAGACATCCCAGCCCAGGTCTACACGTTTAGAGTCAGGACTAGTATTCGCTACACGGAGACCTTGATAAAAACAACTCCTGCTCTCAAGGTCAATCTGCCTTATTGACATGTTACCTTGAACAAGTATTTCTTTTACAACTCACTGGTCATTTCCATTTCTAGGTGAGCTCTGCCTGTTGTTCTGCTTCTTGTTCAAATAATGTGGTCCTTCTTAAAAGGAACGGACACATTTCAAGACACTTGAACATTCAGCACTTAATTTTCAGTTTTACCATATTCAGACTTCGAATCTTATTACATGATTCCCCAAGGGATGGAAAAAATAAAAATAAAAAAAGACATCCAATCCAGGCCTCTGCAATTCTTCCAGAGAAAACATGAAGGAGGCAGAAAACAGAAGCCTCCCAGCCTCCTCGGTCCTGAGACCTGATTAAAGAGGCAGCAGCAATTCCAGCCATTTTAGAATTACTGACGGACGAGGTGCCGCTGGAAATTGCTAAAGCCAGGGTTGGAGGCTAAATATACGTGTGCTTGGATTAGTTAATAGCTCAATTCCACGAGGTTATGATTGTAAATCCCAGGACTGCTGGTTTAGCTTAATTTGCGGCTCAGGACTGTCTGTAAAGTTGCCATTTACAGTCAATTTCCTGAGAGAAAGAGACAGACAGAAAGAGAGAGGAGGAAATGAAAAAGGGGAATATTTAAATATCAAGTGAGCCCTTTCAATGGAGTCCCAGGAGAACCACAGTGAAGTTGGCAGCACATAAGCTGAGGCCACACGTTACCCGCTTTGGAGTGACACATTCTTTGATTAGAATCTCCCATGGTGGGTATCGATGGTGGAAAATGTGTGAGCCTGACCCCACATCTCCCAGCTTCATCCCTCATCCCTCACCCAAGCCAGGTCCCTACCCCACCCCCGGGCTTGTCTCACTGCCTCTCCTGGCTTGAATCCTGTCCAAACCCCTCAACTGACGCTCCCAAAGCCACCTTGATCATGTCCCTGTTTTAAGAACACCCCAGAACCAGTTTCTGGCATAGCCCTGCCAGCCTGGGTGAGGGCCAGGAAAAGGCTTTAGAAGCTACATATCTAGCTTTGCTACCTGCTAAATTACTTATACAAAAGGCCAGGTCCTTGATGAGGCTACAGCAAGACCACTCCCTGACTGGACCGTGTTTATCAAACATGTGCAGAAACAAGCTAAAATAAGTACGAAACCAGCGAAAGGGAAGGAACTGGGGTCATTTGTTGCAACCGATGGCAGCCTGTCCCTTGGAGCCCAGCCAGGAGAATGCCAGCTCCTTTTTCACAGCAGTGGGGTCCTAACTTTGGACTCCAACACTGCAGGGCCCTCCACCTACTGCCTTGCCCTCTCGATAAACCCCTATTCTCCTAAAGGTGGCAGGTTGGGGTTTCCTTGCTCTCTCCCGAGCTAGGATGATAAAAGGCCACCCCAGGGCTTTGGTGAGGTGAGAAAAAGAGATTCCAGGAACATATTCATGCGCTTGACTTTTGCTCTCAAAGGAGATGGATATTAGCAAGAGAAAGACGCTAGTCTTTCCACTCTGGGATGGCTGGAAAAAACCAGGCGCAGAACCAGAAGCAGCTTTTCTGAGAAGCTAATGAGGCCCCCTCGGAGGCCCTGGGTGGGGAGAGAGGGGTTCTACAAGAACTCACAAGGTCAATGATTTTATAAAATTTGCAAAACAAGACATTTCTGTATTTTTTTTTTTCTTAAAGGAGACTCCCCAGATAGCATAAACTTCAGGCCCTATAAAATCCAACTCCACCCCTGCCCAGACCCAGGACCAGGCCTTGAGCCCCTCCTCCTACTTGCACCATCCCACCCACCAACCACAGGAGCCTGAGGGTAGAGGGAGGAGGAATGGGACCAGGGAGAGGACCGCCAGACCACCAGGGGAGGAAGAAGGAGCTAGGAAAGAGGGGTTTTCTGAAGTGCCCCTGCCCCACCCCAAGATAGCCTCCAAGGGGACTGGTGAGCAGCAAGGCAGAGATGTTTCCCAAGGTCTTTTGGACTCAGAGTGTAGTCAGGCAGCAACATACAGTGGAACCAGACCGCCTGGATTCAATACCGGCTTGAACACTTACAGGCTGGGTGACCTTGGGCAAGTTACTGAACTCTCTGTGCCACAATCCCTTCATTGGTCAAATAAAAGAGTAGCTACCTCACTGGATTGCAAGGATTGAACCAGCATATGCATGTAAAAGGCTTAGAACAGCGTGTGGCATATAGAAAATGCTAGATGGTGGCAGTACTTTCCTGCTCTTCTAAGCACTAAATGCATAGCCAAGGTATTCTGTAAGTAATGCCAAGACCACTGTATGTTTTGTCACTCCAATCACCTTGCAAATGACAACACTACCTTTCTAAAACATCTGGAGGCCAGCTTCCCTCCTGTGTACTTGCTACACCAGCAGTAAAGACCTGCCCATCTTCCAGCATCCTCCCCACTTCCTCTCACACAAACTGCCCTTTCCGGCCGGTGGCCTCCTCTCTGCCATGATCAAGTCATGCTCCTGTCAACCTCAAACCTTTGCTCTCCCCTGTCAGGTGTACATTTCACCCTCCTCTCTAAATCCAAATCTCTGAGTTCCTCTGACACTCAGGTATTTCCTTCTTTTTCATTCTTGCACTTAATGATTGACCTTTGGCTCAATAAAGAATCTCTTTGTATTTCATGTTAATTATCATCTGAGCCTCAGCTTACACATATCCCCTCATCATCCTTTCATTCATTCATCCATTCATTCCAATAATGGGTATGGATGCCCACCATGTGCTTAGATTCTATAAAGAGGCGCAGCGTTAAACAACAGTGAGCGTCAGGATCACCTGAAGGGCTTGTTAAAAACAGATTCCCAAGTGTGGGGTTGGTCTTGTGAATGCATTTCTAACAAGATCCCAGATGATTCGAACACCGCTCATTCAAGATCACACTCTGAGTAGCGTTGCCACAGAAGGCAGATCTATGATGACAGAGACTGACCTACGATTCCTAATTCACGGGCATCCTACATGCGCTATTCATGCACCTTTGCATGAATGTCTGCCCGTGTCAGGGCCTCTGCACATGCTCTTTCCTCTAAAATACTCTCCAACCCCTCCCTGCAATGACCCACCCCCCCACCTTTCATTACATAGCTGGCCTGTCCTCATCAAAAAGTCTCCCCACCGCAACACACACCCAGACACACACACACACACACACACACACTATATCCTCTATTTCTGCTCCCTGTTTGTCTCTTCTATAGAACTCCCCAGAATTTGCTTTAGGTACTTGTTTGTTTACTTATCTCTCCCACTAGACTAGAAACTTCATGACAGCAGGAACAGTGTCTATTTCACTCTTCTATGTATCCCCAGTGCCTAGCACAGAGCCTGGGATACAGCAGGTGATCAAAAAATATGTTGATCCATTGACTAATTCCTTTGACAATTATTTCACGAGTGTTTACTCTGTGCCAGGCACTGTTCTAGATGCTGGGGATACAGCAGCGGACAAAAATGGCAAAAACCCCTATTCTTAGAGCATACATTTTCATGGGGAGCACTGACAATAACCCATGAGTATAATAAATAACTAAACGATATAAAGTGCTATAAGGTGTTAAGTGCTATAGAAAAAATAGAGCAGAGTGAGGGGAGCAGGAATGATCGATAGGGAACTAGGTTGTGGGGTGAGATTTTAAATTGGGTGGTTTCAGCGGGGGGCTTCTTGGAAAAGGTGGCATTTGAGCAGAGTCAGGATTTGAGGGAGTTTGCCATGTGGATGTCTTTGGAAAGAGCTTTCCAGCCAGGGTAAAGTCTTAGGGCAGCCCTGTCCAGTAGAACTGTCTGTGATGGTGGAAATACTCCACCTGTGCACTGTCCAACATGAGTCACTCGCCACATGGGGCTGGTGGGTACAGAATTGGGTGATGCAGCCCTCAAGTTTGGGCGTGCCAGGGACACTGAGGGAAGGCGCAGTGGAGAGAGTGGCGGAAAGCAGGAGCAGATGAGGAGGTCAGGTAGGAGGACCCTGCCAGTCATCACAAGGACTCCGACTTTTATTCTGAGTGAGATGGGAGCCATCAGAGGGTTCTGAGAAGAACAGTGATATGATATGATTTATGTTTTAAAAGATTCCTCTGGCTGCTGTGTTGAGAATAAACTGTAGGGGCTGAGGGTAGATGCAGGAAGACAAGTCGAGAGGCTGGTAGGGGCAGGCAGGTCAAAGAGGATGGCAGATCAGAGCTGGATAGCAGCAGTTTAAGGAGGTGCTAAGTGTCAGGTTCTAGATATATTTTGAAGATTGACCCCAAAGCAGTTTCTGACAGGTGCTGATTGAAACATGTATTAAGCTCCCAATATATGCCAGGCACTAGCTATGAACTTCTTCTAAGCCAGATTTGCCCAAGAAATGTCACCCAGGTTTTGACTGGTACCAGCTTTTCCCAAGACAGATTGCATTATGGGGCATTTCTCACTTTCAGTCTCCTACAATTTGGTCTTCAAACATTGCCTCTTCAGATCAGAGCCAATATAGCCTGTTGGCACTGGGAAATTTGTTGTTATTATTATTCACCCAGCATCACTCCATGATATGCACGTTAAGAAAATAGATGACCCAAGTTCTCCATAAATCCTTCATTCTCCTGTTTTATTCCCCTGTCCATCACCTCCTCATCCCTTCTTGATATTCAGGTTTTGCATTCAAGGCCAGCAGCTCTCTGGAGGACTTACATCTTCCTCCTCTCACATCTGCCTGGTCCTCCTCCGGGACTCACACAGCCTGAGGATGGGAAATTAAGTCATCCATCTTCTGTAACCATATGGATAAAATGTAGTCATTACCATTGTCGGCATTGTTGTGCTTTGGAAGCTAATTAAGACAATTAGTACTAAATACCAAAAACAATTAAGCTAATTGAAATAAAGTATATGCAGTTTACACCCTCGCATAGACAAAAAAATTAGCATGTGGCTAGATGGTGGCACTTACAGACGTTCTGGTGTCAAAATAAATCAGGGAATATGGGAGCCAAAGATGGAGGTGTCTTAGCACCCAACCAGTTTACCACCACAAAATGTTTCTCAAAACCATTTGGCTTGATTCTTGGAGGTTTCTTCTATATTGGAAAAAAAAAAAAAAAAAGTGTATTCCTACCCAAATATTTCTTTCAGGCTATAAACCAGCAGAATCGTGCTGTTACCCTGCCTCTGACTCAACTCCGTGGCTGGCTGAAGCATCCAAAGACACTCAGAGGAGAGAAGCAGCCTACTCAGGGGCCCTCTGAAGATTATCTGTAAGTTCACCAGATCCCTAGGTGGAAAAGTGTTTCCCGTGGTTTTAGGTTGTGACTGGCAGTTTAAGATCACATAAGTAAATTCCAAATCAAGAACAGGAAAAGGGAAGAGAAGCCATGGAGACCAGGGAAAACTCTATAAGGAATATGTGTTCATCTGGAATTTTGGGGGGCGCACGTGCCAAAAAACTCTACTAGAATTTGCTTCTGCAAAAAGTGGAATTACCTGGGAAGGATGAGCTGCAGGCAACAGAGCCTCAGGGGCTCCCCGGAACTCAGCCCAAATAGTACTCTGTCTGTCTGTCTGTCTCTCACCTCTGCCAAGCTCTGTGCTGGCCACACTCGGGCTGCAGAGAGGCCCTCTCTGTGTGGCAGGGGGCATGGAGGCTGCAAGTGCCAATTTAGCAATCCTAGTGGATGAAAAGAACTCATACCAAATGTCCATGTATCCCTTTGTCCGTGCGTGCCCACACCTTGGACCAGTCACTGTGGCCAAAATATGGGATAGGATGGTTGATTGGATCCCTATCCACAGGCCCACTGCCGCCCACTACCACGCCACCTATAGCCAAATGGAGAAGCACGGGAAGGAAAAGTCTGCTGGAAGAGCAAAACCAATAGATACATGGGCCCTAGACTTGGTGCCAAAGAAAGAATCAGAATATGATAGCGAGAGAGTAGAGAGGATATCGCCTAGGGAAATGTACAAAGATATCTGAGCCTTCATGCGGTTCCATTTTTTTGTAGTTCTACCATCTTGCCATTTCTTTGCTGAATATTCAAAGAACAAGATAATCAACAGTAACGATTTCATTCCCCCAGAGCCCTCCTCACCTGCAGTCCACAATTGCCTTGTATAAAATGAGGGTAGCAATGAACTAGAGAGGAAGTAGCCTTAAGAAGAGCCCAGTTTCTTCTTCCTCTCATAAGTGATCTGAATCATTATTCATTTTTTGATAGATATTTGTTATTTGGGGGGTGAGGTGGTCACCCAGTATGTAAACCCACTTTCTGTTTGGGAAATTCCTTACCTTATAAGCAGTGGTGTCCTGGTAAAAGTTTAACAACCTGCTATGAAGGGAGGGGAGACCTAACTTGCAGTGTTTGCCCATTTCTGTGGTATAGATCCTCCTACTGTCTGATTTCAGGCTTAGCAATGTGATGTCACCGAATGCAGAATTGGGAAGAGAGGCACGGTGGTACATCATTATAGAGTGTTTCCACCATCCAGATACAAAAGGCATAAATAACTTCAGGAGCGTCAATAATAGTAAAAGCAATAAAATAATTAGGAAGTGACAACTTTTGAGTATTTAATACCTTTGTTTTTAATATAATGTATTCAATTGAGTTTATATGATTTCCTTTTTTTAATTGTTTTTTTTATCCTGAGATCAATATCACAACAAGGATACTGACCTTGACACAGACAATATATATAACACTGCCATCACCATGACGACCCTTCATGCTGTCCTTTTATAGCAGCCCACTTCCTTCCTACCCACATCCCCTCCTTAACCCTTGCAAATCACTAACCTGTTCTTTATTTCTATAATTTTGTCACTTTAAGAATATTATATAAATGGAATCTGGGGACTGTGTAACCTCTGGGGACTGGCTCTTTTCACTCAACATTATGCTCTGGAGATACACACAGATTGTGTGTGTATCAAAAGTTCATTCCTTTTCATTGTTGACTATTATTCCAGTTTGTTTAACCATTCACCCATTAAAGGATATCTGGGTTGTTCCCAGTTTTTGGCTATTATGAGTAAACTGCTAGAAACATTTGTGTACAAGTTTTTGTATGAACATAATTCTTCATTTCTCGGGGATAAATGCCCATGAGTTCAATTGCTAAGTCACATGATACTTACATGTCTAAGTTTTGAAGAAACTGCCAAACTGTTTTCCAGAGAGGCTGCTCCATTTTACCTTCCACCAGTAACGTATGAGTGATCCAGTTTCTCCATATCTTCATCAGCCTTTGGTATTGTCACCATTTTTTATTTTAGCCATTCTGATAGGTATGTAGTGGTATCTTGCAGTTTTAATTTGCATTTCCTTAAAGGTTAATAACACTGAACATCTTTTAATGTGCTTGTTTGTCATCTGTATATCTTCTTTAGTGCAATGTTTGTGTGTTTTGCCTATTTTTTCAAATTGGATTGTTTGGGTTTTGCTGTTGAGTTTTGAGAATTCTTTATACGTTCTAGATACTACTCCTTCATCAGATATGTAGTTTGCAAATATTTTCTCCTACTATGTAACTTATCTTTTCATCTTCTTGGGGTCTATTGCAAAGCAAAATTTTAAAATTTTGATGAAGTCCAATTTATTAATTTTTCCTACTATGGGTCATGCTTTTGTTCTCAAGCCCAAGAACTCTGCCTAGCCTCAGATCTCAAAGATTTTCTCCTATATTTTTCTGAAATTTTTATAGTTTTAAGTTTTACAATCAAGTCTGTGATCTATTTCAAGTTAATTTTTATATAAGGTGTGAGGTTTAGGTCAGGGTTCATCTTTTTGCCTATGGATGTCCAGTTACTCTATCCTCTTTTGTTGATAAGACTATCTTTCCTCTATTGAACTGCTTTTGCACTATTTGTCAAGACTCAGTTGGGCACATTTGTGTGGGTCTATATATGAGGTCTCCATTCTGTTCCCTTTATCTATGTGTCTGTCCCTATACCAATACCACACAGCTTTGATTACTGTAGCAATGTAATAAGTCTTGAAATCAGGTAGACTGATTCATCCCACTTTATTCTTCTTTTTAAAAATTGTTTTAGCTATTAGTTCTTATATCTTTCCATATAAATTTTAGGACAATCTTGTATATATCTTCAAAAAATATTGCTTAGATTTTAATAAAAATTGAATTAAAACTATATATCTGGATGAAATTAGAGATTATCATACTAAGTGAAGTAAGTCAGAAAGAGAAAGACAAATACCATATGATATCACTTATATGTGTAATCTAAAATATGACACAAATGAACCCACCTATGAAACAGAAACAGAATTAGGGACATAGAGAATAGACTGGTGGTCGCCAAGGGGGAGGAGGGTGGGAGAGGGTTGGATTGAGAGTTTGGGACTAGCATATGCAAGCTGGTATATATAGAATGGATAAACAAGGTCCTACTGTATAGCACAGGGAACTATATTCAATATCCTGTGATAAACCATAATGGAAAAGAATATGAAAAAGAATGTATAACTGAGTCACTTTGCTATACAGCAGTAATTAACACAACATTGTAATTCAACTATACTTCAATAAAAAAATTTTTTAACTATATACCAATTTAGGGAGAATTGACATCTTTATGATGTTGAGTCTTCCAATCTGTGACCACAGTGTGTCTCTCAATTTATTTGGGTCTTTTTTGATTTCTTTCATAAACTTTATATAGTTTTTTAGCATATAGGTCCTGTACATTTTTGTTATATTTATGCCTAAGTATTTCATTTTTTTGCATGGCTATGGATGGTATTATATTTTTAATTTTGGTGTCCACATGTTTTTTACTAGGATATAGAAATGTGATTGATTTCTATATGTTTATCATGTATCCTCTGACCTTGTCAACTCACTCATTAGTTCTAGGAATTTTGTTTTGCTTTGTTTCTATAGATTCCTTAGGCTTTTCTATGTAGACAATCATGTCACCTGTGAACAAAGACGATTTTATTTCTTCCTTTCTGATCTGTATGCCTTTTATTTCTTTTTCCTGCCTATTGCACTGGCACAATGTTGACTAGGAGTGGTGGGAGAGGACATTCTACCTTGTTCCCAGTCTTCGGGGGAGTGCATTCAATCTCTCACTATTAAGTATAGATTAGCTGTAGATTTTTTTGTAGATGCCCTTTATTATGTTGAGGAAATTCCCCTCTATTTCTATTTTTCTGAGAGTTCTGATCATGAATGAATGTTGAATTTTGTCAAATGCTTTTTTCTGTATCAATTGATACAATCATGTGTTAACATAGTGGATTACATTTATTGATTTCTGAATATTGAACCAGCTTTGCATCTCTGGAATAAACCCCACTTGGTCATAATGTATAATTCTCTTTTGTATTTCTTTCTTTTTTTTTTTTTTTTTTGGCAGCACTGCATAGCTTGTGGGATCTCAGTTCCCCAACCAGGGACTGAACCCAGACCACAGCAGTGAAAGCCTGGAATCCTAACCACTAGGCCCCTAGGGAACTCCCTCTTTTTTATATTTCTGGTTTATATTTGTTAATTTTTAAAAATATTTCTTGCATCTGTATTCATGAAGGATACTGGTCTTTAGTTTTCATTTTTTGTATTATCTTTGTCTGGTCTTGGTATCAGGGAAATAATTCATCAAATGAATTAGGAAGTGTCCCTTCCTCTTCTATTTTCTGGAAAAGATTGTGTAGAATTGGTGTTAATTCTTCTTTAAATGTTTAGTAGAATTCTCCAGTGAAATGATCTGGGCTTGGAGATTTCTTATTCTGGAGTTGTTAAAGAATTCAATTTCCTTCATTGTTACAGGACTATTCAAATTATCTCTTTTATATTGAGTGAGTTATGATAGTTTGTGTTTTTTGAGAAACAGTACATTTCATCTAAGTTGTCAAGTTTATACGTACAGACTTCTTCACAGTATTCCCTTATCGGTCTTTTGATGTCTATAGGGCTGGTCATGATATCCCCTGTCATTCCTGATAGTGCTAATCTGTGCCTTCTCTTTTTTTCTTTGTCAATCTTGCTAGAGATTTGTCAATTTTCTTGACTTTTTCAAAGAAAAATCTCTTCATTTCATTGATTTTCTCCATTTTTTTTTTTTGCTTTTCATTTCTATTGATTTCTGCTCGTTATTATTGGGTTGGCCAAAATGTTTGTTTGGGTTTTTCTGTAACATCTTATGGAAAACCCAAACAAATTTTTGGTCAACCCAATATTTCCTTCCATTTGCTTTGGGTTTAGTTTGCTCATCTTAATTCTGGATTCTTTAAGTGGAAACTTAGGTTATCAATTTGAGACTTTCCCCCTTTTCTAACGTATGCATTTAGCACTATAAATTTCCCTCTGAGCACTGCTGTAGCTGTGTCCCACAAATTTTCATATGTTGTATTCTCATTTCATTCAGTTCAATATTTCTTTTATTTCCCCGAGACTTCTTTTTTGACGCATGGATTATTTTATTTTTTATTTTTTCAGGTTTAAAAATACAATTTATTCATGATCCTTTTTGTACAATACAGCATGCATTCCTAATTATAAAGGAAACTTGAAAATAATGTGATACTTTATTTTCCAAATCTAAATATTTTTTTAAAAAGTCTTTGCATCAGTTTGAATATATGAACACTGAGGAACTTAGATGAAATAAAAATCTACTGATAATTGTTAGTACAATTATATACAACTATCTTAAATAACATTACATAAAACATTTTTATTTAGAAATACAACATTTGTTTTCCTTTCTTACCTTGTATTAAACAATTTTATCTAGGCTCTTGACTTGCAGTACTGGCATCAATCATATAGCCAATTTTTGCATCATCTAACACAGTTTTTGCATTTAAAAATATACATATATTATGACATAGTATGAGTGTGTTTCATGTTTGGTAATTGCAATCATTGTTGCTTTTGTTGTGGTCATCCATGTACAATGCTTGGTGTCAGTCTATTTATCTCTTGTAAAAATAAAATACAGTGTGTGTGTGTGAAAAAAAAAAAAAACCAAAAAAAGACAAAAAAAAAAATACATATAGCTCTGTTTCCTTATGACGCTCTCACAAAGAAATCAAATCCTAAACCACATATCTAAATGTTATGAAAATTTATACCAGTTCCCCAAGCCTCCCAGTACTTAGTTGGCATGTGTTTGGTACATACACATCAGTTTGTTGCTTTTAAAGGTGAAATTTTAGAGACTTGTTTACCATCATATAGAGACAATTACAATTGTAAACTTCATGTTAAATGTTTTATCTAATTTGATAGTGTTTCCATCAGCTGAGTCTTCTAATCAGAGATATGTTGGGAAATATTTAAAACAGGCTCTGGCAGTGACGGGAAGTTCAAATCCTGATTTGTACTATTTTCCAATTTCCATAGTGTAAATACTCCTACTCTGGTTAATTTTAAGCTACCAACGTGAAGTCAACTGTCTTGCAAACTTCCTGAAATTTTAACAGTGGGCCCTCCTGAGCCAGCGTGAGCCCAACCCACAACACCAATAAAAAACCACAAACATCTTTCTACCTACAAATCTGGTTCTTTTCCACTTAGCACTCCCAGGTGCTTGTCTTTAATCTGGGTTACTCCACAGTCTCCATCTTTACTGGCTGCTTCTCTTCAATACAAACTCACTTATATTTACTAAAAGCTCTCACTCAGTCCCAGCTTAGGCTCATTTTAACAAAAATAATTTTCATAATATTGACATTGACAATATTCAACCTCATGTTAACTCCAAAGCTTAGTGAAAGTTTTGTTCTAATCATTTACATTGCTCTCCAGTCACTAATTACCATGCCACCGCCAAATTTGAAGGTTCCTTTGCAGTTTTCCCAACTCATTTTATGAGACCAGTATTATCCTGACACCAAAGACAGTACAAAAAAACAAACCGACCTCTCTGCATAAAACCACTATGCAAAGTTGATTTAACATTTGAAAATCAAATTAAATCCATGATTCCAACATGCTAAAGAAAATTATTTGAGAAAATCCAACACGATAAAAACTCTCAGAAAGTCACAGAGGAATTACCTCAACTTGATAAAGAAAATCTACAAAAAAACAAACAAAAAAACCACTAAAACCAACATCCTACTTAATAGCAAAAGACACAAAGCTTTCCCTCTAAAACTGGAAACAAGGCGAGGACGTGCTCTCACAACGCTCATTCTCCTCACTACAGGAAGTTCCAGCTACTACAGTAGGCAAGAAAAAGACATAAAAGGCACAAAGATAGCAAAGGAAAAAATAAAACTCTCTCTTTGCAGGTGTCCATGATTATCTATGTAGACCAACCCAAGTAATCACCAAAAGAAAAAAACAAGAACAAGTAAGTGAGCTCTGTGAGGTCACACAATACAAGATAAACACACAAAAATCAATCGCATTTCTATATATTAACATAAAACAATGAAGAAAATAACGTTCTTATATTTTAGAGTTAAGTACTGATATATTTCCAAACAAAATAAAATTTCTGATATTCATTTCAAAACAATTTGCTGAGGAGGACCGGGTAGGGATATACATAAAGCAAGATTGGTCCTAGGTTGCTGGTAGCTGAAGTTGGATAATATAGAAATCTTTATAAGCACTAACCTCTCTTGTTCCGGTGTTCTCTAAGCGTGGTCCTTGCACCGGCAGCACCGTCCTCTCTGCGGAACTTGTTAGAAGAGCAAATGCTCCGCCCCAACCTATTTATTTTGAATCAAAGGCTCTGCACGTGAAGCCCATTACTCTGGGACTTAACAAGCCCTTCAGGTGATTCTGATCCAGGCTAATGATTCCAAACCGTGGCTTGTCAACTGCTCTCACCTGAAGATGTTACCAAACCAAACTTGGGTCCGCTTTCCCACGCGTGTAAAGCCAATCTACTGACACTGGGTTCTGGTGAAGGAAAGTGCAGCGTTCACTGAAGGGCATCAAGCAAGGAGGCCAGGACAGCTAGTGCTTAAAAGACCCAAATTCCCCGAAGGCTTTCAGGGAAAAGTTTTTAAAGACAGGGTGAGGGAGGGAGGTTTGGGGCGGGGGAGGGGGTGATCAGCTCATGGACATTCTGATAGGCTGGTGGTGAGGTAGTCAGGAGTCAAGATCATCAAACTTTAGGTTCCAACCGGTCTGGGGTCTCCGTGCTTGTGAGCAGCAGTCAGTTAACCTCTTACACCTGGCGGGGGTTTCAGTATCTGCAAAACAGCTCAAAGGACATGGCTCAGAATATTACCTATAGCGTTTGAGGAGGAACTAAAAGTCCTTGACTTTGTTTAATGGCTAAACTGTTATTATTTTCTCCTACTTGACTGTTTTTCTTTTTTTCTGCATTTTCTCACTTCTCTGATTAAATTTATTCTTTGACTAAAGTTTTTTTTACGGACAAAAGGCAGGCAGAGGATATGGGGGAAAGGACCATAGGGTCCTGCTCTGTCTCAAAGACTGGTAGATTTTGTTATGTTTTAAATTATCCACAATACGATGGGGAAATAAATGAAAACACCTATGCCAGATGTTTCACTAGAAAATTAGAATAAACTTTGAAAACATACAATTCTAATCTTAAACACTTTCAGAGGACAGCAGAATGGAATCTGTTCCCTAACTCAGTTTATGAGACTAGAAAAATCTTAGCCCTGGAATTGAACAAAAAGTATGAGAAAAGGAAATATCAAAGCCAATCTCACTCAGGAACACAAGATTCAATAATTTTATGCAGGAATTAAGGAAATTGCATCCAGCAGCATATACAAAAACAAACAAACAACAACAAAACCCCCACCCTAACTAAACTGCAGTTACACTAGGAAAGCAAAGTTGGTTTAACATTGGAAAAACTATAAACGGAAGGGAGTATGAGAGAGGTTTGTTTATTCCTAATATATTCTGTTTCTTGCTCCAAATGTTGGCTACCTGAGTATGCTTGACTTTTAAAAATGTATTAAGATGTATACTTATGATTGTTACATTTCTGACTGTAAGATAAACTTAAATGAAGATTTTGAAAAAATCTTTAAAATTTTTTTTTATTCTCAAAGTTCTTAGTCATTATTATAATAGATAAAAAAATAGGAAACATAGGAAACTCTATTATCATAACATAATACACTGAGGAAAGTACAATGATAATAATTCTGCAACTTTTTCTCCAAATAATCTTGAGATACTTTCATCTACTGACATTTGATTTTTAAAAAACCCAAAACTTCAAGGTTTTTCAATACTATAATAAGCAAGTGTTTAAAAGAGTAAATACAGTGATGATTAAAACCAATTGGGCTTTTTAAATATTAAAATAAACTGGAACTTACTTAGAATACAAAATATTAACATAAAACATTTGATTTTTTTTAATGAAAATGCAATTATGAATATTAGAGAATGAAATCAGTCTTTGTCTGATGTTTTAAAACATCATTGGTTCACAACTGCAGGAGTTCCTGAGGTAAAATCTGAAACTGGGCCCCTTACACGGAAGGCAAGGAGAGACCAAAGAAGGAGGAGGTCACCCTAGATTGGTAGGTGGCAGATTTAATAAACAGGGGAACTTATATGTGTGTCTACTGGATGAGTAGATCTTTGCAACTGCCCACGACAATCTTAAAATTTTATATAGAGGCTTTAACTGGGTTCAGTCACATCAACCATCCAGATTGTCTCAACACCACCTCGCTCTCTCAAGAATGTGTCCTTGGAACAGCTCCTAGTGTAGGAATGGTGGGCAGAATATACATTCCCAGGACAGGAGATGGGTGACGAGCCTCAGATTGCCCCATCCAGCTTGAGGGTCAACCTGTGTCACGTCTTCTCAATGACCTCCTCAAACAAGCATAATAAAATTTCCTCCTATCTTTCAATATCCCTTTGGTCCCGAAGTCAAGTATGACACAAAATGTCAATTAAAAATTAATTTAGAAACAAATTATAATTTTCTTAAACATTTAATTATCACACACCGTTGTTATTAAATGAAAAAAAGTCCAAGTTTGGTTTTATATGACTAACAATTTATGCATTTCATTCAATTGAATGAATTATATATAATTTAATAAAATAGTAACCAACAATGAAAATATTTTATATTCTAAATAAAATATTTATATCTAAGAATAATCAAATTATTTTTAATATCTTTAGAGGATTGGTAGATTACATATTGCCATGGAAGATGTTGAAATGCCAAAAATTTGGAAACTCCTAATTTAGTCTCTAGAAGCATATTAGCGTGTCACAAATAAGAATCTTTTATATTTTTCAGAAATATAGTGTATTTGTACTTGCTTGTCTTCATAAAAAACATTTTTTACTTGAAGATATTCTGAGCATTTCTTTGATCAAAATCATTATTAGCAGTATTTAAAAGAAGAGAAAAATAAATTAATCCAGGAAGATACTCAATGTATATATTTGACTTTTAGAATAATTTCATCAGCATTATACACACTTTTGATTCTACTTTAATGTTTGTGTGACAAAACAATTTCAAGATTGTACTGATCAAAATAAATATAATAATGACTGGGAATAGTATAACACACCCTTTGGTGAATTGAATCATTATTTTTCCTTAACTAGACAAAATTACAGCCATTTCTAAAGGCTTTTTGACTTCACTGTGCATGTAGACTTTATGAGAAAAAATAAATTTATTATCCAAACTCCGTAATGTCAACCTCTGACTTTTCATGCTGGCAATAATTGCATGTCTGCTGCTTCTATGTTTATATGTCTCATTATCCCAGCTTTCACTGGGTGACCTCTTAATACAAGTGACAATCCCACAAAACATAATGCTGCTTGTTTATTAATTTGTCATCTAAAAATAATCATTCACTTAATTATAAAACTCAACTGCGTGTTTGTATGTTTCCCATCGAATTCTTGTTTATATTCACACAAATATTACCCACGTTTATGTGTATATAATAGGTTTATAGAGATTGTCACTAGTAAAATTGCCATTGTTTTGTTTGCTTCCTTCCTTTCCTCGAAAACATATTTTTCCCCCAACTCAGGTATTCTTTATTTTATTTTATTTTATTTATTTATTTTTATACACAACACTGTATACATGTCAATCCCAATCGCCCAATTCAGCACACCACCATCCCCACCCCACCGCAGTTTTCCCCCCTTGGTGTCCATATGTTTGTTCTCCACATCTGTGTCTCAACTTCTGCCCTGCAACCCAGTTTACCTGTACCATTTTTCTAGGTTCCACATACATGCGTTAATATACAATATTTGTTTTTCTCTTTCTGACTTACTTCACTCTGTATGACAGTCTCTAGATCCATCCACATCTCAACAAATGACTCAATTTTGTTCCTTTTTATGGCTGAGTAATATTCCATTGTATATATGTACCACATCTTCTTTATCCATTCGTCTGTTGATGGGCATTTAGGTTGCTTCCATGACCTGGCTATTGTAAATAGTGCTGCAATGAACATTGGGGTGCATGTGTCTTTTTGAATTACAGTTTTCTCTGGGTATATGCCCAGTAGTGGGATTGCTGGGTCATATGGTAATTCTATTTTCAGTTTTTTAAGGAACCTCCATATTGTTCTCCATAGTGGTTGTATCAATTTACATTCCCACCAACAGTGCAAGAGAGTTCTCTTTTCTCCACACCCTCTCCAGCATTTGTTGTTTGTAGATTTTCTGATGATGCCCATTCTAACTGGTGTGAGGTGATACCTCATTGTAGTTTTGATTTGCATTTCTCTAATAATTAGTGATGTTGAGCAGCTTTTCATGTGCTTCGTGGCCGTCTGTATGTCTACTTTGGAGAAATGTCTATTTAGGTCTTCTGCCCATTTTTGGATTGGGTTGTTTGTTTCTTTAATATTGAGCTGCATGAGCTGTTTATATATTTTGGAGATTAATCCTTTGTCCATTGATTCGTTTGCAAATATTTTCTCCCATTCTGAGGGTTGTCTTTTCATCTTGTTTATGGTTTCCTTTGCTGTGCAAAAACTTTGAAGTTTCCTTAAAAAGATCTTGCTGTGATTTATGTCAAAGAGTGTTCTTCCTATGTTTTCCTCTAAGAGTTTTATAGTGTCCAGGCTTACATTTCGGTCTCAAATCCATTTTGAGTTTATTTTTGTGTATGGTGTTAGGGACTGTTCTAATTTCATTCTCTTACATGTAGCTGTCCAGTTTTCCCAGCACCACTTATTGAAGAGACTGTCTTTTCTCCACTGTATATCTTTGCCTCCTTTCTCATAGATTAGTTGACCATAGGTGCATGGGTTTATCTCTGGGCTTTCTATCTTGTTCCATTGATCTATGTTTCTGTTTTTGTGCCAGTACCATATTGTCTTGATTACTGTAGCTTTGTAGTATAGTCTGAAGTCAGGGAGTCTGATTCCTCCAGCTCCGTTTTTTTCCCTCAAGACTGCTTTGGCTATTCAGGGTCTTTTGTGTCTCCATACAAATTTTAAGATGATTTGTTCTAGTTCTGTAAAAAATGCCATTGGTAATTTGATAGGGATTGCATTGAATCTGTAGATTGCTTTGGGTAGTATAGTCATTTTCACAATATTGATTCTTCCAATCCAAGAACATGGTATATCTCTCCATCTGTTGGTATCATCTTTAATTTCTTTCATCAGTGTCTTATAGTTTTCTGCATACAGGTCTTTTGTCTCCCTAGGTAGGTTTATTCCTAGGTATTTTATTCTTTTTGTTGCAGTGGTAAATGGGAGTGTTTCCATAATTTCTCTTTCAGATTTTTCATCATTAGTGTATAGGAATGCAAGAGATTTCTGTGCATTAATCTTGTATCCTGCAACTTTACCAAATTCATTAATTAGCTCTAGTAGTTTTCTGGTGGCAGGTTTAGGATTCTCTATGTATAGTGTCATGTCATCTGCAAACAGTGACAGTTTTACTTCTTCTTTTCCAATTTTTATTCCTTTTAGTTCTTTTTCTTCTCTGATTGCCGTGACTAGGACTTCCAAAACTATATTGAATAATAGTGGTGAGAGTGGACATCCTTGTCTCGTCCCTGATCTTAGAGGAAATGCTTTCAGTTTTTCACCATTGAGAATGATGTTTGCTGTGGGTTTGTCGTATATGGGCTTTATTATGTTGAGGTAGGTTCCCTCTATGCCCACTTTCTGGAGAGTTTTTATCATAAATGGATGTTGAATTTTGTCAAAAGCTTTTTCTGCATCTATTGAGATGATCATATGGTTTTTCTTCTTCAATTTGTTAATATGGTGTATCACATTGATTGATTTGCGTATATTGAAGAATCCTTGCATTCCTGGGATAAATCCCACTTGATCGTGGTGTATGATCCTTTTAATGTGTTGTTGGATTCTGTTTGCTAGTATTTTGTTGAGGATTTTTGCATCTATGTTCATCGGTGATATTGGTCTGTAATTTTCTTTTTTTGTAGTATCTTTGTCTGGTTTTGGTACCAGGGTGATGGTGGCCTCATAGAATGAGTTTGGGAGTGTTCCTTCCTCTGCAATTTTTTGGAAGAGTTTGAGAAAGATGGGTGTTAGCTCTTCTCTAAATGTTTGATAGAATTCACCTGTGAAGCCATCTGGTCCTGGACTTTTGTTTGTTGGAAGATTTTTAATCACTGTTTCAATTTCATTACTTGTGATTGGTCTGTTCATATTTTCTATTTCTTCCTGGTTCAGTCTTGGAAGGTTATAGCTTTCTAAGAATTTGTCCATTTCTTCCAGGTTGTCCATTTTATTGGCATAGAGTTGCTTGTAGTAGTCTCTTAGGATGCTTTGTATTTCTGCGGTGTCTGTTGTAACTTCTCCTTTTTCATTTCTGATTTTATTGATTTGAGTCCTCTCCCTCTTTTTCTTGATGAGTCTGGCTAATGGCTTATCAATTTTGTTTATCTTCTCAAAGAACCAGCTTTTAGTTTTATTGATCTTTGCTATTGTTTTCTTTGTTTCTATTTCATTTATTTCCGCTCTGATCTTTATGATTTCTTTCCTTCTGCTAACTTTGGATTTTGTTTGTTCTTCTTTCTCTAGTTTCCTTAGGTGTAAGGTTAAATTGTTTACTTGAGATTTTTCTTGTTTCTTTAGGTAGGCTTGTATAGCTATAAACTTCCCTCTTAGAACTGCTTTTGCTGCATCCCATAGGTTTTGGATCGTCATGTTTTCATTGTCATTTGTCTCTAGGTATTTTTTGATTTCCTGTTTGATTTCTTCAGTGATCTCTTGGTTATTTAGTAACGTATTGTTTAACCTCCATGTGTTTGTGTTTTTTACGTTTTTTTTCCCTGTAATTCATTTCTAATCTCATAGCGTTGTGGTCAGAAAAGATGCTTGATATGATTTCAATTTTCTTAAATTTACTGAGGCTTGATTTCTGACCCAAGATGTGATCTATCCTGGAGAAAGTTCTGTGTGCACTTGAGAAGAAAGTGTAATCTGCTGTTTTTGGATGGAATGTCCTATAAATATCAATTAAATCTATCTGGTCTATTGTGTCATTTAAAGCTTGTGTTTCCTTATTTATTTTCATTTTGGATGATCTGTCCATTGGTGTAAGTGAGGTGTTAAAGTCCCCCACTATTATTCTGTTACTGTCGATTTCCTCTTTTATAGCTGTTAGCAATTGCCTTATGTATTGAGGTGCTCCTATGTTAGGTGCATATATATTTATAATTGTTATATCTTCTTCTTGGATTGATCTCTTGATCATTATGTAGTGTCCTTCCTTGTCTCTTGTAATATTCTTTATTTTAAAGTCTATTTTATCTGATATGAGTACTGCTACTCCAGCTTTCTTTTGATTTCCATTTGCATGGAATATCTTTTTCCATCCCCTCACTTTCATTCTGTATGTGTCCCTAGGTCTAAAGTGGGTCTCTTGTAGACAGCATATATATGGGTCTTGTTTTTCTATCCATTCAGCAAGCCTGTGTCTTTTGGTTGGAGCATTTAATCCATTCACGTTAAGGTAATTATTGATATTTATGTTCCTATGACCATTTTCTTAATTGTTTTGGGTTTGTTTTTGTAGGTCCTTTTCTTCTCTTGTGTTTCCCACTTAGAGAAGTTCCTTTAGCATTTGTTGTAGAGCCGGTTTGGTGGTGTTGAATTCTCTTAGCTTTTGCTTGTCTGTAAAGCTTTTGATTTCTCCATCAAATCTAAATGGGATCCTTGCCAGGTAGAGTAATCTTGGTTGTAGGTTCTTCCCTTTCATCTCTTTAAGTATATCATGCCACTCCCTTCTGGCTTGTAGAGTTTCTGCTGAGAAATCAGCTGTTAATCTTATGGGAGTTCCCTTGTATGTTATTTGTCATTTTTCCCTTGCTGCTTTCAATAATTTTTCTTTGTCTTTAATTTTTGCCAATTTGATTACTATGTGTCTCGGCGTGTTTCTCCTTGGATTTATCCTGTATGGGACTCTCTGCGCTTCCTGGACTTGGGTGGCTATTTCCTTTCCCATGTTAGGGAAGTTTTCGACTATAATCTCTTCAAATATTTTCTCAGGTCCTTTCTCTCTCTCTTCTCCTTCTGGGACCCCTATAATGAGAATGTTGTTGCATTTAATGTTGTCCCAGAGGTCTCTTAGGCTGTCTTCATTTCTTTTCATTCTTTTTTCTTTAGTCTGTTCCGCAGCAGTGAATTCCACCATTCTGTCTTCCAGGTCACTTATCCGTTCTTCTGCCTCAGTTATTCTGCTATTGATTCCTTCTAGTGTAGTTTTCATTTCAGTTATTGTATTGGTCATCTCTGTTTGTTTGTTCTTTAATTCTTCTAAGTCTTTGTTAATAATTTCTTGCATCTTCGCGATCTTTGCCTCCATTCTTATTCCGAGGTCCTGGATCATCTTCACTATCATTATTCTGAATTCTTTTTCTGGGAGGTTGCCTATCTCCACTTCATTTAGTTGTTTTTCTGCGGGTTTTTCTTGTTCCTTCATCTGGTACATAACCCTCTGCCTTTTCATCTTGTCTATCTTTCTGTGAATGTGGTTTTTGTTCGACAGGCTGCAGGATTGTAGTTTTTCTTGCTTCTGCTGTCTGCCCTCTGGTGGTTGAGGCTATCTAAGAGGCTTGATGGGAGGGTCTGGTGGTGGGTAGAGCTGACTGTTGCTGTGGCGGCCAGAGCTCAGTAAAACTTTAATCCACTTGACTGTTGATGGGTGGGGCTGGGTTCCCTCCCTGTTGGTTGTTTTGCCTGAGGCAACCCAACACTGGAGCCTACCTGGGCTCTTTGGTGAGACTAATGACAGACTCTGGGAGGGCTCACGCCAAGGAGTACTTCCCAGAACTTCTGCTGCCAGTGTCCTTCTCCTCACAGTGAAACAGAGCCACCCCCCACCTCTGCAGAAGACCTTCCAACACTAGCAGGTAGGTCTGGTTCAGTCTCCCCCAGGGTCACTGCTCCTTCCCCTGGGTCCCGATGTGCACACTGTTTTGTGTGCACCCTCCAAGAGTGGGGTCTCTGTTTCCCCCAGTCCTGTCAAAGTCCTGCAATCAATTCCCACTAGGCTTCAAAGTCTGATTCTCTATGAATTCCTCCTCCCATTGCCGGACCCCCAGGTTGGGAAGCCTGATGTGGGGCTCAGAACCTTCACTCCAGTGGGTGGACTTCTGTGGTATAAGTGTTCACCAGTCTGTGAGTCACCCACCCACCAGTTATGGGATTTGATTTTACTCTGATTGCGTCCCTCCTACCGTCTCATTGTGGCTTCTCCTTTGTCTTTGGATGTGGGGTATCTTTTTTGGTGAGTTCCAGTGTCTTCCTGTCGATGACTGTCCAGCAGCTAGTTGTGATTCTGGTGTTCTCGCAAGAGGGAGTGAGAGCACGTCCTTCTACTCCGCCATCTTGGTTCCTCTCCCCGAGATTATGTCTCTGATGTAGATTCCTGTAGTTTCTCTCTCTTCCTCTTCTTTTTCTTACCCTTTCAAAAGAGAGCGGTGTGTGTGGTGAGTCTGGCCTCCAGCCGCTGGGCCCGACCCTGACCAATGCATGGATTATTTAAAAGTGTGTTATTTAATATTCAAGTTTGAAGTTTTCCTGTTACTTTCCTGTTGTTGATTTTCTAGTTTAATTCCACTGTGGTCAGAAAATAAATTCTCTACGATTTTCATTCTTTTAAGTGTGTTACAATTTGTTTTATGGCCCAGGATATGGTCTATCTTGGTATATGCTCCATGATCACTTGAAAAGAAAGTGTATTCCGATGTTGTTGGGTTACTGTTCTATAAGGCTCATTTGATCCTACTGGTTGATGGTGTGGTTGAGTTTTTCCACATCCTTGATGATTTTCTACCCATTGTTCTATCAATTGTTGAGAGAGGAGTGTTGAAATCTCCATCTAGAATTGTGATTTGTCTACTTCTCCTTTCAGTTCAGTGTTTGCTTCACATATTTCTTTGCTCTGTTGTTTGGTGCATACACATTTGGGATTGTTAAGTCTTCTTGGTGGATTGACTCTTTTATCATTATATCATATTCTTCTCTGTCTCCTACTGCTGGGCAACAGTGAAAGTTCCAACTCCCCACTAGGTCTCTTCTAAAACCACCCTGATGGGAGGGAGAAGGGGCCTCATCACTGCTACATGGGGTGGAAATCCAGGCCCCCTACTTGGCTTCTATGACACCACCCCAGCAGGGTTGTTGAAGTGCCTTGTCACAGTCTCTCAAGGTTGGAAATCAGAGTTCCCCACTTATCCTTTCTTGGCATGGGTGGGAATGGGGCCACAGTTTTCTATGGTGTTTGGTGGTTACTGTACGAAAGTTTTCTGTCTTGCTGTGTTGTTCCTTTCCTGGTCCTTTGGCTAGAAAAAGCAGACTTTGCTGGAGTTTTTTTTTTTTTTTTCAAACTCATTGACATTTCTGACTTGCCAGCTACTTCAGCTCCAAATTTTGGAAATATGAGGCAAAAAAAAAAAAAAAAAACCAATCCCAAGGAACTCATCGATGTGTTCTTCCTCGGGTCCCAAGGTCCCTCCTGCTCTGCCACCTTCTTTACTTTCAGTTTTCTTGTGTTTCTTTTATATATAGTATCCAGGGGGGTTAGTTGTACTTTTCAGAAGGAGTAGGGGAGAGTATACCTACTGTCATTTATTTTTTAATAAAACTGTATTCAACAACCAGCTCACCAGTCCCTAAAATTTAACAACTGGCTCTTGTAAGCTGGCTCCAACATCAGACTGCTATGAGTTTCAGAGGGAGTCAGAGACCATCTGCCACCACAGAAGCTAAAAATGCCACATGCTCTCATTCCTAGCCTTCCCTGCAGCTTGGGCACAGACACATGATGTCAGCTTGGCCAAGGAGATGCATCCACCTGGGACCATGGATCAGGCACTAGTGATGCAGCAGGATAGTGGAGGATCCGTCTGGTGGCCATTCCAGGGGCAGCCATGACAGCAGTACCAGGGATGGCATCCACCACCAGGGACTCAAACTGCGGCACTTCATGCTCAGTGGTGACAGCAGTGTCCTCTCCAGACTTTTTCTATGACATGTCTTTGTGGTTCTGGCCAATGTCACTTCTGAGTTGGATTCTCCTACTTTCCCAGTGGTTCTATGAGTGGCTTTCAACAGCTGTTTCTGCTTAAATTGTCTAGGTCTGACTTCTATCGGGTGCCAATAAGCATTCTGACTGATTGCACATTGCACTGGCTCTCAGCTGCAAACCCCTCTGGGAAACAAAAACCTCAGCCTCTACCACAAACATCTTTATTCTTACTTAGGGGAAATGATTTGGGGAGTAACTTACAGCTAACATAGCAGTGGAACTCAACCTAGAAGGGGCTGCTGAGAGGAGCTGCTAGGAGCCCAAAGCCACAACAACGCAGCTCACTATCTTAGCTGCCAAATGCCCCCGTCGGCTATTCTGACCGCCCACACAGTGACTTAATTATAGTCTCTCCTTGTGAGATGAGCAAGTGGCCATTGGGTGGAATGCACTAACGAGCCTGACCTTGGGAACAAGACAATCCAGATGACACTAAAATCTTATTCTCTCTTCTGCACTTCCCACTCACCCTCCCCCCTTCCACACTGCTGAAGACCTGATCACTGGTTTTTTATGTCCTTGAGGGTGGCTTTTGTGCATGAAAAAGACCACTTATAGCTTTACTCAGGTCTTGAAAATTAGAATTTGATTTACTAAATGTGTAGATTCAGAAATATATGGCTCTTCCTTAAGCTTTAAAACATCAGCTTATTATCCTATTTATAAGTCTAGCAAATATTAACAATCACTTTGAGAGGGCTTTTGATTAATGTTTAGTCCCATTTATACACTTAGCTAATTAAACCTCTTTAACATTTTAAGCAGCTTTTATAAATGTAATATATTCAATTCCTTTTTTAAGTACTTCATCTGACAAACTTTCCCGAGTACTAAAGTGACTCTTACAGATTTAATAAATTAAGCATACAAAAAACAGTCAAGTTTAAATTCTCTTAAATTTCCAATTTATACGTAAACTTAGATTTCAACTTAAAATCACAAATCTCAATCAATTATTCAAGTGAAAGCACAAAAGAAGAATGTTAGTGGTCTATTATTCTAATAGCCAAATTCTCTTTAAAATTGTATGAACATTGGGGCTTCCCTGGTGGCGCAGTGGTTAAGAATCCACCTGCCAATTCAGGGGACATGGGTTCGATCCCTGGTCCGGGAAGATCCCACATGCCGTGGAGCAACTAATCCTGTGTGCCACAACTACTGAGCCTGCGCTCTAGAGCCCGCGAACCACAACTACTGAGCCTGCGTGCCACAACTACTGAAGCCTGTGCACCTAGAGCCCATGCTCCGCAACAAGAGAAGCCACTGCAATGAGAAGCCCGCACACCGCAATGAAGAGTAGCCCCCGCTCGCCGCAACTAGAGAAAGCCCACACGCAGCAACAAAGACCCAGTGCAGCCAAAAATAAATAAATAAAATAAAATTTTTTAAAAACTTGTATGAACATAAAGTATCATTGCTATTGACTGAATGTCTGTGTCCCCCACCAAAATTCATATGTTGAAATCCTAACCCCCAAAGTGATGATATTAGAAGGTGGGGCCTTTGTGAGGTGATTAGGTCATGAAGGTGGAGTTCCCATGAATGAAATTAGTGCCCTTATAGAAGACCCCAGAGATCTCCCTTGTCCCTTCTGCCATGTGAGGACACAGCAAGAAGACAGACGGCCAATTGCAACAACATGGATGGACCTGGAGGGTATTATGCTTAGTGAAATAAACAGAGAAAAACAAATATCGTATGTTTTCCCTTATATGTGGAATCTAAAAAATAAAACAAATGAATGAATATAACAAAACAGAAACAGACAAACAGAACAGAGGACAAACTAGTGGTTACCTCTCCCCAGGGGTAGGGGAGAGGCAAGATAGAGGAAAGGGATTAAGAGGTACAAACTACTAAGTATAAAATAAATAAGAGGGACTTCCCTGGTGGTTCAGTGGTTAAGATTCCATGCTACCACTGCAGGGGGCATGGGTTTGACCCCCAGTCAGGGAAATAAGATCCTGCATTTTGTGGGGCTTCCCTGGTGGCGCAGTGGTTGAGAGTCTGCCTGCTAGTGCAGGGGACACGGGTTCGAGCCCTGGTCTGGGAAGATCCCACATGCCGCGGAGCAGCTGGGCCCGTGAGCCACAGCTGCTGAGCCTGCGCGTCTGGAGCCTGTGCCCCGCAACGGGAGGGGCCGCGATAGTGAAAGGCCCGCGCACCGCGATGAAGAGTGGCCCCCACTTGCCATAACCGGAGAAAGCCCTCGCACGAACCGAAGACCCAGCACAGCCAAAAATAAATAAATAAATAAATAAATAAAGTAGCTATAAAATTAAAAAAAAAAAAAAGATCCTGCATTTTGTATGCCACATGGCTCAGCCAAAAAAAAAAAAGAGAGAGTGATATATTTTAAAAATAAATAAATAGAGACATCAGTATGTAATGCACAGCACAGGGAATATAGCCAATATTTTAGAGTAACTTTTAAGTGGAGTATAATCTATAAAAATATTGAATCATTATGTTGCACACCTGAAACTAATACGATATTGTAAATCAACTATACTTCAATTTTAAAAAAAAAGAAGACAACTGCTATCTATGAACCAGGAAGTGGGCCCTCACCAGACATCAAATCTTCAGCACCTTGATCTTGGACTTCCCAGCCTCTAGAAGTGTGAGAAATAATTTTCTGTTGTTTATAAGCTACCCAGTCTACAGTATTTTATTATAGCACCTTGAATGGGCTAAGATAATAATATATGCACAAATTCTTTGAACTTGAAAATATTAAAACTACAGCTTTGATTCCCTTAAACAGTTGTGTGCTGAATTTTTAATTCTCCCTAGGCTACAGAAATGTCTATGCATAAGGGAGATAATTTCCTTTTCTCTGAAGTTGTTAATCCATGAGATTTTGGGTAGGATGCTGACTGCATCCTCACTGGTGACTCTGTGGACCAGTCAAGCCCTATTTGCAGTCTCTAATTTTCTGACTTAAAGATGGAGGTGGCCAAAGAGATCACTCCCTTAGATACAAGTGGTTGATTACTGGCTTTCAAACCAGAGCCCAGTGCATGACCCCCATCCAAGACCCATACCTGATTTTGTAATTATTTGACGCTTAAAGTATGTAGCTATGTTTTTTCCCATAAAACTTTAAAGGATCCTGCATTCTTTTCATATGATTCTTATCTCTTGGGGCTGCACAATTCTTATGGATGTTAAACTTCTATCTAATTTAATTCTGGTTATCTCTCAGAGCTTTGTTTGATTATTCAGTCATAACTCCCAAGGTCATTCTCCAAGGTCATTGCTCAGCCCCACCTCTTCACCCTCCTTTACCCACTGTGGTCCCTGAGCTCCTAATTCCCCTGGGAATGGAAGAGCAGGCTCCCTCCAAGATCTATGCTCCCTTCTACCTGGCAAGGCTAAGTAAGAAACTTCTTAAGCCTAGTACCTTCTTCCAGAGGTTGTCTGGAGTTACCATGGCACTACAGCCTCCTGCTTCCCACCCTCCCAAAGCAGGCACTACAATGACCAAGGTCTCTTGGAAGAACAAGGTCCACATCAGAGGTGCTGGGGCAAACCCCTAACCTCTCAGAAGGATGAGAGGACATAACCAAGTCACCAACCAGTTCCTGGACTAAGGTTACAACCCAAGACTCCCAACTCCCAGCCCCGCACTGTGACCACTCAACCACAATGCCTTCAACAACAGCAAAGTCAGCAGAGCCAGGAAGGAGCTCACAGATCACCCCAGCCAACCAGCCCAAACATTAGAGTGTGCTGCGTACAGCCCTTTCAGTTGCTTGGTAAACAGCATAGAAATAGGCATGGCTCCTGCCCTCTCTAAAATAAATATACATACCATGTATTTGTGTTTTCACACTAGGGAGAAGCGACAATAAGAGATGACTGTCAGCTATAGTGGGAAGAGAGGGTAGGGTTGGGCCCCAATGAGCAGAGGCTGGAGGAGAGAAAACAAGGCATAGGGGTGGCCTCCAGGGGTCCCATCCTTGGGGAAAACTTTTACCAAAAAAGCCCTGTACACGATGGGTCCTCCAAAAGCCAGATTGATGATGTTCTGGTCCCTCCATCATTAGCATTTTGAAGAACCACTGGTGGAGCAGGAACAGGACAGCTAAGATAGAACGCAAACCTTCCTGTTGGCTGGAACCCCAGGGCCATCTCCCAGGCTCCTGTCCATGTCCCATCTTGTCTCCTACGGCTCCTGGGGCTTCTGATGGCGCTTCCTCTTTCCCACCTGCCACTGTCTACTCATCAGCCTGGTATGCAGCCTCGCCAGCATCTCTCCCTCCAGCTGGCTGGGAAAGAAACCCACGATGCCTCTTTGGGTTTTGGGGGGATTTTTACTAACAGACACAGAGAAAGTGACAGCTGTAATTGAAACTAACAAACATGAAAACCGAAACATTCTCAGAATTCTTTAAAAGTTCTATTGCTGTCACCTTGGCTGTCACTGGATCCTCAGCGGGGCAGTGTCCTTGACCTCTTGGCCCTTCCTCCTCTGCCACCTGCTCAGCCATAGGCCCTGAGCACCCTGTGACCAGGAATTGTTTTGTTGTTGTTCAGGGTACAAAAAAGGCACAGGCTGGGTCTCTGCCCATCTTACAGCCGAGAAGGGAGATAGACAAGTACAAGTCACGGGGGTGCGGCAGGAGAGGTGCCTTGGCAGGCATGCCAAGACAGTCTCTAAAGAAAGTCTGGTCAAATATCATATGATACTGCTTATATGTGGAATCTTAAAAAAGGCTACAAATCAACTTATCTACAAAACAGTAATAGAGTTACAGATGTAGAAAACAAACTTATGGTTACTGGGGGGTAAGGGAAGGGGAGGGATAAATTGGAAGATTGGGATTGACAAAAACACACTACTATATATAAAATAGATAACTAATAAGGACCTACTGTATAGCACAGGGAACTCTACTCAGTACTCTGTAATGACCTATATGGGAAAAGAATCTAAAAAAGAGTGGATATATGTATAACAGATTCATTTTGCTGTACACCTGAAACTAACACAACATTGTAAATCAACCATACTCCAATAAAATTTTTCTTTTTAAAGTCTTGTTTTGCATGCTCCTCAGCGCTCCCCTCCCCCTCCGTCATTCCAGCAGCATCCGGCCCCTACTCCATCTCCAGCTGTGCCCCACCTGCTCTCTGTCCCTCCCCTCCCATGGTCCAGGCAGCCTTGTCCCCGGAGCTCCCTGCTCCTCCTCTCGGCCCCCAGATCCAAATGGGACTCACCCACCACCCAGAGAACACCCCAACGGCTGTCTGCTTAGTCAGCACTTGATAAAGCGTTGTTCAAGAAAAACATTTCTAACAAAATTAAAAATAATCGAAGCAGAGGCTTCAAATATTAAATCTTCCTTCTAGGGGCTTCCCTGGTGGCACAGTGGTTGAGAATCTGCCTGCCAATGCAGGGGACACGGGTTCGAGTCCTGGTCTGGGAAGGTCCCACATGCCGCGGAGCAACTAGGCCCGTGAGCCACAACTACTGAGCCTGCGCGTCTGGAGCCTGTGCTCCGCCACGAAAGGCCGCGATAGTGAGAGGCCCGCGCACCGCGATAGTGAGAGGCCCGCGCACCGCGATGAAGAGTGGTCCCTGCTTGCCGCAACTAGAGAAAGCCCTCGCACAGAAACGAAGACCCAACACAGCCAAAAACATAAATAAATAAATAAATAAATAAATAAGTTTTTTTAAAAAATCTTCCTTCTAAAACATAAACCCTACAAATATTGAAGTTTGCTCTTGGCACAAGTGGTGAATCACACAACTGATCAAGTTCTCTCTCAGATAATTATATCTTTTATTTATCTAGAACCCAAACTCCTCACTCTGAGTTTCCTATCTGCCACATTGGATTCAATCCCCGGCTCGATGCTTGCCCGGAACCTGTTTGATTGTTATTTCCAGCAACGGCTTAAGCACCAGATGTACGGGCAGCGTTTGGTGCAAGTGCCCTTGAGTTCTGTTTCGTCTTTCCACTCTCAGAATTCCCTTTGAGAGCTCTAAGTGTCAACAGGCACGATCATTATTTGAGTCACCTGATACAAGATGAGATGTCACACCGGCTGCCAAACGGGACATATTATTGCCAGGTTCTGTGCCCTAAGGGAGAGGGCAGGGGCAATCCAAGCAGATGGTCTGTGAGCTTCGACAGCCAGAAGTTTTCACGAGGTCATCAGACCACGAGTGAGCTGAATCTTCAGCACAGAACAAGGAAATGCCAGCTGCTCTCTTTGCTCAAAGCCGAAGAATGAATTAGCACTTCTCTGGGCCTGAAGTGGGCTTGAACTAGACCAAGGATACTGAAAGCTTGGGGCAGCTGCCCAGGATGCGGCCCTAACCCCGCACAGAGAGCCACAAGGAGAAGGCTAAGATGGCAACGGGCCCACTATCCTCCTTACTGGAAGGGTCCTGTGCCACCTGGGATGTGCCCGCTCGCCAAGCTGCTTCCACTGTAAAGCAGACGGCAGCTGCGCCCGTCACTCAAAAGTACCGTGGCCTCCACCCTCCTTGAGTTCCCCAGAGCTGTGCCACCAGGGCCGGACGCGGCTCCTCTCCTTTGGCTCCCCTCCACACCTGGAAGAAGGCAGCCTCAGTCAAGCTGCAGCCCCCCAGGAAGATAAGGTTGAAGGGTCAGTGAAGAGAAAGTCAGAGAAAACACCAAGGCTTCAGGACTAACTCTGAATATCCCCAAATGTGATGATCGCTGAAATGATCTCTGAAAGGCCAGGCCACTTGTTTTCCGGTGGGTTTGCCACTGTCCCATCACCCCTGTCTTCCCCTGGCCCCCACTGTCATTCTGTCCTCTGCCATCCTTCAAGGGACCCATCCCTGGCAAAAGTTTGAGTTGCTCAGCCCCCTAAGTGCCCTCAGAGCCTCCACAGGCCCCCACCCTGGGTGAGAAATAATCCCCCCTAACCAGGCCCAGCCCAGCGCCTGTGTTGGTCAACTACAGCCTTGTACTTCACTAAACTGCAGTTGCCTTCCCTTGGGGGGTGGGGCCGGGGGAGGGTGGTTTAAAGGCCGTGGTCTTTAAGACTCCAAGCTCTTAGGGCTTATTCATGTCCTTTCCCATTGGGGGAAGCGGAAGGGGCATGTTGATAGCCCGAGGTTATGTCTGGCTCTATCTTTCACTGAAATTTGTTCACCTATTGTTCTAACTGAGGCCTCGGGGCCCAGTCATACTGGAGGCCGCCCTGACCCACTAGCCAGGACCAAGACTCATTCAGTTTCAAAAGCCCCCGCCCTCTTGTTTCTCATTTTCCAGCTGAGCAACACTCATACTTCTCAGCTATTCGCCAAGCAGCGATGACTGACACAACCTGTGTCCAATGAAGAGCTGAGTCTTCAGGGCTCAGGTCACTACTTTCAGGGGCTCTGGAAGAAGCAGGTTCTTTCCCGTGGGGTCTCAGCATCCCACAGACCCAACAGGGAAGTCCGCCCACACCAAGGCCCCGATGGGGGGACCAGGCAACCTGATTTAGGGCTCAGGAAAGGAACAGAGTCCTGCGTGCAAAGTTTCTCAGCCAAGCCTATCTACATGTGTGGCCCCTGCCATCTCTGCGTTTGGAATCTGCTCTGCGCACGTCTGTGTTCTAGTTTTTTGTGTTTCACCTTCACTTTGCTCCTTGGCGAAGTTCCTCTGAAATTCCACCTGGCCTTGCCCAATCTAAGGGAAAAGGAATCTTGCCTTCATGTAGGCCAGGAGAATCAGTCAGAGGCCAGATGCAGTTGGAGGCTATCGCGGCGCTAGAGACCGAAGCAGCCGACTGGACTGAAATACTTAAATCTGAACGACAATCCAGGACAGCTGGAGGGGCACCTCTCTTCCTTATGAACAAAACAAATAGCCTCACAGCAATCTGTCCCTTCTTTCTTGACCAACTTCAGGGCTCTAGCTGTTGGCCTGAACACCTGGGAGGAAACTGGGGAAAGGTAAGGAAGAACTTGGGCTACCTCCAGAGTAAATGGGTAACGTAGGGTTGAGGCATCATGGCTCTGGACGCTCAGAGCTGCCCAGGGCTTTGTCCATGGAACCTCTGCCCATGGAACCTCTCTGCCCCACCCCCTTGCCTCCCAATGAGGAACTAAATGTGCTTGAATGGGATCTTTGATCATAGCAGGTCCACCAGGTGGCAGTGTTACCCGGGCCCAGTCCAGACAGAGCCTGCAGTGAGAGAGCGGCCACCAGAGGGCAACACAGGGACAGCCGCTCAACCACGCAGCTGGTTGCCTAGCAACTGTGACGAAATGGGCTCCCAGTTTGCACCCTCTTCAAGGCCTCCCAGGTTATTTCTGGCGTAACAAAGACTGTTGCACGCAAGGAGTGGCCTCAGGAATCCCAGAACTGCCTCTCTTTTAAGCCTGGAGACTCTAAAATGGTCCAGGGACCCCAAAGCCAGCACCACCCTGGCGTCTAGGGGACTGGGCAGCTCCTGTCCCTGCTCTTTGGACTGCCAAGGATCAGGAAAAGAAAATAAACATTTTCCATTCCCCTCTGTAGGCCCACAGCCATTGGGACGCTCTGATTTCCCTAGTGACTAAAGCAGAGCAACCTCGTCCCTCTCCCGTCCCCCAACCTCCCCCTTCTCAGCAGGGGCTGGATTAACAGCATGTGACCTTGAGCCAGACCTTGAGCCTCCAGCTCCTCAACTGTACTTCAGGGGGGGGTCGAGGGGGTGCTGATAAGATCCAGCTCTGACCTTCTGTGGTCTTGATTCTCTCCCTTTCCCCCAAGAATTCTGTCCTTGCCTCAAAACTCTCCCTGATTTTGACGACCCTGAAAACAGAATTCTTCCAATTCCAGATGGATAAGTATGACCCGAGAAACCAGAGATGGAACCAAGAAAGTGAGGCAGACACAAGACAGGGAGTGTGGTTATAATGAGCTCAAAACCTGTGCCAGTATGGTCTGTGAAAGGGCCTGGGTGAGACGAGGTCAGCACCCAGGGCAGAGTCAGGGGGCCACTCTAGCCGTGGCATCAGTAGTGGTTCCAGGCACGTCTCTGGGTCATGAGGAGCCCGCTGGCCCTGGGGCTGGGTTCTGACTGGGGCCTGGTGTCAATCACTAAGGTGTCGGGGTCTCCAAGGGGGACCATGGTGGAGGGTCACACGGGCATGTGCAGCTCGTTGTACTCATCCTGGCCATCCTCATCAAAGTTTGGTTCAGCATCTTCGGAGTCCAGCTGCAAAAGGGGGCAGAAGGTTGGGAGAGGCAGGGAAGCGGACTTACCGCCTCCCATTCCCCAGCTCCTCCTTGGGCCGGCAGCCCTCACTGCCCCTAGACCTTGCCAAGCCTCACTGTCTACAGGGACTGTGGCCCCAGGTTGAAGCACTTCTCTCTGGTCAAAACCTTCAGGTCACCCCCCAGCGATACCTCCTAATAATAATAATGATGATAGCAGCTACCACACAGAAGTACTTTCCTGGGGCTCTGAGCTCCTGTGGTACCTTTGTACACCATGCGTGGGCAGCGGATTTTCAAAAAGATGTCCCTTCCTCTAGCTGACAAAAACAGGCCTCAGAATGGATTTCAGTGCCACCCCACGCCCGCTCATCCCTCAGCTGTGTGCTTTTGTTCAGGACACAACCTGCACAGTTGCCTACAGCAGCCCTGTGCTTCCTTCACACCAAACCACCGTTCTCATTGCTTTACCTGGATTTGTGTTTAATCCTCACCACGATCCTATAAGGGAGAACCTATTAGTAGCCACGTCACACGGATGAAAATGAGATTTCAGAACGTTAGGTAATTTGTCTGTGGTCACACAACAGCACAGACTGGCACCCAGGGCCCGAGCCCCTAAGACTGCCCCAAGCGCCTTCCCTTACCGCCTGCAGCTCCCTGTCCTGGAAGAGCCGGGGCAGGACGCAACGCCTCAGAGGCACCGTGAGCAGCAGCAGGAAGGGAAAGGCGAGCGAGGCCGCCGTGGACTTGACCACCCAGAGCAGTGCGATGCAGCCCAGCTGGATGCACGTAAACAGGTGCATCCGCCAGGTCTTCACCTGGGGAGCAGGCGTCAGGTCTCACCACATCTTTAGGAACTCAGGTCCCCAAGTCCCAACTTAGCCTTCAGAGTCCATCTCCAGCCCAGGGATCCCTCGCCAACCCCCTCCAATCCCCATCGCCCCGTCGCCCCACCTCTGTGCCTCCTGGCCCTACCTTGGTCACATAGGGCTGTTCGGGATGGTGTTTTGCTGGCATGAGTATGAGCAACAGACGCTGGGACAGCTGGATGCCAGACAGCGATGTGACCCCCATGTACAGGAAAATCCCAAAGAGCACAGCCAGTGGGATCCGGCGCAGCACAGCCCCCATGACGATGGACAGGCCTGGAGGAGGTGACACACACCCACATGACCCCTCAGGCAGCCCCCGTGAGGACGGATGGGCCTGGTGGGGAGGGGATGAGCCGGGCCTCATCACTGTGACCAAGAGAACATGCAACAGGATAGAGAACCGAGAAAGGGCTCAAGCAAAAAGGCACATGCAGTGTCAAGAAGCAGGTCTGGGGGTCAGAGCAGGGGCTAGTCATGATGCGTTTGGAAACTCAGAAGGGATCTGGGTCAAGCCTGGGATGCAGAAAGGACTGAAGGTCCAAGAACGCAAGTCTGTGGGGTGGGGACCAGGGCCGTGCAAGGTGGGCGCTCTCACCCACGAGGCTGGCGATGAGCACTCCAGTGACCCGCTGCTCCCGCACCTCCTGGATCTGGGGCTTGTCGCCGGGAGCAATGGCAGTGCGCATAACGGTCAGCGCATTCACGTGGGTGACCGAGCGCACGGTGGCGGCCGTGAGCCAGGGCAAGCCGAACAAGCCACAGAGCCCACCCAGGGAGCCGATGAGAAGCAGGTCCAGGTGGAAGCCGGAGCCTTTGAGCAGCCTCCGAGCCTTCTGGCTGACAATGAGCCTGCGGGGAGAGGATGGGAAGTGGTGAGGGTTGTGGGGGGGTTGGCCAGCGACGGGGCCAGGCACACACAGCAGGGACGGTGTAGAGGGGGAAGGACATGCAGAGCAGAACTCTCCCAGGACCTGCCAGCTTCCTCTTTCAAGTTCTCAAATTGAAGTTCTCATATTTAAGCAAATTTGAGCCAAATTCCCATACTGTGGATATTTAAAACACCACAAAAGCCAGATGCCAGCTCTCACCACGTCATTGTGGTTTAACCAAAATGAGATACATGTGAGCATCACTGGCGGAGAGGACATGCTGCCAGGGTTTTCTGAGGACTGTCAAGTGCCACCCTGCAAGTGGTGGTGGTAACAGACAGATACCATGCCAAAGCACCACGGGGAAACCATGCCCCAGGCCCACGGACACCCTCTGGCCGCCAATCCCATGGCTCCCCGCTCCTCCCCCCAGCCCTCTCACGCAGTGATCTGTGTCTCCATGAAGATCAGGATGAGGACCAGGAGGGCGGGCACGGCGGCTGCCACCATCATCCAGGGCGGGAAAGGACGGGCGCTACCCAGGGGCGGGATGAACCAAGTGCGCTTATTGGGGGAGGTCACTGAGAGCCCCGTGGGCACCGTCAGCTTCTGCATGACCAGAAGGAAGACCGGGTTCAGGGTCGCTAGCAACTCCACGTAGCAGCTGCTCCCACCCAGCTCTGTGTCCCCAGTACCAGGGTTCCGGGGAATGTGGGTGTGAACAGGTTTGGGGAAAACTAGTTTTGTATCCTCCAAAGTCACTGTTCCTCCAAGGGGTCTGGCAGCGAATGAGGAAATGATATACCTTCTCCCTGAGCCCCGGAGCTGCCAGGAGACCTGCTGCGGGGGCACCTGTCATTCTGCCCCCAGTCCCACACCTGCTCCTCCAGGAGTCCTAAGGGTCACACACAGCCCCAGACCCCCTGGCCGGCCTCCTCAGCTGGACCACACAGCTGCTTCTGAAACCCCCCAGCCTACCCACCCCTGTGCAGCCCCAGCACGTAGCCATTCCACTAGGAAAGCTGGGTTCCAGCCCTGACTGGCTGCTGGGGCAATGGGGACATGTTATGGCCTGCCTCTCAAGGCCCTGGGGTGAGAAGCAGCTGCCAGAGGGGGTCGGGACTCACTCACCTGTGTGTAGGTGTCTGTAATGGAGTAATCCACCAGGACCATCACCAGAATGGAGATGGGGATGCCGAAGTCCCCGATGATACGGCGAGCCTTGAGAGGGGCCAATGAGGGGAAGGGAACAAAAGGTGGATGGAGGGGAGGGTCAGGAGACTAACATGGGGGTTTTTTACCCGGACCCTTCTTGGGCCTGAGCAGGAGCCAGAAGTCCCCTGACCTGTCCCTTTAAACCCCACAGGTGCCAGCCCAGCCCAGGAGGGCATTCCTCTCCTGATTACACTTCTCTGAGGCTTCAGACAGGGGCAGAGGCTGCACAGACTTGGTTGAGGTCTTCCATGACCGGGAGAAGGGGGCAGCCCCTCTCTGGAGCGGAGCCTGGCAGTGACAGCAGGAACTGAGGGACACCCGCAGGGGGTCCACAGGCCCCACTCCCGCCGGCCACGCACCTTGCCACCCAGGAAGCGGCTGTTTCTGAACTTGCGCAGGAAGAAGGCAATGAGGAAGGTCCCGAGCATGAGGATGAGGGACAGCAGAGCCGTGTTGGGTTGGTTCCTGGGGCCCGGCGGCCCCTCGGTGGGGGGCAGGGCAGTCCCATTCAGGTCCGGCTCAGCTGCCAGGGCTCCCTCAGGGGGGTAGAACGGCAGCAGCGGGTGCTCCGTGAACACCTGTGTGGGTTACAAGGTTGCCCTAGTGCTCACCTAGGCAGGTGCCTGATTTCATAGCATCAGTACACCTGTAAGGGAGAGGGCTGGCCCCTCCCACACCCGACCGGGCAACATAACACAGGACATCCAGCTCCATCTCACACACAGACGCCCTTCCTCTACATACAGTGACCCAAGGCCCCCAGACCCGTAGCCCTGACAACGTCCCCTTTCCGTCCCATACCTGTTCAGGTGAATCCTGGACTTCAAACCTCTGGGTTTGACTCCCTGCCCTTCAGCTCAGACCTAGCCCTAGGGCGTCCTCAACCCCCATGCCCACACCCTACAGAGCCTTCCCCCTCGTCCCTCCACCCGCAGTGCTCCGCACCCTCACCCCAGGCTCTCCTTCCCAGGGTGCTGCCCAGCCCCCATCTACACCCACCCCCCCCAAGACCTCTCAGGGCCTCCACCTTGTAGAGCTTGTGGAAGGTCTCATAGATGAAAATGAGCGAGATGAGGAAGGCAAAGATCTCCTGGGTGAAAGGTGAGATGTAGCGGACCAGGAAGCTGCCTTCCGCGGCCACCAGGGCAAGGACAAAGACCACCAGCCAGAGGCCAACCCACACCCGGCCTGTGAGGTACTCCAGGCCCTGGGCTCGGCAGAACTAGGGGTCGGGAGAGAGAGGTGGTTACCCACAGCCATCTGACCTGGCCCTCAGGGCCCCACGGCACGGGCAGGAGGTGAACCCCGAGGGAGAGGAGGGGGAAAGACCGCAGGGGCCCATCACCTGGGCCAGGGGTGGAGCAGGTGGACCCCTGGGGAGGGGCGGGGTGGCTGTCACCTTGAAGAAGGCTTCTTCGAAGACGAGCAGTGGCCCCGAGAAGCCGACCACGAGCAGCGGCTGGGCCCCCAGCAGCGAGAAGAGGACACCAAGCACAGCCGTGGACACGATCAGCTCAGACACACCCATCAGTCCTTCTGTCTTCTCCCCTGGGGCGGGCAAGGGTCAGTGGGACGGCCCTGGCCTGGCTCCTTCTACCTGGCCCCTCTTTCTCGTCTAGTTTCCCCTAACCTGGGGACCCAAGAAGAATGGAGCAGCCCCCCAGAGTGGTAGATGGGGACCCTCACCACTCTCAGCCCTCCTGCCGCTCACCACCAGCCCCCCAGGGTAATCACCGGATCCCCCACCCCTTGCACCCACCCCCTCGCACGTTATTGTCATCCCAGAAGTGACCACTGGGACAGCCTGACCCAGCAGCCCTGCAGGTGACAGCGAGCCCCCTCACCTAGCAGCCCCCCGAAGGTGATGGCGGGACTGAGGGCGGCGAAGTAGATGAAGAGCACGGCAGCCACGCACTGGGAGTGCAGGGCGTCCCGCAGGTCGCTGGGGTAGTGCGGGTACCGGCGCTTCACGTCCCGGACAAGCCCCCCGAACACCGAGCCAGTGCGCAGCAGGGGGTCGTCGTCAGGGGGCGCCTCGGAGCCCCCTGACTCCATCGCCAGCTCTGGGGGAACAAGGGGCTGCTGGAACCTCGTGCTTGGAGCAGGCCCTGGGCCCACTCCTTCCCAGCCTGGGACGCAGTGCAGAGACCTGGGTCAGGGATTGGAAGCTGACGTGCAGGGCTCAAGAGTCGGGATGGGGCTGGGGTCAGAGCCTTGGGAGCCGTGGCGGGGGGGGGGGGGGGGCATGTGTTCAGGGGGCTCCGGGCCCCAAAGGGTCTGACCTTTCCCAGGGGCCACGTAGCCGCCCTGGGTGGTCATCTCAACTTTGGTCTGCTCGCGCTCCCGCCGCTTCCTGAGCAGCTCGCGCTGGAAGGCAGCCACGGAGCGCAGCAGGTCTCGGCCCTCCACCTCGGACGGGGGGATCACGATGCTGCCATCCAGGAACTCGCTGATGGCGCTCAGGAGGTCCTGCCGGTCGTCCGCCTGATAGGCAGCATCGTGGAATAGCTGGAGGCAGGAAATCCAGGGGCTGAGCCCACAGCCCAGGGAGGCCCTGGGAGGGGGGGCTTCGGGGAGGAGGTGCTGGGCCATCAGAGAGCCAGAGGCAAGGTGGACGTTCAGCCACATACACAGGTCCAGTCCACTTGTCAAAACTCTGACTCATGTCCCTGGGATGCCATGGCCCTGAACACCTCCCAAACCCCCAGGAGTGCCCGCGCTCTTCCCCCGGGAGCCTCCAGGCTTTTCCACAATGCAACAACTGAAGGGATGACGCCTGGCATAGCGTTACCAATCCAATCTCCATCCTCACTGGAGAGCGCCCACATCCTATTGGTTGGGAAGTATTTCGAACATCACCCCTGGCTAGAGGACTCTCCTGTCCAAGCCCAGCTTCCCTTTCGAGTCTCATGTCACATCCAAAGCTTCAGCGTCTGGGCTTCTTCGTTCCTGCATCCATCTCCCTGTCCCCTCCCACAGCCCCAGCCCAAGGCTCCCTTTTCCCTCTCAGCTCACCCCTCCCTCCACCACTCCAGAGCGCTGCCTCCACCCCGAAGGGCCACTAGCACCCCTGCACCCATGGATACCACTGGGGGCAGCGAGAGGGACAGAGAACAAGCAGGGCTCAGGGGAACAGGCCTAGAACGCCCAGCCTGGGGGCTGCCGGACCCACCTTGTCAGACATGAGGGTGGCAATGGAGCGCCCAAGCTCGTGATAGTCAGTGCTGGTGTGGCCGGGTCCCAGCATCACGAAGAGAAAGCGAACCGGCACGGGGACCTCAAGCACAGACTCCAAGAGTACAGCTTCGTTCAGGCGCACAAAGGCTGCCGCTGGCTGCTCCAAGAAAGGCACGCAGCCTGGGGGGACAGTAAGGCACAGGGTGCTGGGCAAGGGGGAGCGGTCAAGGCAGGCCCTGGGGGGATATCTGGGGCCATCATGTACAGTTGAGCAGGTTGTGCACTGCATAAAGAAACCCTAATCTAAAGAAGCCCTACTTGTTTATATGTCTGTACATTTATTACAATTTACCAGCAGATGGAAATCAAGGGTATTGAGGAAGGGGTGCTTTTTTCTAATTCTCACAACGAAGTTATACGGACTAGAAGCAATCCAAGATAGAAAACTGGATGGGAAGCAGGCAGAGGGCTAGGGAAGATGGGTTGAGAGGAAGACCAGGGGCAGGGTGGGGGCCTGGCTGGGGATGGACGAGGCAGCCTGCAGGCCAGAGGTCAAGACAAGCAGACCATGGTGGAGGCACCCATGCCCTGCAGCCCCTGCAGCCCCTGCGCCCAGCGCTCCTCACCCACGAGCACAACGGTAGCCTCAGCATCTTCAGGGATCTTCTCCAGCAGCTTCAGGCTTTTCCCCCGGTGACCATCTCCCCCAGGCATGTGGAGGGGCTTCTGAGGACGCAGAACTGGAATAGGGCTGGGACCCAGACCGGAGGCCATGGCAGGCCCTCCCATCCCTTGTTCCAGGCCTGGACTCTGCCCACCAACCTCTGGATCTGGGCCCTGCTTTTTCCCTCCCCAGCCAGGGTGGAGACTATTGGTGAAGTGCCCCACAGCAGGATCTGGACCCCTCCTCCAAGCCCCCTCCTACATCTCAGGCTTACCTTGTTTAAATGGCTCCCCTGGGTCTGCCCCGTCATCCCATTTAAAATTTCTGTTTCTCCAGGGCAGGGGTCCCTCCTGAATGTAGGTCCCCCACATCCCTAGTATGGTGCCCGGCATCCAACCTTCCTGACCCACTCAATGAAGCCATCCGTGGCCTCCACTGAAACTGGAAGCCCTCCCCATCCCCCAGCCCAGGTCAGAGCAAGGCGACTGACCTCCTTGGCCTCAGGGTCATGAGGCCAGAGTGGGGCTGGCTCCCCCAGGTCATCAGCCACGGTAGGCACTGCACCATCGGGGCCATGGCTGGGGGTTGGGTGATGATTCCCTAGGACCGAGTTCACGCTGGAACTGGACGCATTTCGGGGAAAGAAGCCACTGTCCTTGTCATCATTGGGATGGCTGGGGAGAGGGCAGAGGGGGCAAGGCAGGTTAGAAAGACAGCCCCTTGGTGGACTGAGGTCATGAGGAAATGAGGAACGGAGGGTCAGGGCCTCCATCCTTTTTGCCTCAATGTAAGAAGGAACTTTCTAACGGTTGGTACTGTCCAAAGATAAAGAAGGAGTGAGCTCCCCATCATTTGGGGGTATTCAAGCAGAGGCTCGAGAGCCACTCAGTAGAGTCTGTGCTCCTGGAAGGCAGCTGAACCTGAAGGCGCCCTCCCAGGCGCCCCACCCTGGCACCTGTGTTTCAGCAGCAGGGTGCGAAGGACACTGGCCCTGTCCTCCGGCCGGATCTGGTCAGACACAATCATGGTCTCCACCACGAGGTGTGCGATGCCTGGCAGAGTGGTCTGCTCCAGGTCCAGGAGGGCAGCTCCTGCGGGCACAGTCAGGGGAGGGAGCACGGTCCCGTGAGGTAGAAAAAAACCACCCCCCAGTGGCTTGCTCCCCAAGGGCAGGCAGACATGCTGGGTGAGCCAAGCACCTGATGTGCCCAGGTGCACACACAGCTCCATGTGGCCGCAGCCCAGCCAGAGAGGGGTGCAAAAAGAGAGCAAGGGGTGAGGGCACAGCCCCTCCTTGCCCAGAGAGGGGGTCATCTGTTGATTTACTGCAAGTGGACAGATACCTACTGTGCCCCAGGTACAGTGCCAGGTACCTGGGCACAGCCCCACCCCTCAGAGCTTATGGCTGTGCAGGCAGCTGGACCCCATGTCCCCAAAGTGGCAGCCAGACCCCGCCTGGTCCCAGGGCTCCAGGGAGCAGTCCCTGGAGCTGGGCAGCCCGGCACAGGTCGAGCTCTGTGGTTTGTGAAGAGGGCCTGCAGCTCTAGGCCCAGGCCTGCAGGGCCCCTACCGTGGGCGATGGTCCTCCTGACCTCCAGCAGGCTGTGGAAGGAGAGCGAGGCCACATGCGGCTTCCCCCAGCGCTCCGTCTCTTCCTCCACGTCCTCCTCAAACTTGATCCAGCGGGCCGTCTCCCGCCAGTGGGGCTCCTGGCTGCGGTCCAGCATCAGCTCATTCAGCTCCACAAACACCTGGGGTGGGCGCCAAGGGTGAAGGCCTGGGGACCGCCAGGTGGGACCGGCTGTCCTGGGGACATGGCGATGGGCCAGGCAGGGAGGGAGGGAGAAGGGGGGAGGAGAGGCGAGAAGAATCCAAAGGCTCACTTCCTCGGGGTCCGGTACCTCATGAGGCCTCCGGTCCAGCTGCTGCTTCTTCTTCTTCCTGCGCAGGATGGGGGCCAGGCCACTGGGGCTGCCCCTCCCGCCCTGCGTCCGAGACGGCTTCTTTACCAGGTGCCGGCGCACGCCAGGGTTGTCCTCCAGCCGGTGACCTGCGGAGAAGATGGGCTTGGCGGTCCCAGGGTTCCAGCTCAGTGCCTCGGGGTCATTGCCAGCCCCTCCAGCTCTGCCCAGACATTCTACTCGGGGGAGCGCCACAGTCACCCAGGGACCATGCCGACAAAACCATATCGTCCAGCTGGGCCATTTCAAACATAAGGAGACTGAGGCCCAGAGAGGGGAAAGGACTAGTCCAAAGTCACACGGGGACACTGGCTAAGCCACAGTAAAAAGGCAGACCCCCAACTCAGTCCATAGCCCCGGTCATGGCCACGGCCTCTTGCTCGGCAGTGCCAGGACCCACATTAAGTCGCCAGGCCCCGCGCCCTCAGCACCTTCCCTGTGCCCCTCGGCACCCATGTGTACTCCCCCATGGGCACACATCCAGACGGACTCAGGCAGAGCTTCTCTCCCTTCCTCCCCATCTGCCCCTTTCAGGCCCGCAGCTGGGGGAAGGCCAGCAGCCCCGTTACTCACAAGCCGGTCCCCCCACCATGGGGCTCAGCTGGCCCCTGATGGATTCCCACAGGTCATAGTCCTCAAGGTCCAGCACAAACATCTCTAAGTCCTCTGAGGCCAGCGAGTCTCGAGGGCTGGGGGCTGGGGCCCTCTGAGGGCTCTGACCCTCAGCGCCCCCGGGCCCAGGGCTCAGTGCCCCATTGGGCTCTGTGGCCTCCTCCAGCGGGCTCATCATTCCCCAGATGGCCAAGGCCTCAGCCCCTGCTCCCTCCTAGAGCCCCGGCTCTCCTGAGAGGTAGGAGCCTGGACAGCAGTGGTCCTGGTCCAACCAGAGCTTGAAAGTGGCCGGGCCTCCTGACCCCGACTCCCCAGGTCCCCAGGCCTGCTCCCTGCTGCTTCCAGCCCGCACCCTAGGTCTGTAAACACGCCCTCCCCCTGACCCCCCCCCCCCCATCCCACCACCGCCACCGCCGCCGCTGCTGCTGCTGCCATCGGATTGTTCCTGTCCCTGTCCTCAGGCCCTGGCAACTTTCCATGACGTACTGCGCTCAGAGCCCTCCCCCCTCCCCCCAACCCCCACCCCCCACCCCCGCACACACACTGTGGTTCCAAGGGGGAGGAGGGCGGGGTCGGTGATGCCCCTGGCTGGGCACAGAGCCCCATGGATGAGGACAGGTGGCACAGAAACCAGGGCACTGATAAGACGGAAGGAATGTGCCGAGATCACAGCCAGGCCCGGCCGAGGGTGGTGTGATGGGAGTAGGAGGCTCCTGACACAGGGAGAGGCAGGGCCTGGCGGAGTGGCTGGGACTCAGGGCACTGGTTCAAAGCGGGTAAAAAGAGTTTGCCCGGAGAAGAGGAGCCTCGGGGGAGGGGGGTACAATGATGTCTCCAAACGTCATGTGGAAGAAGGGCTGCCTTATTCCGGGGGTGACTCAGAGGACACAACCAGCACGGAAGGGCAAAGGCATCGTGAGGGGAAATCTCAGTTCTGGCACCCGAGGCATGGCTTGGTGAGGTAGTGAGCTCCCCATCACCGGCCACATTCCAGCAGACAGGGATACCGCAGAGGAGCTCAGCCCTGGGTGGGGGAGAACACAGAGCCTCTCCAAGGTCCCTCATAGGCTGGGCACCCCTGGAAGTGGGTGTCACTCACTCTTCATGTCGTCCAGGTCCGCGGAGCCCAGCATCTGGGCCTCCGCCTCATCAGTGGGCACCTGCTGCTCCGGGCCACCCGGGCTGCCCAGGGCACTGCCTGGGCGTAGCCGTTCCCGCAAGTCATAGCTGGCTGACGGGCTCCGTGGCCGGCTCTTCTCTCCGGCGACTCGGGAGACCCGGGCCCGGGGACTAGGGGAGCTGAGGAGGCAACATGGCAGCCTTGAAATTGGCAGGGAACCTCAGTGGAGATGGGCCAGGTTAGGGGGTTCCTCTGCCCTCCCCCAGCTTGGGACAGGGCCTGGAGAGGCCCCCTGGGGACTAAACACAGGCTCCTCCTGGGCAGAGCAAAAAGCTTACCTCCACCTTCCTGCCCCCATCGCACTGGTCCCCAGTTCCTCTTTGTCCCCATCCTCCTCTTCACCCAGACACCCTCTCTCTCCTGGAGGATTCTCCCTGCCGGCCCTCTGGTTCTCTCCTCCTTGTCAATCATGCAGAAAAGGGGCACGCCCTCCCCGGCTCCTCCGCTCCGTCTCCTTTCCTCCTAGCTTCTTCACTGGGGTCAGGAGGGAGCCTGGGACCTGCTCTGGGCTGGGCTGGAGGCCAGTACCTGACCGAGTGCTGGGGGCTCTTGTCGGAGCGCGGGCCCACCGGAGGCAGGGGCTTGGTGAAGGCGGCCCTCCCTGAGAGGCCGGGACTGTCATCCTCGTCACTTCCAATGGAGAACTGTGGATAAACCCCGTGTGCCCTGGGTCCCTGCCCTGACTCAGCCCCAATCCCCCAACTCAGCCCCGCCTCCCCCCCACCCCGCCGGGCCTCCCCTCCTCTCCCTGAGCAGCCAGCCCTCCCTGGGGACAGACCTTACCTTTGCTTTCGGTGGGGACCCTGCGGGTGGAGGTTCTACAGGTTCTGCCTCAGATTCTCCTTCCTCTTCCTCCTCCTCTTCCTCCTCCTCATCCAATCCGGCTCCGCCCTCCTCCTGGATGGGAGGGGTCCCCTCAGAGGGGGGAGCAGAGGTTCTCTCTTTCTTCCTCTTCCTCCTGGTTTGCCGGGCAGAGGTGGGGGGCAGTCGCCGCAGCTTGTGGGGTGGAGGCAGGCGCACGGAGAGCGGGTGGTGGGTGTGATGGGATGTGTGCCGGTGAACTGGGGGTGCAGGAGAGCTGGTTGGGGCCCCCACAGCAGAAGGGGGCCCCTCACCACCCTAGGGACGCACACCTTATTCTAGCTCAAGGCCTCAAACAAGGGCACCCTAGTCCTTCCTCCAGAGACAGGCTCCCCCCAACACCTGTATCCATAGCCTGTCATTGGGAAGGCCTGGTAGAGTCGGGGGATGGAGTGATGGAGAGGGGAGGTTGTGACAGGGAGGATGAGGGGATGAAAGGACAGGACACAGCAAGGAAGGGAAAGGTAGAGTCAGCAGAGCTAAGGAGGGGAGGAGAGGTGGCAGAGAGATGAGAGCAGGGCCAGAGGTATGACAGAGCCTTGAGGAAGATAAAGGTCACCAAGGGAGGCCTCAGGCCCATCTCCCTACATCTCCCCTGTGTCTGGGGCTCAGCTCCCCTAGCAGGCAGACAGGTGATGGGTAAGTGAGGCAGGATGACTTAACATGGCATGGTGGCCCAGCACAGCATCCAGCACAGCATCCAGCATAAGATGACACCGGGTGACCAAGCCAGTGGTGAGCACGGTGATGGTGGCAATGAAGGTGATGGCGGTGAGGGCGGCCACGCTAGGGGTCCCCAGGCTACCCACACTCAAAGTCCCGCTCGCTGTAGCTGCGGCTGGGCTTCTCGGGGTCCCAGGCCGGGGGCTTGCTGATGAGGTCCCCAAACCTGCTCACAGCCAAGGTCTTGCCCAAGTCATCCTCCTCCTCCTCCATGTCTGGACTCAGAGGGGGCTCCTCCAAGGGCACCCGGACCTGCAAACCCAACAGCCTCTTCTAAGGAACCCTGACCCATGAACGCCACACACCCACCCCAACTCCAAGCCCTAGGTGGAGATGGGGAAGACCAGCAGACTCGTCTTCTACTCCCTGTGGCCCAGGCTAGGGTCAACCTCCCAGGCTTCCAGGGCTTGGAAGGAGAGGGGTCAACAGATCCGAGAAATACCAAAAGACCCCCTCTTTCTCCATATCTCCCGCCCAGCTCTATCCCTGGATCTGGGGGTCCCAGGGTCGAACAGAAGACCCCCCTCTCCTCCTTGAGGTCCCTCCCCCTCCTCTTCTCCCACCCCCGCGAGCGTCGGTCACCTGGGGTAGGGGGGAGGCGCCCCCGGGCGGCGGAATCACTCCATTGGCCATGTCCGGAGAGGCGGCTTGGGGGGTCTCTGACTCACTGAGGGACCCGTGACCCGGGTGAGAAGAAGGGGGCGCTGCGCGGACCTAATGGGGAGCCCTGGGGGAGGAGGGCGGGATCAGGAGCTTCGCGCGGCCGCCCCCCCTCCCCCTCTCCCTCCCCCTCCCCGGAGCTGGATCCCCCGCCCGCCCGAGCGACCATCGAGGCCCCGCCGCGCCCGGGATGCCCCGGGGCCCGGCCCGCCGCTCCCCGCCCCGCCCTGCGGTACCTCGGCGCTCCGGAGCGTGCGGGGCTCGGGCCGACCGCCGCGCCCCATCTCCTTCCCGCGCTCGCTCCGGGGCCTGTCGCTGCGCAGGGCCGAACGGCCTGGGGGCGCCCGCGGAGGCAGCGAGCCTGGCGGGCTGGGCGGACGCAGGCGCCGGAGCCCGCAGCCCGCGGCTCCACCTCCTCTCGCTCGGCTCCGCAGCTCCGCAGCCGCCGCCGCCGCCGGGCCGCACAATGGGAGCGGGCGGGCGGTGACTCACCCCGCCCCGGCCGGCCCGGCCCCCACGCGCGGACCCCCGCAGGACCCCACCGGCCCCCCAACCCCTTCTCCGGCGCCCCACGCGTTGCCGAGGGCGGCTGCGCCGCCCTCCACTCCCACAATCCCCAGATGCACGCACCACCTTGCTTTTAGCCTCCCCTCCCCGCAAGAGCCGTGGAGGCGACCCCTCCGCAGACGCCAGCCCCTCCAACCTTGGGAACTGAGCTCGCAGGCCTACGGGAGCACCCACCACCTGTCCAGTCGGTCCCGGTATAGCCTCAGATGCCTGGCTTCTGCCACCAGGCACCGCCCAACATTTGACCTTGGCAGTTACCTCCCTGGGCCTCGGTTTCCCCAGCGTAGCCAGAGGGGCCTGGAATCGGGGTGTTCCGAAGTTCCATCCAGCTCTAAGATTCTGCGGCTCAGTTTCTACACCCTCTCTCTCCCTCCTCCACCCCCTGAGGTCACATCTCCTTTTCCAAGGGCAAAGGTCTTTGGAAGGAACGACTGGATCCCAATTTGACCCTCTGGGGGTCTCGCTGAAACTGAGCACCTAGCGCAATGCCGTGTCCCTAACAACCCCTCATTAATAGCTGGTGGAGCCACGTCCCTGAATCCTGAGGAGAACTTAGGAGGATGCTGGGGGAGAACCCAGGGTGGAGCTGATGGTCAGGAGAGGGGCCAGGCCCAGGAGAGAGAAACCAACCCCTTCCCCGGGCGGGGGAGGGGGGCGGGGGGGGGGGGCAGGGGATGACAGGGTGCTGACATGATGGTCTCTGTGTGGGGAAGAGGTTTAACCCTGTGACCTTGGGCACGTAATTTACCCTCTCCCAGCCCTGTCCTCACCTGGGTCTCAGCTCAACCTGAGGGAAGATTCTCTACATTCAGAGCCGTCGGGGGGAAGAGGGGAAGGCAGCTAGTATCCGCTGAGCCCTTGGCTTTGCACCAGCAGCCCGGTGCTGGGCCCTCTCCATACTCATCTTGGCTTCACCACAGCAGAGATTCAGGGAGGCTTGTTACCCTGCCATGGTCACAGCTGGGAAGCAGGTGCTGACAGGGCATCATCGGTGTATGTCCCAGCCACAGCCGTTTACCACTCCAAGCCTCTTTCAGGGAAAGAGATGTGCTCGGCCTCCCCGTCTCACAGGGTGTGCAGAGCGTGAACCAAAATGCCCACGTGAGAGCCAGCTGTGTGTAAGTAGAGTGTGTGAACTGTGCTCCAAAACTCAGGATGTGAGACCCATCTGTTATGGGTTGAATTGCGTGTCCCCTTCCACCACCACCACCACACACACACACACACACACACACACACACACACACACACACACACCACCAATTCATAGGTTGAAATCCTAACCCCCAGTACCTCCGAAGGTGACCTTATTTGGAAATGAGGTCATACTGGGGTGGGGTGGGCTCCTTTCCCATATGAATGGTGTCCTTCTAAAAAGGGGAAATATGGACACAGACATACTTGGGGAGAACGCCATGTGAAGATTGGAGTTGTGCTGCCACAAGCCCAGGAACTACCAGAAGCTGGGAGAGAGGCTTGGAACAGATCCTTCCCTTGGGCCTTCAGAGGGAACAGGGCCCTGCTGGCATCTTGATCTCAGACTTCCAGCCTCCAGAACTGTGAGACAACAGATTTCCGTTGTTTAAGCTGCTCTGTTCGTGGAACTTTGTTACAGCAGCCCTAGCACACTAATACACGGCCCAATCCCTTATCGCTCTGAGCTAGGTAACTCGGTTCCAAGTCTCTACCTTGAGTGTTTTGGCAGGGCCTGCCCTTGCTCAGAGACACACAGGAGACTTGGAGTCCCCCGATTGGGAACCTTTCCCAGGGCTCTCTGACCTTCAGTCTACCTTTGACACCTTTGTCCTGCTCATGGCCCCTGTCCCTGTCTTCTAGCCTGTAAAGTCGGACAGCACCTGCTTTAATACCAAGACAGCCTGGGGAGGGTCTTGCCAGCCTGGGTCCTGGACACTGATGCCTTACCACACGACTCATCCCGCTGAGGCCCCACCCTCCCCGGGGAACAGCCTGAGCACGAGCCTCACCTTCCTGGGGCCCTCAGACTCCCACCCTCTTCCCAGCTGGGGACTCCCCCCAACCCATGCCCAGTCAGCAGCTTTGGTCTCTAGCCTTGCAAGCCCCTTCCTCTATCCCCTAACCCCTGGGGAGTGAGATGGAGTGAAATCTCCCCTCCAAGGATCTCCAGACACCCATGCTCATCTCTCCTTCCAGGGTGGAGAAAGAGATGCTGACGGCCCCAGTTGTTTCATACCAACTCATCCTATTAGACAGCAGTGTGTGCTTTCGTTATTCCCACTCAGATCTGCTGGCATCCGGGAGGCTTTTTCACTGTGCATCTGTAATTGTCAGTCCCCTGTGGAAAGTTCCCGATGAGGTCTTCATTCCTATGACAAAAGAGTGCTCCTTGCATGCACAAAGGATGGCCATTCTGTATGCATGTGTGTGTGTGTGTGTGTGTGTGTGTGTGTGTGTGTGTGTGTGTGTGGTGGAGGTTTTGTTGCCCAATGATAGAAGATAGAAGCTCTGGTGAAGTGGCTGCTCATTATTCCCAGCTCTCTCTTCCTCCCCAAAGGATGAGACTTCATCTTTGCTACTAGAAGCCATATAAGGGAGTGATCAAGCAGCACAAGTTCATAGCCCAGCTCTGCCACTGATACTTGCGTGACCTGGAGCAAGTTATTTACCCTCTATGGGCCTCAGATTCCCCCTCTGCAAAATGGCAATAAGAACAGAGTTGTTGAGAGGATGACATGAGTTCATCTGTGTGAAACACTCAGACCAGTGCCTGGCACATAGTAAGTGCTCAATAAACGTTAAGCTAGTTTCAATATTACTACAAATCAAAGAGACACAAAAGCCCTCAGGTAACTTGCAATTTGAAAAATGATGAAATGTACACACATGAAATAAGTAGAAGTTGGCTTATATCTCAAAGCGCAGTAAGTCTTCCAGCCAAACTGAAGATACCAACCACGCCAATTCAAAGAAGACAGAAAGATCTGAGATCTAACTCCACCAGGGTAGATTCGGACAGTCCTTGGCCAATGAACCAATCTTTGCAATTATAATCCTAACTTGGCAGGCTGAAGAGTTTCTGGAAGATGATAGGGTGTGGGTTCAGGTAGCCCCAGGTTGTCACTGAGACTGGCCTGGAATTCCCTCTTGCCAACAGTATCTCCTCCTTGTTTCCCAGAACAGAGCACCCAGTGCCGTATGCTGTTGACTGGCCTCGTGGTGAGTAAGACCTTATTTTATTTTTACTAGAGAAGTAACGTGGCTTTGATAAAAAGCCCAGACTCTGGAGTTAGAGATGCTGTATATAAATGCCAGTTCAATGCTTGGCACAGAATATGTGCTCAATAAATGTCATTCTTCTTATTTACTATTGTTGTTACTCTGCAGTGGTTTATCCTGTCATAATCCATGTGTCCATCAGTAAGCCTGGACTCAGCTTTGAAACAAACCCAATCCCAGGACAACACCGCCTGCCCTTGAAGTTTCTCTCGCCCTGCGGAGCCCACCTTTCAGCTCCAGAGGAACGGATTCATCTGTGCTAGGGTGACATTTTGACATATGAGTCTAGGTCCTTTCTTCTCCCCCAACCCCACCCAAGCAGTTAGCCTGCTTTGGATTTTGTCATTTTGGGTGAATGGGTGGGACAGAAAGCCAGCAAGCCTTTTTGCCTTTTGTTCATACAGAGCCAAAGTCTCAGAAAACCTAGGGAGGCTTGCAGAGGAAGAAAAAGAAAAGGTTAGCAAGACCCTCAGTGTCTTGGCCAGAAACTGAGGAGGGGAGGGAGGGGGTGGAGGAGCTACCCTTTGCCCTCCCCGATCAGCAAAGCAGAAGGAGGTTACCCCCCGTTCCCCGAGATGGGGGGAGGTGAGTAAGTCCCGCCAACCCCATGGAATGGGGGCTTGAAATAAAAGGTTGTTTTGAAAATGTTGTAATGTTTCTTGCACTCCCAAGTGTGTAAACTGAGACCCACACACTCACTCTACACTCTACGCCAGGTGTTGGGTATACATCAGTGAAGAAAATCTGACCTGGTCCCTGCCCTGGGGCAGCTTACAGACAACAAACAAGCAAATACATAAATTATAATTATGAAATGTGGCAAGCGCCATGGGGGGAAGCACATTTACAGGGAACATTCAGGTAGCAGAGTTAAGAACGTGCTCTGTAAGGAGGAGACAATTAAACTAAGACCTGAAGGGTACGAAAGAATCAGCCATGCAAAGAGGGGTGAGTTGGGGAAGCAGGAGAAACATCCCGGGCAGAAGGAAGAGCTCAGGAAAGGCCCCGTGGCAGGAAAGAATGGCATCTGCACAGGTATCTGGGCGCTGAGGATCTGGATGGTGGTAGGATGCGGTATCTCTGGAACCTGGTACCACAAGAGGGCGGATTTAAAAGGACTAGAGGGTAGGCACCCTGGAAGGTCTAAGAGGCAATAAGGTTTCAGGGAAAGAGAAGAAGGGCCGGAGTCGGAGATCCAGCATCCCCTTGGTGAGAATCACCTTCCTTAACCTGAGTCTCAGGTTCCTCCCCTGTACACTAGAGATCACACTTTTCCCTCAGGGTTGGACCAAGTGCAGTGATGTCAATGAAATGATTAGTACAAAGTAGATGCTCCAAAATGGCCGTTATGATGATATTCTCCTTCCGTAATCTTTCCTGTCCTCATGACCCATCTCCAAGGTGATTTTTCCCACTCCCTCCATGGGCGGTAAGCTCCTTGAGAGCCAGAGCGTGTCTGGTTCATCCTCATATCCCACCCCCTCCTCTCACAGAGAGCCTGGCACACTTTAGGAGCTCAGTAACGTCTGTGGCATTGAAGGTGAGTGCACAAGTAGTTATAGTAACTAATAAACTGAAGAATGTTTTTGTGGAGGGCGTAGAAGTCACTGAGTCCAAGATGATCAAGTGACTGAGGATGGGCCAAGAAGAGAGCATGCCATGGTCTGCTCACGTCCCCAGCAGTGTCTGAGGTTCCCTCTGAAGCACCCTGGAGAAATAGCCACTCATAAACACACAGGCAGGAAGATGCAAGCTTTCCCTCTCTGCTTACAAAGGGCATTTCTAGGCAACATAGCAGGTTGTAATAACAAACAGGCAGGGCTTTTAAAAACAGCATTTATTTACTAGTTTATGATTCACATAGTGCTTCCATGTACATCACTGCACTCAACAATTTGGTGACCTGGATAAGATGTCGATTAGCCTCCTCTCCTCACTGTAGACGAAGGAGCCACGGAGCAGCCAGGGCAAGTTGCTTGCTTGTGGTTAAACAGTGAGATGCAAAACTAAACCATAATCCAGGATCTTTTGGGTCTAAATCCCCTGTGCCTTTTCCTATATGACCATCACACACACTGACTCTGGATTAGGTGGATGCAAAATGCTGCACGCACCCAGAGATGGGCAAAGCAGCCACACAGAGCAGCGCGTGAAATTTCAGCCGCAGCTAAGCAATCTGGGAGGGGTCTTCTTAGAAGCTACCGCAGCATCTCGGCAACGGAGGAGAAGGACGTCACCCCTCACTCCTCATGAAATGATTCATCAGCAAAGATGGACACTCTCCCATTGAGAAAGAGGGATGGGTCTTCAAGCTGACCTGCTCCCCTCTTCCAAAGTCTTAGGAATCAAAGCTTACACCACTCAGTTTGGCCACTGACCAAACCCCCCAGGGCTTCATATAAATTGTTAATATAATTTTTGAATCATAACACATTAAGAGTTTCTTTAAATACTTTTCAGCTAAAAAGTACAAATAAATAAAACATAAAAGTCAATACCACCCCCTCCCCCTTCTGCCTTGTTCTCATCTTCATCCCCTACCACAAATATCTGTTTATTCCCTCCAGAATTTATTTACACAAATAGAAGCAAACGTGAATGTATATTTTATCCCCTCCCTCCTTATTTCTACATATGTTGTTATGTACAATTTCAGGGAGCGAATCCCTTCCCTCCACCGCCTTGGGCCTCCACTGCCAGCAAGCCCAAGGCCAGACAGGCAATCGATAAGCACTCATTGGAGGGGAAAGGCCAGACTGAGCGGACAAATCCATCTCCCGTGTCCGTCCAGGGTGTGTAAGGCAAGTCCTGCAGACTGACGTCTGTGCACAAGTGTCAGTGGCAAAGCAGCCCCAGTTTCTCAGAATGTAGCAAGGTCTGAGGAGGAGGTGTGGCCCGGCATCTCCTCCAGGTGGGGTGCAGAGCTAAAGGTCAGACGCTCCCAGGAGTGGTCATGGCCTCGGCAGGCAACACCAGCACCTCTGTCCTCTGGCTCACCAAACAAAGAGCATCCACAGGACAAAGGGCGCAGAGGACTTCGTTGAATTGTTACAGAAAACAAAGATGGGCCCAGAGGTTTTAAGCACAAGGAAATGGAAGACGCTCCTCTTTCAAGTCCCCCAGCCTCACACGTCTTTCCAGATCACCCTAAAATGACTGGAGATTATTCTGCCCCATCCGGACCATGACCTGATGGGGCTTCTGGGAATGTGCTTGTCCACAGGCCCGGCTTCCATGAAAGGTAGCTCTGGGCCAGAGGCTGGAGAAGGCTTTCGTCAGGACCAGCACGGGCTCTTGTTTGCAGATGGTGCAAAATCACTGATGGGGAAGGCGGGTGTGCACACTGCCAAGAAAGTGGACTAATATTTTTGGGAAGTTTTAATTTGCTTCAATTAAAAATTCAGGCCAGCTCCGCGCAAAACAGAAGTAGGTGAACTTATTTCCTGAAACTCTGCACCATCCTTTCTGGGCCCCTCCACCCCTGCAGAAGGAGGCTTGTCGCTGAGGGAACCTCCACCCTGGCCAGCTTTTCCCAACTGGCCAGTTCCAAGATTCACACCATTTCCTCCCCATTCTCCGGCCAGACCAGACCTGGGCCCTGCTGGGGATGGGAGAGAGAAACCATCTGGCTCCAAGAGACAGGAAAAACACATCTCTGGGGCCTCAGCACCAGCCTTCCAGGTCTGGGTCATGTCTATACACTCAGGGTTCTTTTCTTGAGCTTATTGGCTCTGTATCTTACAACCAGAGGAATAGGAGAAACACTTGAGAAGATCAGATGCTTTGAACAATGCATGGAACATAATAAGGGCTCACTAAGCCACAGCTGTTAGATTGTTACCTTCATCATTATTTAGGGGTGTTCCTCTATGAATCTTCAACGGAGCCTCAAATACTGGCCCCACCACATCCTCGCTGCAGTCCTGGCCCAGAGAATGTAGTTGTTTCAAGGGAGTAGTTTATGAGCCACTGGGGAACACCTTTGGCCCTGACATATGCTCTAATGGGCTCTGCGATAGAACCTGTGTCCTATTAATCTCTGTCGAGTGAAGGAATGAATAAATGCATCCAGTCAGTGGATTTATGAATGAGTATGTAATGCACATGCTTCAGGAGAGGAACAGTGCTGACCCACATGGAGGTCAGGAAAGGCACAGCTGCTCAGAGTGGCCCTAACCACCCTGATGCCTTGTCCTCCCCCGGGGGCCCAGCCGTTCTTTTCCCTCCCCGGAATCCAGGGACCTCGATATGGGACTTTCAGTCCTTCATGAGGAGGGCCTGAGGCTGAGTAACTGTCCTCCAGTGGCACTGATTCTTTCCCACACGGTTCCATCCTGCCGAGGCCGAGGGTTTGCAGAGGGCTGGCTGGGTCAAGGGTGGAACAGGACCCCCGGAGGATTTAAGTCTTCTCCCCGCCCCCCAGTCCCAGGAGCCACCCCCGCCTTGGACTTTCCCAAAACAAAGCTTTCCAGTGAGGCCTAAGTTATCAGAACACATCCCCTCCCCGGGGAACCCTAAGTTGAAGGCCTCTAGTCAGGGGTAGGGAGTCACCCCCTAGACCGCCGTGAAAGAACCACTTCCCTTGCCCTCTAGGGCCACACCTTCCAAACCCTCAGTGTTGACCTTTCCAACGGTAACAGATAGGAATTCCAGAAACATAGTGGTCCCCCAAATTCAGGTGTGCAAAACTAGAACTTTTTCCTCTATAACTCAACTTTATCTTCGTGATGAGTCCCCATTTCTAACCGACAGAAAAGTCAGCATGGTAACATTCTGGTAAACTCAGCCCAATCAGTGATTTAAACTCAATCAATTCAAGTCTAACTTGGTCACTTCCCCACATGGGGGCCAGGCCTATCCCGTTCTCCTGCAGTGACCCCCGCAGCACCCTCTCAGCTGACCTCCAGGCCCCACTGCAGGCCTGCAGGACCTTCTGGGCCGCCTCCCTTCTCCAGTCAAGAGAAATCTGAGCAAATGTCACCAGCCCTATTCTTTTTTTTTTTTTTTTTTGATCTTGCTCGCTTTTTTTTTTTCTTTTTATTGGAGTATAGCTGATTTACAATGTTGTGTTAGCTTCAGGTGTAAAGTGAATCAGTTATACATATATCCACTCTTTTTTAGATCCTTTTCCCATATAGGCCATTACAGAGTATTGAGTAGAGTTCCCTGTGTTATACAGTAGGTCCTTATTAGTTATCTATTTTACATATTGTAGTGTGTATGTCAATCCCAATCGCCCAATTAATCCCCACCCCGCCCCTTTCCCCCCAGTAACCATAAGTTTGTTTTCTACACCTGTAACTCTATTTGTTTTGTAAGTAAGTTCATTTGTACCATTTTTTTAGATTCCACATAAAAGTGGTATATTTGTCTTCCTCTTACTTCACTCAGTATGACAATCTCTAGGTCCATCCATGTTGCTGCAAAGGCATTATTTCATTCTTTTTAATGGCTGAGTAATATTCCACTGTATATATGTACCACATCTTCTTTATCCATTTATCTGTTGAGGGACATTTAAGTTGCTTCCACATCCTGGCTATTGTAAATAGTGCTGCAATGAACATTGGGGTGCCTGTATCTTTTCGAATCACGGTCTTCCCTGGATATATGCCCAGGAGAGGGATTACTGGATCATATGTTAGCTCTATTTTTAGTTTTTTAAGGAAACTCCATACTGTTCTCCATAGTGGCTGTACCAATTTACATTCCCACCAACAGTGTAGGAGGGTTCCCTTTTCTCCACACCCTCCCCAGCATTTGTTGTTTGTAGATTTTTTTGATGATGGCCATTCTGACCAGTGTGAGGTGATACCTCATTGTAGTTTAGATTTGCATTTCTCTAATAACTAGTGATGCTGAGCATCTTTTCATGTGCTTTTTGGCCAACATTGTATGTCTTCTTTGGAGAAATGTCTATTTAGATGTTCTGCCCATTTTTTGATTGGGTTGTTTTTTGATACTGAGCTGTATGAGCTGTTTGTATATTTTGGAGATTAATCCCTTGTTGGTTGCTTCGTTTGCAAGTATTTTCTCCCATTCTGAGAGTTGTCTTTTCATTTTGTTTATGGTTCCCTTTGCTGTGCAAAAGCTTTTAAGTTTAATTAGGTCCCATTTATTTATTTTTGTTTTTATTCACCAGCCTTATTCTGCCAGGTCCTTCCCAACTGCCATATCTCCATCTGCCCCGGTGGCCTGGGGAGCATCTGACAGGTCACTGTCCTTCCTAATTCCAAACAGGGAGCAAGGCACAGGGCCCTCCACCCTGAGAGCCCCCCGAAGTCAGGGGAGTTGCACCGACACTGCCTCTAATGCTCTTCTCTAAAAACCCTTCCCTCTCCCGCTCCAGACCTCTTATCTAGTTAAGGTCCCTTTCAAATCTCTTCTTACAGCTTAGCCCTTTCACTTAAAACTGCAAGATCCGGCACCCTGTTCTCTCCAGTCAGCTGGGAGGGGTGAAAACCACCCATGAATTAATACTTCTCCTAACATCTCACCACACTCTGGAGGAAAGAAAAACTTCAAATATGGTGCATCTGGGCCTCCCCGTCCTAGACAAGTGTACGGTTATTCAGAGATCCCCAGCCCAGGATAAGGTGGGCAGTGATCCCTCTCTAAGCGGGGCTGGCACAGAGGCCCACGCTCTGCAGTGAAGGGGCAGGCAGTGCGCCCAGTGGTTTGCTGACAGCGCAGGTTTGAAGTCACACTAGCCTGGACTCATCAGGTCTCCTCTACTTACTGACGAGATCTTGGGCAAATCATCAACCTCCTCTAGGTCTCAGTTTCCTCACTTGTAACAAGATGCCACCACCTCCCAGGACCCCTGCGTGGAGCAGACTGTCAAAACTGAACTCAGTGCCTGGCATGTACCTGCTCCCGAAATAAGGCCCACCCATTAGTTCTCAAAACCACACACACACTCAACCAGAGCCAGGCTTTGGGGCTCAAAGGGAGTCCCCACACTCCCTTCCCAAGCCCTTCTACCAGGACCTCCCTACACGAACGTGTGGGAGACACTACTCCCCTTGTGTTCATTCTTGGGTGCAGGAAACAGATCCCTACTCAGGCTGGGTCAAGTCAGAATAGGGGTGTATGTAGTAGTTAGGACCCTTTCAGCGGCTCGTATCTGGCTCGAATTAGCTTAAGCCAAACAGAAAAAAGGAGGGGGTCCCCATTGGCTCACACAACCTAAAATTCCAGGGCTATCTGCCTGCGGTCACACTGGACCCAAGGACTCCATGGACACCACCCAGACTTGGCCTTGCCTGCCCCAGCTCTCAGCTCTGCCTCCCTGTCTCGGCATGGTTCCACCTCCCCTCAGGGCCAGCAGCTGCAGGCTCATCCTCTCAGCAGCCCTCCTGGCGGAAACTTGCCTCTTTCTCGGTTGTTCCAGCCAAAGGCCAGGACTGGGCCTTGGTAGGCCAAACTGGGCCACGTGGGAATTCCTGAACCGATCACCACAGCCACAGAGACACAGGTAAAGGAGTGGGGTCAACCCAACCAGGCCCCTGGACTGAGTGAGGCGGTACTGGGAAGAAGGCAGGAACGGAACCACCAGGTGCCTGCCCAGCTCCACGAACCCGCTCCCCAGTCACACTCGTATTCAGCTCCCGCTGCCAATGGCCTGAGAGTCTCGTTAGTTCCCAGCTGAAACTCAGGAGAGGGACAATGTAACTGTCCCAGCTGTTTGTTAGGCAGTGATTTCCACACCAGGCCTCATGACAGGTGCTGCTGGCTGAGGACTGGTGCCCATGGGTAGGAGTCCTACTGGATCCCATCAGCGGGGGCAAAAAGCAGGGTTGGAAGATGGGGTCTCACAGTTCAAACAAGGCTGCTTGGCCTGTCCACTGGGGAAAAGCCATGGGCGGGGCAGTTTCTGTTAGCAGTAGTAGGGGAACAGCAGGCCTCACGAGTGACACATCCAACTGCACCCATGGCATCCGGAATGGAAACAACTTTATTGATACCTGAGAAAAAGTGCAGGAGAAACATTCCTTCTGACCACTCAGCCCGTTCCCTCGGGCCAGGTCATCTAGAGGCTGGACCAGTCCTCTCACCCTGCCCCTGAGTTGTGGGTCATTTGGGGCCTTGCTGACCAGTGCCCAAAGGCCAGAGAAGTCCGCAGCCAGAGTCTGGAGAGAGAACATCTGTAGCCGTGGCTCCTGAGGCCGGGGGCGGGGCCAGCACGGCAGCCTCACTGGTCAAGGTCTAGAGCCTCTTGGGTCACAGTTCGGAGTCCGATGGAAAACAACTCCTCCCAGGGCTCCCGGATCCAGGCCAGCAGGGCCGTCAGCTGCTCCGGACACACAACATGGAGTGCCCAAAAGCTCTCCAGCCGGGACACCTGGCAGACAACCAGTAGTGAGGTGAGACTCACAAGGGCCACACCAGAGCAGGGGAGGCAGGGAAGGCCTCAGGGGGACCCACTGCCCCTCCCTGCTTCATGGCCTCTTCTCATCCCCAAGCCTGTGTCACTCCCCATAAAAGATCCTGACTCTGAGTTTTTTAAACAGAACCCAATCAGCCTTGACTGAAGGCCCCAAAAGGGCTTTCGCATTTACCACCTGGTTTCTTTAATCCTCCCTGTTTCCAGAATATCATCAGTCCTGGAGTCAATTCCAAGGAACTGCCTGGGGTTCAGTTCCTGGCTCTGCCACTTGTGACCTGGGCATGCTGGTTAACATCCCCAAGCCTCAGTGTCCTCAACTGTAACTGGACTAATAATCATAGTACCTCCTCACGTGGAGGCTGTAAAGACCACACGGCTGGCACACGGGCCTCATCAGACACAAACTCCAAGTAGCCGGGTGCTTCATTAGGGCCTCCCAGCTAACACAAGGCTGGGCTTCAAGTCCAGGGTGTTTCCGCTGCCTACAACTGCCTCCCTCCCTACTGTCCAAACCCCGTGACAGCCTCCCGGTTCCCTGCACCCTGATCCTCGGTGTCCCCCTACCCTGACTGCCCGTGGTAAGTCCCATACGGCCCGACACACGCGCTCCCACACCTCGTCGTAGAAGACCAGCCGCAGGTCGTCCGGGGCCCCGCGATACAGCAGCACGGAGCTCAGGCTGCTGAGCGGCTGCTGCTCCCTGACACGCACCAAAGGGCCTGGCCCGGGGGCTGGGGCCTTCTCAGAGGCTTCGCCCGATGCCGCTGCAAGAGGGGGCTCCGCCTGGGACCCTATAGGGTCCTCATCTAACAGGTACAGGGTGGACAGAGTCAGCAACAGGGACACAGGGCAGGTAGAAGGCCCTGGAGGGAAAGAGGCAGGGTGAGGCCCGGAGGAGAAGGCCATGGAAGAGCCCAGATCCCCCGGGCAGCGTCCCAGCGCTGCTCAGAAGAGGAGTGACCACACTGAGGCAGCCACAATGCGGCCTGTGCCTCTGGGGGCCAAGGCCCCCCCTTTCCCAAACGCCAGGGGTCTCTAGCCTCCAAGACCTCTGAGGCCCAAGACAAAGGGAAACTGCCCGACCACCCCACCTCCCCGTGGGAAAGGACCGGCTCTCGTCTTCACCACAAGGATGAGGTGGAGCAGACCCAGACGATCTGGGCCCAAAAGCAAAGGTCTCTGAGCCACGGACGCCCCAGGGCACATCCTGGCCCCTCCCAGAGGGGCCAGGAACAACGAGGCCGTTATTTGGGTGGGAAGTCCACATCCCAGCACTGAGAATTGCTACAAGGCACGGAGAGGCGCTGGGGGGCTGGGGGGCCGGGGCGGTGGCCTCACCTTCAACCAGGAATGCCCGAAGATAGAAGAACCGGAGAGGCTCCAAGGAAGGGTCTGTCTCTAGCAACGGCCTGGGGAGAAGGTGGCAGGCCCAGGAAGGAGTGGTCAGCCAGGGGATGGGAAGTACCACGAGGGGGTAGAGTGGGGAGAAGGCCAGGCCCCGGTCAGGAGGCATGGGCGCTCAGGGCCCGACCAGGGGCTTGTGGAGAGAGGGCCCGTGCTCCACGAGCAGCCGTCTGGGCCTCAGCCTGGCCTCAGCCTCCTTATCGACTCACCAGAGCCGATGCTTCGGGGTCACCTCCTCCTCCGTGGCGCTGACGCTGCTCCTCCGGGTGGGGGGCAGAGACTGCAAGACATCTGGACAGAGCCAGCCAGGGACAGGGAGCCCTCAAAGACTCCACCTCTTGCATCCCAACCTCTCAACACCTTCCCATCCTCCGCACTGCGGAACTTCCAAGAGGGATGGGTCCCGTTACCCGGCTGTCTCCGCTGTGGGCACCAGAGCTGGCGCTGTGGCCCTCGGCCCCCACCCCACCCTCCCTCCTCCCCCTTCCCTCTCTCACCCGTAAGCTCCTCCAGGAAGGCCCGGCAGTGCCTGGCATCTCGGGGCAGCAGGACACAGCCACCTGCCCCAGCCGCCCACTCCAGCCGCAGGCTCTGTCCTGCCAGGCCCAGCTCTATGCTACTCAGATCCTGCAGGGGAATGGCCAGGGTCGGCTGCAGCCAGCCAGCCGGAGGCCCGCTGTGGAGACAGTGAGGGCAGAGCGGCAGGAATGAGCGAGAGCAGAGTGAGAGCATGGGGGCCCCGGACGGACCCCTCCCTGGCCGTGGCCCCGCTCACTCACCGGATCTCCCCTGTCACCTTCAACACGTACAGCCTGTGGTCAGACACAACCGTGAGACACAGAAACTCCCCAGGGTGCCCTGCCAACACCAGTGGCACCTAAGGGGAAGAGGAAGTTGATGTCAAACAGAGAGAACCAGAGAGGCGGCTGCCAGGCTGAGGGCCGAGCTACTGGCGACATCGCGTCCATCCCAGCCTCTCCATCGGCCTTGCTCTCTATCCCACAGCCCCGCCTGCACTCAGACCCGTGGCAGGCTCTTAGCAGGTCTCCCTGCCTGTCATCTCGCCCCCTCCAATCCACCCTCTGACAGAACAACTGTCCCCAAACACAAAACCTATTGCCACTCCCCTGCTTCCAAGGCCTGCAGTGGCTCCCGCAGGACTCAGGTTCAAGTCCAAACTCCGTGGCCGACACAAGACAATGCTCTTGAATGAGCCCTGCCTGCCTGTTCAGACTCCTCTCAGGACCCCCACCCCGTGGCTGTCCCGATCACGGCCAGTTCTCCCCACTAGCTACTCTCTCAGGTCTCCATGCATTTGCTGCTTCCTTTTCCTAGAACATTCTTTTCCTCCCTCCTCTGGAACTCATCCTTCAAGACTTGGTTTAGCCATCACCACAGGAAGGGGAGGCTTCCCTGGCCCACACAGGCTGGATCAGATGCCCCTCTACGGCCTGAGCCTGATTCCAGTGCTTGCACACCGCATCATGACGGGCTGTTCCTCGCACCAGAAGAGAAAATGGAGGGCAAGACTGATGTCCTCTATATCCTTAGTGTCCTGCAGCTGCTCAGAGCTCCACAGAGAGGGTCTGATGGCGTGGGGGATATACAATAATGGCCGGAGACCCCATTTACTAAGCGCCCGGGGCTGCACGAGGCAGCCTGCAGACATGGGCTCTCACGTGTGCTCCACACCCCGTGAGGTAGGCAGTATCCTCCCCGTGGTAGAGGGGAGACAACGGAGACTCAAATACCAAGAAACGTGTCCACAGCCACACTGAGAGCAGCTGCCGGAGTTTAAACCAGAAGCCAGACCTGGGGGCTCCAGTGCAACCGCCTGGACACACTTTGCTGTGGTGGAAAGAGGCGGGCACCCTGGTCAGTTGGGGGCACAGGGTAGAGCCAGGCTGGCACAGACCTTGAGGCAGCACTGGAACTCCTCTTGGGCATCGGTGAACACCTCGACGTCCAGGAAGAGCCGGAGTCGGTGGTCCACAGAGCGGAGGCCACAGCGCTCAGGGGCTGGGGGCAAGCGGTGGGCCGTCAGCCTGCCCCGGCCACCCTGGCTCCAGCGCCCCTCCCCCAAACACCCCGTCTCTGTTCGCCTAGACTCACGGGGGCTGAGGCTCCAACTGTGGCGGTCACGGGAGGCCGGTGCCTGAGATGGGGCACTGCCGGCCCTGGTGCTGTAGGCACTGTGGCCAGGAGGGCTGTGGCCGGGGCTCGGGGACTGCGAGGGGGCTGGCGATTGCTCTCCCTGTCCCTGTTCTCCACTGGGGGTTCCAGGGGACAGGAGAACCACGTGATCACTACCACAGTTTGGACACACAGCAGGCGATTCTGGAGGGAGGATGGGCACAGTCCCGTGAATCACACACACAGCACCACCACCACCCCCCCCCCGGCTGTACTCACAGCACTCCCTCCCCACTCCCCCATCTCCAGCTCCACAAGCTAGCTGCTCCGCATGCTCCCAGCCCACCTGATGCCCTCTGCAGGACCGGCTGCTGACCAATCGCTCCCCGCCCCAGTGAGGGATGAGCAAGCCCGGAGCCTCGGCCCACAGCCTCCTCAATACACCCTGCCTTCTCATCTCAGGCTGTCTCAGAGAGGGCCAAACTCAGCCAGGCCCTGCTCTGGGCCCCTCCCACAGCCTTGGGCTGGGCGGGTACTCGATGTCTGAAAGCCCCAAATCAACAGATAAGGGTCCGATTCCAGGCTCCGTTACTTGAAGGCTGTCATCTAAGCAACTCTGACAAGTCACCTAAGCGCTCTGTGCCTGGTGCCTCATCTGTGAGATGGGGATGATGAGGGTATCTACCCTAGAGGGTGGTCAGGATGAGGGAGTGGAATCGGGTAAAGATTCCAGGACACAGATCAGCGATGAGAAAGGAAACATTCTTTGAGCGGCTACAACGCACTGAGGACGTGCTAGACCCTTTGACGTTGTATCAAGACTCTCCTGAGCCCGTTTTGCATGTGAGGAAAGCAAAGATCAAATGACTGACGCACCCTGCCCGAGACCACACGGCTGGGGGGTCATAGCGGCAGCTACCGTTTGTGGAGGTCCTTGGTTCTGTGCCAGGCAACTGTGCCTGGTGCCGTTTTGTCACTTTTAAATCTCCTAACGTCATGGGGCAAGTCCATTCTCTTCTCTGCTCAGATGAGGTGACTGAGGCTCAAATCAAAGGAGAATGGAGCACACAGGAACATTCATGACGAATGCCACCACTGAAAGGACCCCCAGGGCCACAGGACCCATGATGCACAGACAGGATCAGGGCCAGCGTGGGGCTCTTTCCGTTGCACACACTGTGCTGCTGGGCCTTGGGGGGCTGCGGCTGCCAGGGCAAATTCAGGGTGGGGGATGGAGAGGGCTCAATTTTCTGAATAAAATTTAAACCCCTGCTCCAGCTGCTGCCAAGAAGGGAAAAGTGACTAATAAAAATCATACATTTCAACGCAGGTGTTACCAAGCATATTTCTTTCTTCTTCAGTGTCTTCAAAGACATGGCTTTTTGACTGGTCTGTAATGGAAAAACCTCTCGTCTTAAAGAACAGGATGTGAAGAGATGCCACGAGGCACTACTCGGTATCAAGTAGCTCACAAGGTCAGTCAGGGAAGGACAATCTAAGCCAACCCCCACAGCACCCTACTCAGCAGCCAGACAATCCAGCACTGCAGTGGGGGCTCAGTAGGTTTTATGTAGTTTCTGACATATTAGTCAAAAAAAGGAGGGAAAGGCTCCAAGTTATGAAAAAATGGGTATGTTTAAGCAGTTACAGAGACTGTATTTCCTGACTTTAAGGGGGAAAAAAGGATGTAATTTCTTCCTTTCTTTCTTTCTTTGTGAATGCAGCAGGCAGACGGTTTTAATTTTTCCTCCAGGCAGAAAAGTTGGTCCCTGCTCCCTTCTGCCCTAGGGCTCCCCCTCCCCACTCCCACCTCAAAACCATTCTCCCTGAAGCGGCAGGAGGCGCGTGGGTAGGGAGGTCAAGGGCAGGGCTGGTACCCGTCTTCCGGAACAGAGGCCGCCAGCCTTCCTCACCGTCCAGTCCTGACCTGGGCTCCTCTGGCTTGAACTCATGGCCACAGCGCAGACACTGGAGTCTGCCGCCGGGTGGGTCCCTCGCCTCCCCAAGCTGATGCTTCCCCAAGGTGGCTGCTGGGCTCAACACAGCCAGCAGCTCCTGAAACAGGGCGGGCCAAACAGCGCCGTGAGCAGGACCCCAGCCCTCGGGCTTCCAACCTCCCGCAGCCTCCTGGGCCCCACGCCAGGCCCCATCACCTGGACAGCCGCCTGGGCATCTGGCTCCAGCACCACATAGCGACGCAACTGCCGGTCGGGGCAGATGTAGGAGAAGCGGAGAACGAGGACGGGGCCCCCAGGGTGTGGATCTGAGCCCTGAGCAGGCAGAGGGGGTCGGAGGGATGAGGGTTACACTGCGAGCGTGGAGGAAAACAAAGCTCTGGACTCCGTCAGAATGCTTTTGCTGACCGCCATGCTCCAGCCCAGAAGCTCTGCTCCTCAGCCCCGCCTCCCAAGCCGCCTGGGGCCCACCTTCCCCCCTCAGCGCCCCTCCGAGGCTCTAAGCTCAGAGAGAGAGTGTGGGAAACAGGCCGCCCAGTGCCTGGCACCCAACGCCATGTTGTCAGAGTCGGCTCCCGAAAAAAGTCCGGCGCCTCTTCCAGAACCCCGGCTCCCACCGCTCACCTCGGGCACCGGCTCGCTCTGGGTCTGGGTCTCAGCCTCTATCTCAGCTGCCTCCAGACTCTGGAGCTCAAGCCGTTCCAGGGTTCGAGCTGCTTGGAGCTCCACCTCAAACAGGTGGCCAGCAGTGACCCAGAGAAAGCATTCCCTGCCCCGCAGGCCCCCAGGCCCCTCCAGGGGACACACCAACATGGGGCGGCAGAGCTCCACTGAGGAGAGACCAAGAGAGGGACCCTATGAGGAGAGACAGGCAGCCAAGACTCTGCCCCACGTGGGGTGGCCGTCCATCCCGAAGGGGTCAGCAGCCCGCACCTGGGGTCTCCTAGCCCCCAGACACGCCCGCGGCCAGCGAGCACTCACCCTCCAGCTCGCTTTGCTCCTCCTCCTCTTCCTCTTTTCCTCCCTCCTCCTCTCCCTCCTCCAGCTCCTCCTCCTCCTGCGGCTCCGGCTCCACCCTGACCGCCTCTGCCTCCTCCTGTGGAGACCCCTTCTCAGGGGGCGGAGGGCCGCGCACAGCCTCTGGGCTCGGGGCGTCCGGAGGCCGGGTGCCGAGGGCAGCGGGCCCGGAGGCCTCCAGGTGATTCCTGTACTGCAGCCAGTCACGGCCAAAGCGGTCCCGGAAGCTGTTCATGAGCTCCAGCTCCCGATGCTGCTGCACAAACCGCCCTGGGCAGGCGGGGGAGCGCAGCTTAGCGAGCCCGGACCGCCACAGTCCCCGGCGGCCCCGGCCTCTTCTGAGCGGGCTCCTCCGGGTGAGGAAAAAGGGGGTGCGACGGCCGGGGGAGAGCCAGGTCAGAGGAGCCCGTCCCAGAGCGCCTCCTGTGGGACACTGCGGTCACGTGCGCCTCAGAAGCGCGCGGCACCTGCTGCTTTGGGAGACTGGACAGACCGAGCAGCACATTTAAGGTCCTGAGACGTCCTGAAGAAACTACTGAACTCTCTCTTAACACAGCTTTTCCCAGACTGACCGGGCCACGGAATCCTTTCATCGCCTGACCTCTGACATCCAACAGAAACAGTGTTCCTTGAAAAACCCTCTGGAAAGTGCTGCCCAGGAGCCGTCTCTTCTCCTTTCCCCAGACTAAAAGGAAAGCGGAAGGACGACGAGGCCCCTCACAATGCTCCACTCCACCAAAAATAAAAGTCCTCCCAGCCAGAAGCCTGGAGCGCGCTGGACGGGGGCGGGGGGCTGGCGGTGGGCTAACTCACCAGCTGGGGAGGGGTCCAGAGTCCGGGGCTCCGGGTCCGTATCACTGGGTTCCGAGATACTCGCCCGCCTCACACGGACTCGGCTCTGAGGTCGGGTAGAGGGACCACATTCTACGAAAGCCAGGGGCCTGCCACCCAACCTGCCCAAAATACCCACCCACAGGCAAGGATAAGCCCTTACTTACTCCCAGTGCATCGGCTAACCAGAGCCACCATTGAGGCACCCAACCCCGGGCACGAGGCAGCCTAGGACACCGTTTACCTTAACCTTACGAAGCTGGGGCTGGGCCACAACGCCCCCCGACGAGGGGCTGTCACTCAAGTCAGGGCCGCCGGAGGTTTCCGTGGTACTCCCCACCGGCCAGGGCAGAGGTGGGGCCATGGGGCCAAGCCCTGAGGATGGGGAGGTCTGGCGTGGGGCAACAGGAAGGAGAAAGAGGTCGGAGCCAGGGAGCACCTCTGTCCCGCCCGAGCTCGCTGAGAGACGGGACACGCTTGCCAGCTGAGCAGGCGGCCCCCTCCCGCACAGCCCTCTATTTCCCTCAGCCAGTGCCCTCCCTTCACATCCTTCCAAATCGATCCCGCCATCATTCCCACCACACGAACCTGAAAATCAGTCAGTGACAAGGCCTTCCCATCAAGAAGGAACTGAGTGAAGATAAAAGGGGAGGGTAGTGTCGGTGGGGAGCACACGCCCTGGGGAGCCCCAAGCCAGGGCTGGAGGTCCTCCTAGCCCTGTAAGCACCAGCAGGGTCGGCGAGGGGGAACAGCATGATACGCAGGGGGTCCAAGGCCTTGGTCCCTAGCCTAGGGATGGGGGTGGAGAGGCAAGAGGGTGCAGGGGCTGGGGAGGCCTGGCAGGAAAGGGAAGGCAGAGCAGACGCGGGAAGACCACTCACCCCAGCAGCAGCGTCCCTGGCACGGGGAGACAAGCACCGGGCGGTGGCCGCTCGGTGCTCAGGGTGGAACCACAAAGGGTTCCCCTCCAGGCAGAGCTGGGGACAGGAAGAGGAGGCTGAGGCAGGCCTTGGGCGCCCCCGTGTGAGGAGGGATGCTGAGCAACTCAGCACGGGGGGGAGGGAGGGACGGAAGGAGGGGCGCAAAGCTAGCTCCTGGGTCCTCACCTTGCGGAGCTCAGCCAGCAGCCACAGCGGCGACAGCTCCCTGTGTCGTTCCAGCAGGTTGTAGGCCACATCCAGGTGCCGCAGGTTCCGCAGCTGCTCCAGGCCTGGGGCAGGGGTGAGAGGGGAGGAGGGGCATGTGGGTGAGCAAGGCTGGAGGGGGTGGGGGGCAGGGTTGGGGGGGCACAGCAGAAAGGCCAGCCTGGGCACCTCAGACCTGCCCAAAGGCCGCATGAGAGGCTCTGGGGGCACACAGGTCCCAGGCCGCCGAGTCTCACACTGCCGCCGTTCCCCTCCACGTCTGCCCCGCCCTCCCCTACAGCCTGGCCGCCCCATCTCCCCCACTCACCGTGCAGGCTCTGGAGCTCATTGCCTCTCAGTATCAGGGTCCCCAGAGCAGCCCCCGAGGGTCCCATTCTCGGCACCAGACGCAGATGGTTATAGGAGATGTCCAGATGGCAGAGCTCAGACAAGTCCTGGGAGGGGGTGGGGGTGAGGAAGATTCTCTCCTTGACCAGACTCTAGTCAGGCTCCTCTGAACCCTCTTCTCGACTAGGCCTCAACCTTGGCCTATAAAGACTGCAGACTGTCAGCACAAATGATTTCATCCCCCCCACTTCCCCCACATTAAGGCTTGCACAAATCTACCAGTTTCTGATAGCTCCAGAACGACAACTCCAGCCCCCTTACACCGCTACCCAGAAAAACTCAAGGCTGCCAGAAGGATTTAGTTTGCTCCAGCCAACGCCTGAAGATAGGGCCCAGGTCTCCCAGCCTCCATGGGACTTCGAAAAGTGCCAGTTACCAAACCAGACAGGTTTCACACAGACCAATGCCCGTTTCCTGCTCTTCGTAAATTTCCCCTTCCCTGACTTCAGAGGAACCCGTCTAGAGTTTGGTCAAGGAGAGAATCTGCTCAAGCCCCCCATCGTCCCCCTTCCCACTAGCTCACTCTCCGCTGAAAACGCCCACCGATGCACAAATCAAACTTGAGTTCAGTTCACGCTGAATAGCTTATTACTGATTAAAATAGTTTTACTACTAATTAACTATCACAAATAGTTTATTACCATTTTAACTAGTATCCAGCTTTATCTCTGACAGGGAGACATGGGAGAAGTGTTCTTCATCCTCACCACGAAAGCTACCCTTTTCTGAGCTAGGCACTGGGCTACGTAACATCAGATACCGTTTACAGTCATTTTAATACTATAAAAGTACGTACTCCTAGGATGTGCACTTTACAGATAAAAAAATTAAGAGACTAATTTGTCCCAAATCACACAGGGATAGGAGTTGAGATTTGAACACTGCTTTGTCTTATGCTGGAATCTGTGCCTCCAAACAGTACCACCTCCCAGAATGCGGCTCTGAGGGGGTTAGGGGCCTGGGGGCGGGGGCAAGGGCAAGGTGGGAGCAAAAGGAGTCCAGGAGAGAGGGTCAGAGCAGAACAATCAGAGGCCCCAGTGGCACCCGCCCAGCCAGGCTGTTCCTACTCACCCTCAGGAAACCCTCACAGTCCTGGACCTGATTGTGGCTCAGGTTCAAGAAGCGCAGAGCTGACAAGAGACGCTGAGGGGGAACGGGAAAAGGAAGTGGAAAATGGGACGCCCCCAGGCAGCCAACCGGCCCTCCTCCCGAAGGACCCGTCCCTGCCATTCCCCAGTTCCCCAAAGCCCCTTCCGAGGCTCACTCACCAGCGAGCTGTCTAAGGCAGTCAGAGTGTTGTAGCTGAAGTCGGCAGAGAGCAGCGCCAGCCAGGGCAGGGCGGAGCAGAGGTCACCACCGCAGGCTGAAAGGAGCTCCTGCGCAGGCAGGCAGGTGCTGTTACCTCCACTCTCCCCTCCCTACCATGCCAAGACCACGCTCTATCAGCCAGCCGTTCATTCACTCTTTATACACTGAGCTCGGTCTGGAGATGAAGACTTAAAGAAAGCCCAGGGCCCTGTCCCCAAGGAGTTCACTGTGGGCAGAGCGGGGAGGCAGACATGAGGATATCGCATACGATATGCTAGGCGTGACTGTAAACACATGGACGGGCACAGAGTGCTGCGGGAACACAGCAGAGGGAGCAAGGACACTGGGTCCAGAGGGAGGTGGGAGGCAGGAGGCAGGGAAGGCTGCAGAGAAGGCGGAACCCCAGAGCTTGGTCCTCCACGTCCCTCAGGACAAGGCATCCAGGTTCACCCCTCACCCTCCTCACCTCTAATGCCTGGAGGCTCCTGCTGCAAATCAGGGTCTCCAGCTGGGAATAGATGGCACGGAGGCCATGGAGGCAGTGGAGGGGGACACCTCGGAGCTGGGGCAAGGGAAGGGAGGGAGGGAGGAAGACTGAACTTCACAGAAGACAGAGGTCTCATCCCCGCCTCCCAACAGGGAGGCAGGAAAAGATGACGAAGCCACCTATGGTTCAGGGCAGCACTAAGTGGAAGACAGTGGGTAGCACATCACTGCAGAGCAACGAGCACACCCAGGTCTGCCCCCCACACCCCGCCAAAAGAGGCCACATCTCTTTCCCCGCCCCAAATGGCTGCTCAAGCTGGGTTTTGTGCACTGACATCCCCCAACACCCCATACCTCCAGCTGCCGAAGGGACTTGAATGGAAAGATTTTGATGGGCCCTGGGAGGCCAAGACCTGGGACATGGACCAGCTAAAAAAAAAAACCAAAAAAACACTCAGGTCACTGAGGTCCAGCACATGTCCCTTTCCTTGGCCTCTCTTCCCTAGCACTGCCAAGCACAGCTCTCACCTCATCTGAATCTGGGCCCTGCAGACTTCGTGCACTCATGCCGTACCCCCAGCCCCGCCTCCACTGCTCTTTCGGGCGTTTTGTATATCCTACCCCATTCCCACCCCAGAACCTTGAGTGAAAGCGTTTTCTGCAGCACATCGAAGAGGAATTGAAGCTGGAGGATGACGGGGGAGTCGGCGGGGTGGGAAGGCAGAGCCACAAAGCCTGTCTGGCCAGGGCCCCATGGCCCCAGGTGCAGCTCAAATACGTGGTTCAGCTGCTGCAGTGTGGCAGTGAGCAGGCTCAGGGTGCTACGGCCAGACAGGACCGCATCCCCTGCAGGGAGAGGGGCAGACAGGAGGAGCACATAAGAAAAGGCTCTTTCCTTTTATTCTAAGACTTGTGACCCCAGGATACACCCACTCCAACTCATATTGTTGATCCTCCACTACAGGATCAAATTTTTTACCTCTTCCTTGCTCAAAAGTCTTCAACAGCTCTCCTCTACCTTCAAAAACTCCTAACTTTTCAGCCTGATATAGCAGACTGCTTCGCTACAAGACTCCAACTTTTCTAAATTTTCCTTCACCTTCTGCCCAAAAGAGCCTGGCCTACTCACAGTGCTGGAAAAACAGTCGACTTGGTTCCCAGCTTCCTCATTTTCTGACACACCCCCTTCCACTCTGCCCAGCTTGAGACGTACCTTCTCTCCAGGAAGCTTTCTCAACACACAACACTGCTGAACTTTTCCCCATAATCACTCATTTTACATTAAAGTTGATTGCTTTATCTGTATTTTTTTTTCTGATTGCAAAAGTAACATGCGCACTTACAGAAACTTTCAAACAACACTAAAATACATGTCATGGAAATAACCACTCTATAGCACTAAGGTATTGTTATTGCTCTCCATGTTAAAACTGCTTTCTCCAATGAGACTCTCATCCTTGAGGGCATCTTTGGTATTCATTACTGCAACTAAGAAAGTACAACTACAAGGTAGGCAAAGAGGATTTTTTTTAAGTTTTTTGAAAAAATAAGGATTGACTAGAAGGATTTTGCAGAACTAGCACAGACAGGTCCCTCATACCTTTAAAATGTAATCCCTAATCATTATATTTTATATGGAGTACAATATCAAAACCAGGAAATTGGCATTGGTACAATGTGTATATATAGATCTCTGCTATTTTGCTACATGTAGATTCCTGTAACCACCACTACAATCAAGATACAAGTCTATTCCATCACTGCAACACTCTCCCTCCTGCTACCTCTTTAGTCACTTGTGTCCCTGCACATGCATGCGTGCACGCGCACACACACACACCATCAGCCCTAACCCCTGGAACCAAGTCAGATTTCTGCTGAATAAATTATCAACTCCTACAACCTTGTATGAAGGATTTTCTATGTACTTAACACTGAGGATAGATACAGACAAGGTTCAAGGACTCTCCCCACCCTCAAAGAGCCTCCCAGTCTACAAGCGGAGATAAGACATGTGCACAGTTAGTACTACAAGCCAGAAAGTAAAAATGCTATAGAGATTCCACAGATACCATCAATAGGAGTGCAGAGTGATGGAAGGCAGCTAACGTTGAGTACTATGTGCCAGACATGTTACTTCATTTAAATGTCATCAGAATCTCCTAAAAAGTACTGTTAACACTCTCTTACAAATAAGGAAATTGGACTTCAAAGAAGAATCTCGATTGAGATCATACAGCTGGTAGGAAGTTGTCCATCTGATCTCAAAGCCAGTACTTGTTCTACCACAACTAATGCCATCCATTACTGAACAACGACTATGGCTCCACTGTGCCCAGGCTCCAAGGAAAGAAATTATAATAATTACTACCAATTTTGAGCACTTACTATATATGCAATCGTTGTTCTAAATGCTTTATGTGAATTAAAATTAATCCCCATAGCAACCTTTGAGATAAGTACAATCATTATGTCGTTTTCCTGGTGAGGAAAACTAAGGCTCAGAAAACTTAAACAATTTGGTCAAGTTTGAAAGAGTTGGGATTCCAACCCAGGTGGGTCTGACTTCAAATCTCGTGCTTTTAATTATGCTAAACTTAGTGCTTTGCCACAGAACGATTATTATGACCAGTCCTTGGTCTCGAGGGGCTTATGGCCAAGTAACCATCACTTCCCTCTGAGAGTATCAGAGAACGCATGAAGGAAGTGGCACTGGAGTTTGGCCTCGAGGGATGGCTAAGATGTAAACTGTCAAAAGACAAAGGACAACAGAGCGAACAAACCCCGGAGGAGTAAAGAAATGAATTCTTCGACACCCAAACCCTCGTGACCCTAAACAGCTGTAACCCCATGACTCTTAGGGGGCGTTTCTCTGGAAGGTAGGAAGTACCCCATCTCGCCCCAGCCCAACCGGAAGTCTACTCACCGTACTCACGCAGCAGCCCAGCGAGCTTCCACACCAGGGAGTCCCGCGGGGCGGTAGTCATGGCCACAGGACGCTGGGGGCGGAGCCTGAGCAAAGAGGAAGCGGAAGAGCTTCAGGTGGGTGGTAGTGCCAAATGGCCAAGACGTCCGCGCAAACCGAGGTCTCGCGGAGAGAAAAAAAACAAAAAGGAGGGCGAGTAAGAGCTCCTCCTTGGTGCCCTTTCAAGGAGCATAAGGTCTAGCCAGCCAGACTTACCTTCCTGTATAATCCTGCCACCAGCTCTGCTTCCCGGCGCCTATCAATAATGGACAGGAAGTCCCGCCCCGGAAGAAAGGCGCGCGGGAGGGACGGCCGTAAAGAAGGCCTCCGCTGCCGGAAACCACGCCCTAAGTCGTGCGAACGTGTCGGATGGGGGGCGGTGCCCACTGGTTCTGTCGAGGGCGGGCCTTCTGCGGTGGCAGCTGCCTGAGCCCAGGCCACTGCTGCAAGTTGGGCCTCCGTCGACCCCGCCCAGCTGTGGGCTCTGCACCTCCTGAGACGCCCGCTGGGCTCGGCGGTGCTCCTCCGAGCCAGTGAGGAAAATCTGACTCCTTGTTTGCAAACTGGGCGGGGAAGCAAAGTTTAGAGAAAAGGAATTTTCTGTTAGTAAGGAAAAGACTCGTCCAAAGTGAACACTCCTTTTTCAATTAAAGGAGAGCGTGTCCGCCATGGAGGGACTTTTTTTGACATGTGTGAAAGAGCTGGAGCTGGCGGAGGTGCCATTTCTGGGGTTTCTTTGACAGTTTTTACTTAATCTCGCTCCAGACTCGCTTTTCTTTTTTGCTTCATCAATATCGGGCTTTCTCATTAGCGATTGTTAGCCCTCCACGTGCACCTCGTCCTTTGTTTTTTTGTTGTTGTTGTTTTTACTTTGTTTTCTAACAGCTGAATTTAAAGGTTGTTATTGTTTCGGGTTTGAAAATGAGAAAACGGATTCACAAAGCTTAGGTTACTTGGGAAGGTCGTTCAATTAGTAACCGATATTGCTGAGACTGCCAAGTTCCCGTTGTAGCTTTCACCTGGCTCCTGGTCAAATAACAGACGTCGACTACAGAATTAGATTAAGAATAATGTGTCTTAACAGAATTTCTTGTTTTCAAGGAGGGTTTGTTTGGTTGGTTGGTTGGGTTTTTTTTATGTAGTGCCCAATTTTCTGATTTATTTTCAAAATGAATCGTAAGCCAGTTGAGAGTAGGAATAAGGAATAAGGTCATAGTCATCTTTATCCCAAGTTGCAAAATTTGAAGGATCTTCTTTTCTGAAGACAAATTATTTGAAATGGCAAGTTATGCCACTAAAGCACACAGTTTGGCGACTATGGCATACTTTGTGTGGTCTGAGCCCAAAGCCTAAAAGACAGTGAAAGGGACTAAGAGGAAGCACGTCATGATCAGCGAAGCAGTATACAAATATGAAGTAAAAGTAGGACCTCGAGATAGATAGATAGATAGATAGATAGATATTTTTTTTTTTTTTGGAGTATAGTTGCTTTACAATATTGTGTTAGTTTACCCTGTACCGCAAAGTGAGTCAGCTATACCTGTACATATATCCCCTCTTTTTTGGATTTCCTTCTCATTTAGGTCACCACAGAGCATTGAGTAGAATTCCCTGTGTTCTACAGTAGGTTTCAATATATTTTTGTTGAATTATTAATCCCATAAGGGTGATGATTGTCAGTCCCTGTTTATCAATCGCCTGGAACCCGGGAGGTCGGATTCTCCCATACTGTTACTGCTAATTCTATCCTTTTTAGACAAGAAGAGACAGATTCTTTTGATGTTTCTGACATTGTAGTGCTTTGAAATCAATTTCAGGGGTGCCTCTCCAGCCCACATCGTTTTTCACCATTCCTGTGGGTAGCCCCTATAGCCATATTTGTTCTGCATCCCCTTGAATGTAAAAGGGGGACAAAGAGCAGCAAAGAAAGCTGAACTACAGAGGGAGAGGAAACCATCTCCCGAGAGAAGCAACAAGAAGAGACTAAGCAGTTCTTTTTTCCAGCCCTGTGTGAGGCCCACTCCCCTTTCTGCCCTTGGCCTGCAGGGGAGGCCTTGGCCACCTTCCAAAGAATTCTCCCCACCCCACCCCTTTTTTTTCCCCTAAGTTAGTTTGAGTGTATTTCTGTAAAGTGCTACCATAAGGACCTGGACTAAAACAAAACCTTTGCAAAAACTTAAAGTCTGAAGGGGAAAAAAATTATCCGTTCACCATAACAGAAAAAGAGAGAACCTACAACATTTTGAGAAATATGCCATATATATGAGGAAAACTGGAGAACTTTAAGGACGTTAGAAATGACCTAAGTAATTGAAAGATAACATGTTCCTGATGAGAAGATTCAGTATTATAATGATGTCAATTTAATGCAGTTTCCATCACAATTTCAATGGGAAGATTTTGGAACTTGACAAGTTGATTCTTAAATTCCTCTGGAAGACCAAACATATGAGCACTGCCAAGAAACTTTGAGACGAAAAGAGAATAAGACGCACTTAGAGGGGACTTGCCCTACCAGATAACAAAATGTCCTATAAAGCCACAGTAACCAAAGCAGCACGATACTGACAAAGAGATAGACAAATATTGACAGAAACAACCAAGATTACATGGGGATTTTTCTTTTTACTATCCATGATAAAATTGATTTTAATGGTATAAAAAAAAAGTGAGTTGTTCAATAATTTTGGGACAACTAGCTGTCCATGTGAAAAAAACTAAGTTCCTTCCCTTACACCACACACATTAAATTCCAGGAGGATTAAAGAGCTAAACATTATTTTAAAAATTAAATGTAAGGACTCTTTAAAGTTCGAATTTCAAATTCACCTCTTAAAGAATTATCTTTATTAAAAAGGCATGCAATGCCATTTCAAAAAAAATTGTCCTTAGAAAGTAATATAATATACAGGGCTTGCTACTGCATAATTTCATATTACCATGAATGAAATTATGTTCCTCAAAGAAATGCCATGACATCATGCTCTTAATTTACAAACAGTCTTCTGGGTTTTATTCCGCAGGAATAACACTCCACCTAAAATCAGAAATGTGCATCAGGTTTCAGCCCCATGTTATTGTGTGAGGAGGAAAGTGAGTTGTAAGCGGTAGCTTTCCTACCACCCCTAAGTTCCCTGGGGTACATCTGCAAAATGCTTGTTACCAAAGGGGTAAGGGAAGGTGTGCTGGTTATAACTTAGGCAGCAGGAATGGAGAGAAGGAAAGAGAGGGTATCTTCATACAAGAATGACAAAATCAGCTTCCAGAGAATACAAACTTCAGCATCCTGGTCCAAAGCTTGCTTGTTTCTGCTGCCTTGGAGCATGCAATCCCCTGGACGGTTGCCCACGGGGGAACAGAAGTTCATCTTTAGGACATGAGCCATTGTCCCCGATCTGGACCTCACCACTCTGGCACTACAGACTCCTGCAGCAGATCGGATAACCGAAACCTAAGGATTCCTCCATAATGAAAATTTCACACTTGAAATTGCATTGTGGGTAGGGAGGGTGAAATTGGATGATTTCTTTGTTTCCTCAACTAGGTATCTTCATGGATCGGGAAGGCAGCAGGGGAGGGGGACACAATGGAAGGGAATGAAGAGGTGCATATATTACCTCCAAAAATAGATTTTGGTAAAAGAGTTTGCACTACTTTGTCTGTGTGCCTGGCCCCCTCATCCCCAGGACTGAGTGGTCAGAGGCAGTTCTTTCTATGTTAGTAACCACATACCATGTCTCTTGGCTCTGCTGCCAGACTGAGCCACAAAAGACTGGTCCAGGCATTGACCAAGTCACCAAAATCAAACATATGGGACAAATAAGCAGTACTGGAGGAGATCTGGCATGAGAACTCTGCTTTGGACCGTGACCAAGCATCCTGCCTGGTTCCAGGAGAGACTGAATGTGAGGCGCACAGAGGGAAATCTGGAGAGGCAGAAGCCAAGTTCAATGGGAAATCAGAGAAGCCAGAGCCTGAGAATGGCTGGCTGAAAAGCCACAAAATAACAATATTTCAGTGACCCAACAGCAGCTATGGTCACCCAGCCCAAGAGGAATTTGCAGTTCTGCACAAAATACATTGAGGGATTCCCTGAGTGGCTTTATAGAAAACCTGAGGTCACCTGAGGGTGCCTTTAATTCTTTTCATTATCTAGCCTGGAAACCCATGGAATCATCTGAGAAGGGGATTAAGAAGGGCTATAAGAAAGATCGGCCTTGTGCTTAATTCAGAACACAGAAAGGAAAAGATGAGATGAAAACTACATTCCCCATTCAAACTGGTGGGAAAACAGCAAAAGCCTGACTGGAAATGTGAATGGAGGCAGCTATGGAGAAGAGAAGAAAGCAGGCAGAATCTCGGAGAGGAAGAAAAAGTCACTGTTTCAGGCATAACCCAGGGAAGGCCTGTTGGTAAAGTCAGGTACTTATGTGCCAAGTGTCTTCCATCTCAATTCTGCCTACACGCAGGGCTGAAGAGACGAGAGAAATGGTCCACAGCAAGGGAAGAAGCTGCAAATGGAATAGCAATAAAACCTGCTAAGTGAAAACAAGAGGCAAGTGAGATCAGAGGGATTAGAGTCTCCAGGACCAGGGGAAGGGGAAAGGCAGAGCCTGCTTTGGAATCTCAGAGCCTCTGTAGAACCTCAAATTCAGAGCAGTCTTTCATTCTTTCATTCGTTCAACCAATATTTACTGAGCACTGACTATGTGCGAGATCCGGTGCTGGGTTCCAGGTAAATACCGGCGACAACAGTATGGCTCTTGTTCTCAAGAGCTGGCAGTGTGGTGGAAGAGAGACTCCAGTAATCACATCTCAGCATTGTATTCGCTTCCTATTGCCGCTGTAACAAATTACACCAAGCAGTTGCTTGAAACAACACATATTTATTATCTTATAGTTCTGAAGATCAGAAGTCCAAAATGGGCTAAGTCTCACTGGGCTAAAAATTAAGGTGTCAGCGGGGCTTTGTTACTTTCAGGAGGCTCCAGGGTAGAATCTGTTTTCTTGCCTTTTCCAGCTTCAAGAGGCTGCCTGCTTCCCTGGCTCATGGCCCCTTCCATCTTCACAGCTGGCAGTGACTGATTGAGTCTTTCTCACATCACATCACCCTGACACTGACTCTGCCACCATCTTCCGTGTTTAAGGACCCTTGTGATTACACCGGGCCCACCTGGATAATCCGAGGTAATCATCCTATTCTCAGGTCAGTTGATTAACAACTTTAATTCATCCACAATCTCACTTCTCCCTTGCCATATAACATAACATTTTTTTAAATAAAGACTCTTTATTTTAATACAAGCCCAATACAATTATTTATTTATTTTTATTTTTGGCTGTGTTGGGTCTTCGTTTCTGTGCGAGGGCTTTCTCTAGTTGTGGCGAGCGGGGGCCACTCTTCATCGCGGTATGCGGGCCTCTCACTATCGCGGCCTCTCTTGTTGCAGAGCACAGGCTCCAGATGCGCAGGCTCAGTAGCTGTGGCTCACGGGCCCAGTTGCTCCACGGCATGTGGGTTCTTCCCAGACCAGGGCTCGAACCCGGGTCCCATGCATTGGCAGGCAGACTCTCAACCACTGTGCCACCAGGGAAGCCCTAACATAATATTTTTAACTAAATAAATTTGACATATAGCATTGTGTAAATTTAGAGTGTAGGTATAACATTTGCCCAGATTCTGGAGATTAGGACATAGACATCTTTGGGGGAAGGGGCCATTATGCTGTCTATCACAAACATGATGCATGTTATGGTAGAGACAGTGCTATGGGAGATGGTTCCTGTCCAAAACTGCAAACTGAATATATGCTGCAGCCTCTATCTCCCATCCCAAATGGTTAGAAATAACAGAAAGCATATAAAAATAAGTAAATAAATTCATAATCATCCTGGACAACAAGGAGAGCCCTTGGTGGGCCAGAAATCATGAGGAATCCCTGAAAGAAGGATGGCAGGTGCAAATTGGTCAGAGAAGAAAACCACAGCTCAAAATGTGCATAGCAGTAGACTGCCACAGGAGTTGAAAACAGCCCCAAGAGCACTCCATGCCCAGAGAGGGCGGATCCTGAGAGGTCCCCGGCTCAGGAGCCATCAACAGCACACTGATTTTTCAGCATGCCACAGCATGTCAGCCATTCCACACACACTCCCCCTTCTTGTCTCCTGGGGCCAAGAAATTCCAGCAGGATTGTCTGCCTTCAGGTAGGAGCAGTGGATATAAGACCATTAGATGGAGAGAAAGGACAGTGTTCCTGGTGACTGGTGACACATAGGAGGTAAAGGGAGCAGCCATTTGCAGAAGATGAGCTGCCAAAACACCCTACCTTGCAGCATATCCCCCAACAGCCAACAGTAACTGACAAGATTTTGACGTACACCATGACATTACTCATACCCCTTTTGCTAAAGAGGGTACAAACAATCAGACTGGAATCTGCGGTAAAGGGTGAGCTTCCAACCAATAATTACCAAACATTGGGAGAAAGTCAACATCTTAAAAGAGATATCAATGCATAGAGGAGCTTTCATGCAGTGAAATAGATCACAGAGCATGACCAAGACTTTAGAATAATTGTAGCATTCTTGGGTGGAAAAGGATATCACACTGATTTTTTTAAATCAACTGAAAAATTGAACATGATTCTGAAGCAACAAAATCCTCAAAAGAATGATCAGAATAAGCACAGCTAAAGGGTACATGTGTGACCCGGAGGACTGAGTAAATATGTTTTTCTATCACATAGCCCAACACCAAATATGCAAAGTATTTTATTTTTTTAAAAGCTAAGATACACAGAGGATCGATCTAACACTTTCAATATCAGCTAATAATAAAGTTCTGAAGAAGAAAATAGAAAGAATATGAGAGGAAGTTATACTCAAATAAAGAACGAAATATCCTAGAATTGAAGAAAAACATGAATCTTCAGTTTGAAACGGCCCACCAAATGCCAGTTAGGATCCCTTTTTCAAACTAACATGAGATCTAGTGTGATGCAATTTCAGATGCCATGGTAAGGAATAAATCTTGTAAACTTCCAATGAGGGGAAAAAAAAAAAAAAGATGAACTACAAAGGTATGAGAATCATATAGACGTTAAGTCTCATTGAAAAACAGGATACAAGAAGCAAAGGGAGAGAATTTTTCAAAATTCAGAGGAAAAATAACTTTGACTCTAGAATTACATACACAGCCCAACCATCATTCAAGTGCAAAAATAAAAGGACTTTTTCTGTAGTGGGGGACTCAGAAAGTTTATCACCTACAGACTTGCTCTGAAATAAATAATAAAAGAGGATAGATCAGTACCAAGAAAAAGGAGCCCAAGAAAAAGAAGTGAGAGGCAAAAAGCAATGGTGAGCAAAGACTTTAGTAAATTTGTTCAAACTAAAGAGTAGGACAAAATGGGGGGGGGGGGGAGGGGATGGAGAGAAACATTAAAAGGATAAGAAGCCAGGGAGCTGGTGGAAAATGGCCAAGGCAGCACCTAGCCCGCAGAGTCGGGAGAGGAGGTCCTCAGGGCTGTGGCCCCCAAAAGCACAGGATTTGCAGAATTTAATAGGAATATGAAGAGCTTGCAAAAAAAAAAACAAAAAAAAACTGAAAACAACCAAAGCGATGATGTATCAAGAAATAAATTGGCCTTAGCAGAATTATATGAAGCGAAATGCAAATCTTCCTAATCTGATAGACCTAAAGTTACAGTCTTTAAAAGCCCACAAATGCCACCCCAAATGTTTTCCCACTATTGGGGAGATGTTCATTTGTTTAAGGTGCTGACCACCACATCGTTCCATAGTAAGGTTCTATTCAAGTGAACATGGGTACAGTGGATTACATATAATTCGACCTTCTACTGGGAAAATTGTGAATGAACTTTTCAAAGAGGCGAGGGAACATGGGACTGTCCCTCTGAATTAAGCCTCAAGAGCTTCAGGTGATGACAAATCTAAGTCATCTACAGGTGGAGGATACAGATTGGGTCATTCCTTTTGTAAGCGATCTGAATGCATCAGTGGAGAAAATCAGCTTCACGATATCAGATTCTGCTTAAACTGTGAAGCAACAGTTTCAGTTTAGATGATGGAGAATTGAGACCTTACAACGAACCCAACAAATGCTCAGTTTCTTGAGTCTGTTAAGGGAAGGGTGACTCTCTTTGCATGTATACCTGAAATTCAGCAACTAATATTAGAAATCCTTTAAAGTGGCATTATTGCTGGCAGAAGATTGCAAAAGAAATTCCTCTGGCGCTTCTGCAACTGGCTCAGAATGGCCAAGTGAATTTGGATATGGAGGATCATCAAGATCAAGAATACATACAACCTAGAATAAGGTTCAAGGCTTTTAGTAGAGAAAGCAAAAACTTGGAAGCCTTACACCTGAAATAGTCAATACACCTTCCTCCCCAGAAGAGAAGTCAATACTTAATGCAGTTGTTCCTGCTGACGATTCCGTGCCAATGACAAAAATTCCAATCAGGTTAGCCAATGAGAGTCATTTGATACATTGCACACAGGATCCTGGATGTTCCGGACTTTATTGTACAGTCCCATCCTGAATTTGCAACTCTTGACTTTATTCTTGGACTTCATTTCCAGAGAGCTCACTGATGAAAGCCTGAAACAGATATTCTTAAGAATATCCAAGCAGTAGCAGATCGGAAAGATGACGTGCCGTATTAATAAGAAACATACTTTCAGCATAAAAACAATCAGATTATTTTTATTACTTTACAGATACATTTTGGTTTTATTCTTATTCTGTTTTCCAGCCTTAGTATAGATACATTTGGACTAGGAATAGATCTTGAGATAAATATGTTTTAGTTTTATGTTGATAACGTTTAAACATCCAGGCAAACCGGTTTGTTACATGCTCAGTGTTAATGTAACCACATTTGTTTGCAGGAGAAAAAAAAAACGAACAAAACCCCTTTTTGATAAATCATTTGGTAGAATTTGCATTAAAGTTTCTCGATGCTGCCTTGACCAACAGCCATTAAGAAACTTTTTGTCAAATAAGTTTTTTTGATATATACTGAAAAGTATTTGTATTCTTATTTTGAACTAGTTTGATCATTCAATAATTATTTCTCCTATTAAGATTTTATGCATTTTTGACTTATTGATTTAGCTATATCACTGGTATCAAAAAATACAGCTTGGCATTGTTACCTATAGAGCTATGACCATCATAAACTAGAAACAAAAAGACATTAAGGTCAGCAATCCTTGGGATTATGTGTTAAACAGCACTTTAAAATCAAATGATTACAATCCCTTTCAGAGCCTGTCTTGATCACATTCATTTTTTCATTCAACACATTTTTCTAGGGGACACACTATGTTAACACTATTCTAACTGCTCAACGCAGAATATATTCTACTCCAAGACAAAACTAGTGTAGAAATTCAGGAATGTATTTTTTGTGAAACATACTGGATCTAAAGAATGACCAGCATAAATATTCTAAATTGTACTGAAGCCAAGTATTTCCTGGATGAGGCAGACTACATCAGGAATGATAGAAAAGGGTTTTCTTCTTCCCAGACACCACCTCATCTTTGGTCACTGTTTCTGGTTAGTTTTCTGTTACTGCCGTAACAGATCACTACAAATTTAGTGGCTTAAAAGAACACAGATTAATGATTTTACGATTATGTAGAAGTCTGGTATGGGTCTCGCTGGGCTAAAATCAAGGCGACGGCAGGACTGCATTCCTTTCAAGAGGCTCTGAGGGAGAATCATTTCCTTGCCTTTCCAGCTTCTAGAGGCTGCTTGTATTCCTTGGCTTTTGGCCTTCTTCCATCTTCAAAGCTAGCAACATTGCATCTCTGATTTGTCCGTATCATCACAACTCTCTGACAGCAGCCAGGAAAGATTCTCTGTCTTTAAGGGCTCATGGGATTAGATTGGGCTCACTGGATAATCCACAATTATCTCCCCCCACCTTAAGGTCTGTAGTAACCTTAATCACATCTGCAAAGTCCCCTTTGCCATGTAAAGTAATAAATCACAGGCTCCTTCTGGAGACTGCAGGAGAGAATCTGTTCTTTGCTTCTTCCAACCTGTAGAGGCTGCTGGCATCCCTTAGCTCATGACTGGATCACTCCAAGTCTGCAAGGATAGGTGTAGGGTCTATTGTAAAGGGCTGTTATACCACACAAAGCAGGTTGAACTTTGGGTAGACAAGTTTTTCAGTCACCTAAGGGACAAAATCACCAAAGAAGTTATCCTCTCGGCACCAGGTGTGACATGCGCTGGAGATGTACGGAGTGACTGCTTAGAGACTGGTTAAGGAGGCTGCTGAATTGCTCAATCAGGAATCGCCCTTTAGAATGTAAATTGGTGCAGCCACTATGGAAAACACTATGGAGGTTCCTTAAAAAACTAAAAATAGAGCTACCATATGATCCAGCAATCCCACTCCTGGGCATACATCCAGAAAAGACAAAAACTCTAATTCAAAAAGATGCATGTACCCAGTGTTCATAGCAGCACTATTTACAGTAGCCAAGACATGGGAACAACCCAAATGCCCATCAACAGGTGATTGGTTTAAGATGTAGTGTGTGTATATATATATACACATATATATGTGTGTATATATATATATATGAATATTATATATATAATGGAATATTAGTCATAAAAAAGGATGAAATATTGCCATTTGCAG